>NC_134282.1:26495511-26807946 GCF_949628215.1 Phalacrocorax aristotelis | reverse complement strand
ATTTTCATTCCAGCTATGCTGTGTTATTTCTGTCCCTTACTGTTGTGCTGTCCATGCTTTTTATAATATGCACTGTACTTTTCATGTTTACTTCAGCTTTGCAATAAAATTATAAACATAAAGGGTACCGATTACTGCAGGATGCAAGTGTTAGTTAAACCTTTTAACACCATTTATCATCCTTTTCTAGTTATCCCCGTTTACTATTCAAATGCTCGTATCTCCCTAGAAACCATAGTACCTGGTACTAACCTTAAAAAGCATTATACCTTCTTATTTTCCCAAACATTCAATACCAAATGCCGTGCTAGTGCCTGTGGTTTAGCACCACTGCCTTACAGGAGCCCCCCCCAAAATGCTGCTTTTCTAATTCAAGCTCCAGGCATTATGTAATTTTTTTGGCTCATGATCATTGATTTTAGGTTCAATCTGCTTAAGGGAATCATTTATCACCATACTCCAATTCCCAGGTGCATAAGACAGAGGAACTAATTGTGCCAGTAGCTTACAACAGTCTTGGCGACTCACTTCATTACAACCACATCAAAAACGTGATGAACCAGTGTGCAAAGAGATCACTTTATGCAGAAATATTCAAGTTGCTAGCTGTATCCCCACTATCCTTCACTTTGGCTTTTTTACTTTAGCCAGTTCCTCTGACAGTGACATATATATGCTAATGCAAGCTGACTCACTAGTACCACAGCAATTTATGCCTGCTAAAGCTCTGGCATAGTAGCATCTCTGTTAGAAATCAACAATGCAAGTTCTCTCATTCTGCAATGAATGGAGTATATCGTGGTTCATAGTTCCAATGACAATGACGAGAGAAGAGTTGAACCTGATCCTTGCATCCAACTAAGCCATATTCAGGGCAAAGCTAAAAATATGAGCTGAAATACATTTTGTCAGCTGCTCCCAGTGACAACAGCTGGTAACAACCCTGTAGCATCTCTCTGAAAAGGAAGTAAAACCTGGGGCATCATCACAGCCAGCTGTTCACCATCTGGGATTTCCCTCACATTGGCAGGAACGTTTAGATCTATTTCAGGTGGCTTTGTAGCCCCCTTGAGCAGACATACACAATCTAAAACAGAACTAAGTTGCATAAGTCAGAATAGATCTGTCATGTTTCAGATCCACAGCTTGCTCCCCCAAGTCTGAAGGAACAGTTCAATGACAGTCTAGACACTACTCCATTAGCTCTTTCTCCCTGTCACCCTCCTCTTCTGTCCTCCCATCACCTGCATCTCCCTCCTCCTCTGCACTACATTACAACAGTAAGGTTGCCAAGTTTAGCCTCAGAAACAAACAAAAAATCCAGACTGAAGCAGATGCTCAGGTATGCAAAACTCAGCTAAAACATTTACATTTTGGCAAATACCTTATCTTTAATTGTTCACAATAGGAAGTTTCAGCAGTAATAAGCAATTGTCAACCTCAAGAGCAGTAAGTACATGAGTAGTACTGTGCATACACATACAAGCACATCTGTTTTCATACTGTGCACAGTTTTCCAGCACAATAGATTAATTTCAGTTTTCCCATGCTTCACAGCTTAGTTTTGATCAGTTACAGAAAAGTGGATAAAATACTTGCGTTGAATATTTGTCTGCTAGCTTATTCCATTTCAGTGGTTACAGGGAATAATGTGTGGTTTCCTAGACAATATTTTCATCAAATTGCTTCTCAATTGGTATGATGTCATCCAGAGTTAATATGTTCATAATGAATAATGCATTAGGAAAGGATATTTTTTCACAAATACAATAAGGAAAGAATTTTAATTCCATATGAGTGCTGTTTTAGACTTTTCAGTGTCTTAGCACAGGTTTTTTTTTATTGGCGTATGGTTTTTTTTATTTTTTTTTTTCCTCTACTATTGCAGCATCAACAAGCCAAAAGAAAAGATTTCTGTTGTAAGATGACAATACACTGAGCTCAATTTAATCAGTCTGAAGGTTTGTGGTTTGAAAACTATACAGTCATGGTAAGCTTCTAAGAATTGACTGTAGAGGCTTCTAGTCATAGCCCTCTATGCATGAAATCCTGTAACTCATAAAACCACTCTATTAATGCAAATCACAGCTGTGCCTTCTTATTGCTGTAAACCCAGAACACAGATTTGGCCCTCCTGATTCTGAAGCATGCTCTGACAACAGCTGTTTTGCTTGTGAAATAATTCATAAGATGTTTTCTGAAGCCTCTGTGATAAAGGTTTTTCTGTGTGATGAACAGGGAAACTGCTCATCCCAGTTAACTTTGACCTGAAACTGACACATTGTTTGGAATGAAAAAAGATTTAAAAGCCACATTTCTCAGCTTGTGCTTAACATTTTAATACCTACCTTTTTTTAGTATCTACTTATGAAGAGCTAGAGAGTGCAAATTGTGTGGGCTGGCCAACTTTAAAGGTACTCCTCAGAACTCTAATGAGCATTTGATTTACAAGATCTTTGAATTAAACACTTTATTCAGACAGGCTTTATATCACTGCAATACATTATAATATGGAGCACTAGTTTATGTGTACATCAAAATTTTAAGCACTCACTTGAATAAAAGCTATTTGGGTTTCTTTCTGCCATGAGTTCCAAGGAGACATAGGAAAATTTACTCACAGATTCCACTGACCAAAACCAAGCCAAAGAAGAGTTTTCATGATCTGATAGTTTCTGGGACGAAGTTCTTAACATGTATACACTAGGAGTAGACTGGAATAAATCAGAATATTCGCATCTTAGTAAAAATTTTTATTTTAACAAGGATGTTTGCAGAACTCTAATATCTGCTATTAGTTTTCAGAAACATGTTGGTTTTAGGAAGGACAACAGCATGACAGAATTGTATTTGGGATGGAAATTTCTCAGCATAAAAGTCAAGTAACAGATTTCCAAACAATACTCCTAAATTAGGAAGACCTTGTCAAGAAAGCACTCTTTCAGTCCTGCTTTGAACCAAGTTATTTCCAGGCAGAATATTGTTTCTGGAAAGTTGGTGGCATAGCTAGTAAGATACCATAGAAAACAAAAATTTAGATCTCTCACATAGGCTGTCTTAAAAATTTTGGTTGAAGTTGATGACTATTTGCAAGTGTCTCAACTTTAGGAATTGGGTGGCAAAAAGACACTGCTGTATGAGTGTCTAAAATCCAGAGTAAATACTGGTTAAATGCTGCGTGGTAAGTATATAGCAGGAAGGACTCAAAAGCAGTCCTTGTAACCAAACAAGCATTCCTGTGGTGTAACAGCCCTGCCCTGAAGTTCCAATAGTTGATAACATGCCTTCATTTCCCTCAAAGTGTATGTCTTCCTGTGTCCCTCCCATTTGCTCTACCGCTCTGGAGGAGTTGCATCTTCTTGCAATTGCTCAGCCTGCTGTGCCTGATCTCAAATATTAAACTAACTGACATAGGGAATTGCATTAAGCCATTCTAGGCAAGGAGTTTATTACAAAAATCCAGACTGCCCCACCCAACACTCAAAATCCTTCTCCCAAAACAATTCTTTCCATACCTCTCAGAGACACTAATCTAGCATATGGACTTTATGACTTGCTGCAGAACGCCTACAGGGACACTGCATATCACTCAGTATTAAGTTTTGAGTTCTAACAACTTACTGCTATATATTAAAAAGAGCCTTGTTCCAGAAAAGAGAAGCAAGAGCCTTAATTTCAAAGACATACTGATCTTGCTGCCATAAATAACAGAATAAACCAGATTTACAAGACACTACCTAACCGAGTACTGCACACCCCAGAAAAACCTGGAGACTTTTCAATGATCATCTGAATTCCTTACAGTCATCCAACTAACGGCAATAAAGTCTAAGGCACTTGGATCCTACATTCACAATGCAGAGATCTTCAAACTGTTATTTCCCTTTGGAGTAAAGATCCTTCATTTAAGTTTGAACCACTAATAAAATTCTGTTCTATATCCCACTCTGTTTTTTATTTAACCCTTTGAACTTGGACATCTCCAAACTATCCGTCGCAGGGTTGGTAGGAAACTTAGATTAAATTAATGAAGGAGGTCAAAGGCTATACCTCTCCATGATGGTCTCCTGCTGTCAGAAACCTTCATCTGTAGCTTTCACACTCTGATGTGACGGGAAAGTTGTAACTTAATTTTTTTAATGTCTTTTTTCTCCTCTTCTGTATTATGAATAAAGATGTTTCTGAAGAATCCAGCCATTTTCTAGTCAACTTTTCTGCAAATCATAATTAAATTGATAACTTATGAGTAAGTTGAGGTTGCAGGTTTGAATGACTGAATGTATCCAAAGGCATCCAAATCAAGAAAATATTTGTGCACATTTAAATCTAACAAACTGCAACTGGATGTGGGTCTCATTCACTGTAAAGTATATGACAATCAAATCAGGATTCCAAGCTTTTTCAGATACATACTGAGGGCAATCAGGATTGTGTTCGTTCTCTGAACACTCAGATACACTTTTGATCAGAAGGGTTACGTAACTAGTACTCTAGGAGGTGCCTGCATTGCAGAGGAAAAATGTAATAATTTCATATCAAAACAATCAAACAATTTAAACAAGCAGAAATATCTGAGCTGCAGAGGAATAAATTTTGTAGAATAGACTACAGCACCAAGCATATAATGCACAAGAAGCCCTAATTTTGAAGCCAAGTTAATTAAGCAACATATTCCTCCCACAATTTCATCTGCTGCAGACACAGGTGAGAGGAGATAAATCTTACCATTTGATCAAACTAACCACAAGCCACAGTGGAAAGTTCTGAAAAACATTTTTAGAAAGCATTTAATTTTGAGTCCTAAATAGGATGGATTCTGCATTTAGATTACATCCATTTTTATTATTGAACATGAAATATCAGTTGATCGAGACAACAGTAACTTCAACAGCTATGTAATAAATGCTTCTCCTGCAGCACAGTTGTCAGACCAGAACATATATTTCTAATCAATTTAGTTTTATGAAGCATGTGAGAAACTCATTAAGTTTAAATTAAATCCTTATTTCAACCACAGAGTGTGACCACTCTTGGTACAGTGGTTTGTTATATGGCAATTTTCTTTTTAAGCTCTATTCTCAGTTATCCTGTTATTGTATATGACACCGCCCCAGACACCTGAAAAGCAATATTCTCTGCTTACACTCAGGCAACTATTTTGTTGGTTAATGGCAAAAGAAGCCTATGTGTAGGTAAGATACTTGGCTATACTATGTTTATTGTTTGGGAACTGGGAGAATTCCATGAAGCTGAGTTTATTACGACCTTCCTTATGTGGGTGTTGCTTCTGCAAGAACCATCAACAGATGCTTTAACCCATAACATCTAAAGTCCCTCCTGTAAGAAGCCGCTCCACAAACAGAAGCCTTTGTGTTGGGACCAGTCCTCAGGTTCGTCTTTCTAGCTGGCAAAGCCTCCATTTTTACCAGCTGAGGAGTACAAAAGTAAAGGAGTCAGGCAGGAAACATTCCACACCTTGATGGTGTCCAGTGGTATAAAATAACTAATTAGAGTAATGGTTAGAAAATATCATTATAATAGGCATTTAGACCCAACTGTATCAGTAGGAATCAGGTACCTCAATATTTTTTAAAAATAAGGTCTAGAACTTATTTTCTTCAGCTGTTTCATTCCAGAGATTGAGCAAAAAAGGGCCCTGGCAGAGAATTCAAAACACAACCCATAGCTGACAAGTAGTACTATTCTATCAGCACTGCAAATCCCTAGAGGAAAAAAATCCTCATTAAAAATATCCAGCATGCTGCCTGTACAGGATTTTCAGATTAGTTGAACATTGCTATTTAAGTAGTAACTGCTGAATTTGGCATATCAATACTTTAGCAAATGACAGAGGCCTAGACTCAGGATGCATTGGGATTTTACAGGAAGTCAAAGAAAATACCTGATCTATTACATTTGAGGAAAATTTATAAGTTAACAAGCCATCTCTGTCTCCAGTGGAAAAGCTAACTTGGCAGATGGGCCAGAGCCCCAGTTTAAAAAAGCTACAGAGATGATGATAGTTAATTTTCCAAAGATCATCCTGCAGAAAGGGATAAAATAGTATTTGCCCCCCATAAGTTCCAAATCCAAATATTTAACAGGATATTTTTGACCTTGCCGCTGTCCTGTACCAAAGCAGCCAGATAGGAAAAAAATTAATTTCCTTGGCTGAGGTGAAACAGGCTATCACTCAGGACTGCCAGAATTCACTCTGCAGTATTTCCTTCGCAGGCAAAAATCACTCTTCCATGCTAATTGGGATAAAATATTTCACTTTCATCTGTAAGTGGGGCAGGCTGAAGACATACAAGAACAGAGTTGTAGGTGCATAATAGTTAAGCCCCACATATCTTTCCAATGACTTGGTGAACCCTGTATGTGGCTTCTAGCAGGAAGTACAGGCTGGAAATTCAGCAACATCTGATGTAGAAAGGCAACACAATTGAATCTTCCATAACTGCCTGTTATATAACAGTCCTGGCTCAGGCTATTACCCCATGGTTTCAGGCAGTAATAAAATAACTTTGAAGAGTTCTTCTGGATATCTGTCCTCATAAACACCAAGTAGAAAAATACACAAAGCATGTATGAAATAAGTTGTACCTTAACAACAAACAATGATTTGTTCAGAACTAACCTTCAAAATATTGTCCATTAGTTAGAACTTACTGTTTCATCTTAAATAATATTACGTTCTTTGAGCTTTTAAGTTACTGTGTTAAATTCACCAATATAGTTGTAACAGCGCTGTTGCCTATAACAGCAAATGCCAGACAGATACATAGTGGCAAGTCATAGTTAAATCTTCTAAAAATTTAAGGGTGTCATTGGTATCTTGGGATATTGAAGTGACAAAATTTTCAAGTGTCCATCTTCTTTTCCAGTATTGAGTTCTGGTGGCCACACTGAAGAAACAACACTGACAAAACGAAGTATTCAGAATTACCATGAGACAGGAAAATCTACTTTACAGAAAAAATAAAAACTAAGCAGATTTTAGAATTACTTTGCTGTGGATATTGGCACTTGGTGGTCAGAGGACAGAACCTGACTTGTCTTGTTCACACTGAAGGGGCCAAAGTAAAGGTTAAATATCCATCAGCCAAAAAGTGTCAGTACTATCTTCTTACAACAAAAAGCACCACCTTCGATCCTTTCCTGTTGCACTTGCACAGAAAAGAAGACTGCTCATTTTTTAGTAATAATTTGTAAAAGGTTCAAAGGTTTACATGCCCATGCTTTATTCACAACTGTTGTTGTTTACTGTGTTCAACCTCTGCACATCAAAGATGTTAAAATGATTTAACCTGGCCACAAATATCCTTGTTATCACCTTGCAATTCAGAGCACTAGTTCTATTCTTTTAAAGACAAAATAAGGTTGGGAAAATTTGTTTAAACCTCATGAAATTTGTAATCTAAGCCACTATTAACATTGATGCAACTTTGTTTTGCAGTACTGCTGAATTTTGAATAACGCAGCATCAAATATTTATGGCCTAATGGTTTCAGTATCTATGCATCCCATCAAAATACTAATGTTCGTGATGTTATTAAATTCTTGCATGCGCTATGTGATGATTTTAATTTTGAACATTCACTTTTTGACCTGTTTTGTTAAGTTCAGCTGAGATACCCTTCCAGTTGTGGAATTTGAAGAAATTGGCAACTCCAAATTTAAGTCCCATTAGATGAAGTTTCAGATTCGGCTTTATAAAACCTTATTTACTGTCGTTCCAAGTTTTTGAGCCAACTATGACACTACAGCTTTTCTTTTACACTCTGTCAAAATGCACATGCTTAAGGATGCATTTTGCATTCTGACACAGGCTAAGACACAAACTAAGGCAAAGCCAGTTTGTTGCTTTTTCATGGTTCCTTCTTCATATTGCGGGTTGGTAATGTAGTACCTGCTTTCTTCACTCATACTTGCAATCAGTCTGTTGAAAGAGTAGAATAAGAATGGACATAAACCTTAACTTCTGTATGAGTTGCCCTCAATATAGAAATAACTAAACTTAATTCAAGTCGCTCAGAAATCTCAACACTCCTTTTTACACGCTGCTGTCCATTTTATTTTATTTTCCAAATCTGCTATACATTTTTTCAAAGCTATTTCTTCACCAGACATTTATCTCAGTTGGTTTAAGCTGGAAATTTCATTAGCATAACACCAGAAATTCTAGTTTGGTTTCTTATGCTTTCTGGAAATACCATGCTCTGCACAAAGGAATCGGCAATATTTTCACTGCTGTCCACTGGAACATAGTTTAATAGTTTCCCCTGAGCTTAAATCCTAGATCAATGCTGTCTCCAGAGAGCAGTCTTATTTGAGAGAGTTCATCCTAAAGCTATTGGCTTCCGAAGTTACCCAGATTAATATCTTTACAACCTAATGCCCAAACTACCACAAATTGTCACACTTAAATTCACTTACCCTGAAAGAGTTAATGACAAAAGAATACTGAATTGAAAATCTTTATCCTTTTGACAAAAAAAAAGCAGGGTAGAGAGATGACTTATACCATAGGCAAAAGGAGAGTCAAGACATAGCAGACTAAACCTCTCATCGTATTTTTCTGTCAGCACTTCAGAGCTCGCAAACATTTATCTACCCATTTTATAGGGCTCAGTCACTTCTCAGAGCTCTCCCATAAGCCAGCTATTTTAATGTTAACCACATATTGAACTCCCTGCAAGTCAATAAAAACATTTATTGACTGAGAAATTCAGTCTATAAACACACACAATTAGAGGAATTCTGTTATAAGAGTGACAAAGTAGAAAGATAAACTGGCAGGTAATGGATTTGTTTGGCATTAAAAATAATAAGTAATCCTCTGGCATTACTGTTAGTAGCATGGACACTTCCTAGAACAGAGCTTCAGGAATGTCAGATAATACTTAATTTTATATTCATTGAAGTAAAGCTTATCTGGTATTAAAATAGAAATAGAGAAATATGTATTTACAAAGGCACACAAGGTTCTACCCTGCAAACCTTAGAAAAAAGTGGTCCTTGAGTCTTATTGGCATCCTCAAATTGGCTCACCTAAATCTCTACTTGTTTATCGTTCTTATCACATAACCAGATGCCTCAGATTAAAATCCCACTGCTCTATGGGAGCAGGAAGATTCTGCACTCCTTGAAGTTTAACCTCTAAATATGAAATGTAAGAAACCAATCCTACCTCTGTTTAATAGGTAAGAAAGAAAGGGTGTAGAAAAATCACATAGTCTCTAAGGTCATACAAGAGACATCTAACAGACCCAATACCCATTTAGGTTCCAACAATCACTTCCACATTTCTTTTCTGCATTTTTTTCCCCCATTTCTGGTTCTTTAAGACTATGGTGTTTGTTGCATTGTGCTCTTGGAAAGGGAGGGCTGCAGGTGTAGCAAAACTTCAGCCGATTTGAAATTTGGGCACAGAACTAACCCCATGTTACTGTCACTAGGTGCTGCAGAACCGTATCTTCCTGTAATACAACAGATGTCACACAGACCTGATGAGGTGTTCCTAATGACAAAGAAAGTTCGCAACAGAGCACGAAATGGAACCAACGCTTGCCAAACATCAGGCAGTTTATTTTTAGCCAAGGGTGAACCCAACTGCTTTCCCTGTCATAAAAAGCCAGATCTCACACTCCTAACTGG
Source organism: Phalacrocorax aristotelis (assembly GCF_949628215.1). NCBI lineage: Eukaryota > Metazoa > Chordata > Aves > Suliformes > Phalacrocoracidae > Phalacrocorax > Phalacrocorax aristotelis. The sequence goes on along the minus strand of NC_134282.1, from coordinate 26,798,286 downwards.
TCCTCTGTACCAGTATTTATTAAAGCAGAATTTTTTGTCTACAGTTGAGAGGTTATCTACAAACAAGCAAAACCAAACCCCCTCTCTTTTAAAAACAAAAAATGAAGTCATCCTTCTCTGCTGAAGCACCTTTCTTGTGCTGTGAAATCAATAATCAGCAGTAAGGCTATATCTGATTGGTTCAGGAAGCCACAGATATGTCAACATGGCTACAAAAATGTAGAGAAACATTGTTCCTTGAAGTTTTGTAGTCATTAGAAAACATCATCTTTGGGTGGATATCTAACTGTGTGTGCTTGCTTTGTCCAGAAGTTTCAGATCTCTTTCCTTCCCAAAGCCACAGGTATTCAGGACAGAACCATTTGGAAAATTTATAATGGATATGATCCACCTGTAGTAAAGGGGAAACATTAATTGGAATTTTGGAGTACCAGACAGTATGAACCCTGCCATGGAGAAAGCAGAAGTCAATTGAGATATAAAATCTTCCTATGAGCAGTTTAATTCACTTGTGATTTCTACATGACAGTTATTAAATCTTCATTTGTAATGTAGATTTCCATACCTACAGAGAAGTTTTATAGATTCTACATGCCAGCACTAGAATCAATATAACATTCTGTAATGCATTGGCAGTGAATCACTTGCTCTTCCTGCAAACATAATTCATCAGGATTCCGACAGCTTGAAGCGACACAATGGATTCCATTAAAACAGGGATTTATGTTTGTCTTCCTCAGAGCTCTCTAGATCTGGCCAAAATTGGCAAAACCCCACTAATTACTCTTGCAGCCTAAGAATGTCTTAGTTTAACCAATCAAATTGTCTGCTTTTCATGGAAGTGTCATTAATCATGATGAATTCTTCAGTTAACTGCATAAGTGCTGCATGGTCTTCTACAGAATCTTCAGCATGAATGTAATATTCCTAATTATAGTGGACCAATCCTGCCTCTATTCAAGTATCTTTTTTACAATTTAGCCAAACAGCAGCAGAATCAGAGCTTAAATCCAAACACGAAAAGCATCTGAAGTATACTGCAATATTCTAGTTTTTTAAGCTTCATATCATAGGCTTCATAATACTTAAAATTAAAACTCTGAGAAGTAACCTGTACTGTGAAAATGAGAACACATTTGTTCTAGGAGACTGAAGACTAAGTTAGAAGTTTAGGCTGTTCTAGAATGCTTTTTCTTGGCTCTAAGTTAAAAGAAGTCAGGTATTCTCTTCATAATCTAACTATTAGCACAACAAGAATCTCAGGTACATAAAGAATTCTGTGCAGTATAATGCCTATTTGCAGCTTCTCCCTGGCCACTGTGATATCAGATCTTTTTTACAGCTACACTTTCATGGCTCTAAGAGTCAGACTTGAGTTTTCCTACTTCTTAACACCCCTCCCCACACTTCTTACTGCTATTTGCATAAACTCCCAACCACTACTTACCGAAACTAAACTTCGCTTATCGTCTCACATTTAGCTAAGTTCTGCAGCTAGTCACGTCTAGCTACACAGTCTTTGGCATCCATAACACTGACTTGAGGCTATTAAACTACACCCAAAACCCTCACTTTTCAGAACACAGGTATGAAAATACATCTGATACAACAGGGAACAATTTAACTCCAGAGGGGCCAGACTGCAACCAACTACTGCCTCCTCACTGGGAACTTTACAGCACAAACATGCATAAAGGTAAACTATAAACATATAAATGTATACTGTATAAACAAAATATTTTCATGGCATATAAGGAGAAGGTACTTGTTTGGGTCAGGAACCACTAGGTGAATTTCTCTGGCACTATGGTAATGAATTCAGAATGGGATCAATACGACCTTAAAAGGCCATAAAGCATGGGCTTTTTTTTTTCTCTGAAAAATAGATAGATTTCTTCATCTGATAAGCTTGTGTTATCAGTGTTTCATATGGAGTCAGTGCTGTTTAATGTTAGAAAAGTAACTATATATAATAACTAAAGAAACTCTATAGACTTATATTCCTGATAAGTTTTATAATGAATCTTGAAAACTAATTTTATGTTATAGATATGATTAAAATAGTTCCAGCTTTATAATCCTGATTAGATAATTAAAGTAATTAGAAATCACACCTACTTGAAATCTCAGTCAGTAAAAACACCTTTAATCACAATCAAAACCTTTTCTTCTGTGAAGAAATAATCTATTTTCCATATCACAGCTTTTTGGTAGCCTCCCATTCATTTTCTTCAGACAGTGATTAGAATAAGCCTTGTTAGTGGTTGGAGAGAACATATTAAAAATGGTTTTACATAGGTAAGAAAAAAGTCAATATCCCATTCCTGGCACTCAGAACTCTTTCCAGCTGACCTTTTATTCCCCAGGCCTATTATTCCTTGTTTCTCAGAAAAGCTTTCTTCCCAGGAACATCTGCCTCAAACAAGATATTTGCTTGTACGCTTAGAAAAAAGTATGAATTTTATAATACAGTGTACTATAAACCCATCTAACAGAATTTGTTTGCTCTGGTACTGTCAAAGTTTAACTTAATTCTGTTGCAAATGAACATCCTGAACACTCCTTTCTCAAGCATCATCTCCTTGTCTCGTCAGTGTAAGGCAGACATGCAGGGAATATCATTTAAGACAACTGCAAGATTCTAATCTTTGGTAAGTCTCAGAAAAATTCCAGAAAGAATGCAGCAACTAAGATAGATTGGATGCAAGAGCAGGCCAGACTTTAATGCAATTCTTAGAGGGAAGAAGGCTAGTATTTTGTGTTCTACTCTGAAGTTGAAAAAAATTCCATTCCCCTACTTTTCAATTTTATCCTTCTTTAAGATGTCAGCTTCTTGCATTTATTTATTTATTTATTTATTTTCTGGTCAAGAAAAAGTGTTTCCTAGTATTTATACTGTACTTGCATATAGAGGTGCCAGCCAAGTCACAGCTTATTTATACTGAGTACAAACATCTTAGCTCAATGCTTAATGAGCAGTTAATACAAGAAAATATATAAGGGGCTTTACTGTATTCAGCTTGGGAGGCCTAAACTTAGCTCTGCCACATCCCAAATTCAAAATCATCTCTATTGAAAGGCTTAAAAGTTGGTCAACGTTTCTGTGAGTAAAAGCCAAAGCCCAGAGAAAAGTGACACTCATCCTACACAGCCACTTCTGCTTTGAATTCCCAAGCCATTTGACTGTGAAGCTGATTTTACCAGAATCACTTCAATTGAACAGAAGTTCAAGTAAAAATTTGTCTTGATTTTTTATAAATACCAACTACTGGCAATTTTGTTGGCCCTTAAGGCAAGTTTTACCAGATCAGACTCCCGTCTATTCTAGACAAGAATCACCTCCCACAAATCCATTGTGGAAAGTCAGCATTTAAGCAATGCTATGGTCGAGCTGCCCAGTCCTCAGGCCGGCACTTGTTTATGTCCATATGTACTAAGTCTTCAGCAAAAGGTTTCAAAAAATTGGGACAGCCTCTGAAACGGAATATGCAGGCTGTAATTGCATCAAGGACCCATCTCTTGCTTTTCATAAAATTGACAAGGACAATGGGAAATCTGCTTTACCTTTCAGAAAAGAGAGAATATTTACTGTATGATCTTGCTGGGAGAACTGTTTACAATCACAGAATCCTTAAGCAGTTCAGACTTCAAATTAAATTCTTACAACATTACAGAAATTCTGACAGGAATTTTCAAGTTATCAAAATATATTTTGTCACCTCTCGATGCCATCACTTTAGAAGCCTTGACCAGGGTCAAGAAAAGGACTTATTTTAGCCTATAATACCTCATGGTACCTTTAACATTAAATTACAAATACCTTGGACCTAAAGAACTATACAGGAGGACCTGAATATCTGGCAGTTATCTGAAAGAATTAGTTAAAATGCTGAAGCAAGTATTTTTATCAATAACAGCAGATGCCTAAGGCCCCAGTTGGGGCCTGTGAGTATTTAAAAGTATTTTTCTTCAAACTTCCACACTTAAATGGTTAAAACAAGGCCCTAGGCATGTCTGTTTCAAGCATGTAAGATTCTTAATATGAAGAGTTAAACTCCAATGATTGTGTTTTACATTACATAGAACTTCTGCAAAAAAGCCGAAATACTCACTGAGGTTATACACCAATGGATTTGCAGTCTGAGACAAGTGATTCGGAAGCTCAGATCCCATTAGGGATAGGAAGTCAGGCTCCTACTCCTGATAGCTTCAGTCTGAGTTTGGAATAATCATACCATATGTTAGCACAGTAAAAGACATGTTCTTTAACTGAGGCAACTCTGTTGTAAAACGGATTAAATGCAGGTAAACATAGGTTCACCAAACTTAGTTTTAGCCATTTTCTTAAATGCCAGAGAACCCTTTCTGAGAAATACCTTTACAAATTAAAGCATTTACTTATGACTAGCTCATTCTAAAATACTGTAGTTTCAGTTACATTAATGTTTCAATAGCAATGAATTTTCAAGCTGGATCTACCAATCTTCAAATAAATCAAAGGTGTTTTTTTCCTCTTTCCAGATTTATGAATCACTTAATTCATCAGCAAAATAGGAGGAAATCTGAGCTGTGGGAAAAGCAGCATCAGGGTAGATTACATCAGTCTTCCTGTCTATTGGTAGGACCACTGTATACTACCTTCTACTCTCCTTTCCATAGCTTCAGGGAAATGTTATGGGTGATGCATAGACCTCTAGTTCTCCTCATAGAATCCATACTTTTCCTCCACCACAGTAGCTTTTAGAAACCCAGAATAAAATAAGTTTACTATTCTGCACAGAACACATTGCTTTTTACTCCCTGGAGTCTGATGCTTTTGTTATTCATTGAGGGGTTTTTATTTGTCATTCATTTAGGTGCACATGAGGCGTGGTAGTCTAACAATAGATACAGAAATACCATCAAATTATGAAATTCTATACTAGGACAGCCATGAAAAATGCTGCAAAGCTCTAGTTGCAGGTTACAGTAGTAGGGACCTAACTAGGTTTTACTTGCAGCTCTTGATTATTTCCTCAGCTGCACTATTGCTGGACACTGATTTTGATTAGGAAATGAACAATTTGTACCAAAGTAACAATTATACCAAATACAAGTCTTTACTGAAGATGGGATGCTGAAAGAGGGATTTTCAGCTCGTCCAGTTCTCAGTACTAACTTAAAGTTCAAGTTTAAAAAGATAAGATTGTCTTCCAACTTTTCCTTTTTCAATTCATTGAAAAAGGAAAAGTTTACCACAGGAGGTTTGCTTTGAACCCTTTCCTGCCCCCCACCCTCATTTTCCCAGCAGGATTCTGCATTTCCTCACTGCCTGTACAGGGCAGATGCATGTTCTAACATCAACTGCAAAATACCAGAGATGAGCTCCCACAAACAATGCAGTTTTGAGGGCAGACAATAGTCCCCCAACCGTGTAGTCATGTACTGTTTGCTGCAGAACAGTGTGGCCATCGGTAAAAAGTCAGCATTTTCCAGACAACCTCTTCCATTTCCCATTTAAATAAGGCTTTGATAATAGGATATTTATTTAGATGAAAGTCATGATTAAGAGAGGTCACTTATTTCTCATGACACTACTTCATTATAAGCTATATTGAATTATGAGTAGAAAAGCACTATTGTAAGGCAGGTCTGGGTAAGAAATTTGATCTTAATCAAAAAGGAGTACAGAATAGTTCACACACTATTTTCCCCCACCTATTTCAGACTCCAAAGGGAGCTGTTGTTCTTCACTCATAATAGATCTAAATAGCTGAACAGGTCTAGAGCATACAGAACAAGCAAAGAAGTTAGGCTGACACTGCCAGAGCAACTTTAACTTCTGAGGTGTAGGGAATTCCAGTACTTAATCTTAAAATCTGAATGTTAAATTAATGTAATGGCTTGGTTGTGGGAGCAGGGAGACATAGAGGAAATTAGTTTCAGTAGAAAGAGCTGTTATCACCTGGAAAGCAAGAAAGACATGGGTCTAGAAGTATGCAGTTTTGCCTTGAGCATCGAAAAAGTTAATTCAGCATCATAGTAACAGCTAGGTCAGGCTCAAAGGGGCATTTGATATAGAGATCCATTTAATTCTGTATGCTTCTTCATAGTGAGGTGAACAGCAGTGTCTATTATAGGGGCTCCCTTACCTTCTCCACCTAGTGACAGAGATATTTAAACCAGAAAGGCTCCAACTATAAAGTCAACAGGTCTCCTGCAACTCATACGTGAGATCCACACAGAACCTAGTTGTGCGAGTGTACGGATGGACCACTGCCTTACATGCTCTCATGGAAGAAGTTTTGCATGCTACTTTAGGCTTCCTGTATTCTACCTCTAGAATAAGGGTACCTGCTATGTCACAAGATAAGTACCTTCTGCAAACCATTCATGTACACTCTAAAAATACAGCCAGAGTCAATAAAAAGGGAATTTAACCTGTTTAAGCTTGCCTAGCATTCCTATATAGCATGTTTACATTTCCTTAAAACCAATTAAACTGTGGAGATGTGTACACTCCTGCTGTGTTATTGTTTCAAGAAAAATTATGGAATGTTTTGGCGAATAGGTTTGATCCCTTTAAACAATAAGATTAAGGGGAAAAAATGGCATTTTGCCCAGCTTGACGAAAATCCTAGCTAAATCAGCTCCAAGCTCTTATAGTCATGCACCATCCCATGTCACATAAGGGATTCCTTTGTGACACCAAATAAGGATAATAATGCTTCTTGCAGAAGTGTTATGACTACAACTTCATTTCTGCCTAAGAATTCGTGCTTCAGTGATTATGGCTACTGTGAAGCCAAAACGAAACCTATTTCTGAAAGCTAGACCAAGTTTGAGAAGGACAGTACAGTGAAATCAGGAAGATTATATGGCCTTACACACTTAAATAAGCTCAAAAGAGCAACTAGCTACTGATCAGGCCAGAATTTGTTCATGTAAATAAGGTTGCATTATAAAAACTAAGCAGTTTGGTTAGACAGCACTCCTTAACCAAGACCATTTAATTTCCCACTCGCTATGATCCAAGAGGTTATAAGTTTTTTAACGTAAGTTTTGCATAAGAACATTTATAGAAGAATCATACACACATCTCAAATTATAACCTGCTATGTCTAGTCTCCTGTGTGGTACAAAGTCTACAAAACCACCAAAGCTAAGACTGCTCCTCCTGGCTACAGAACTCAGTTCCAATCAGGTGACAATCTGAAACACAGTTGCTTTTCTATAGCTAAGATACAATTAAGCCCATAAAAAACAACTTGTCACATTTCCAGATACTTGTTCTTACCATCCTAGCCGCTGTTGTTAATGTTTCAGATGTGGTCAGAGTACAAAACTAAGTTTCACAATCCGAAGATGAAAGGTGAAAACATCACATAAACTACTACGTTACTAAACTAAAAAGAAATAGTATTTTGTACATAAATATACTTCTGCTTCTCTTTAAAAAAAAGATGGTTTTACAGGGCTTACATTAAAGGCAATGACAGGGAGAAATCCCACAACCCAGATGTGGGACATTTTCACTCACAATAGCCGATGTTTCTAAGCCAAGTCGGAGGACTTTTAAGCAAAGCAAAACTAGACCTCTTCCAGTACTGACATGACATCAAATATCATTAAACAATTACAGATGAAAGCTCATATGAACCCTATACCAAATTCCACAGTCATAGTATAACTAGCAATAACATAGCAATAATATAAAGCATTGGTAGAATATAGAAACTTCCATTTTGCTTTTGTATTGTAAAAGCTCACTATCACATGCTCACATTGGAAAAAATGGTATATGAAACAGTTATCTGAAAAATAAGCCTTAGACAGCTCTGCATTTTAATTAGTCTTGTTTGACTGAGGTTGAAGAGAGGCTCAATAACCTGCACTGGTATTTTGTGAGCAAGTGGGCTGTATGGCTTCAAGCACCCTCTCCAATGTGGCGCCAGCATCCCCTAGCTGGCTTTCCTCTCAGCTCAGCCTCTTCCCACCGTAACAGCATGCACCCCAGACCTGAGGAGAAGCCTTCCCCCCTCAGGTTTATCCGGCGGGCAGGATGAAGCCGCCCGGGCAGCCGCCCCCTCGCAGCCCTCGCGCTCCGCAGCGGCAGGAGGGGCGCGCCTGCCTCTTCCCGCCACTTTCGCCGCCAGACCGGCGGGGGCGGTCCCGGCAGCACCCGCCACTGGCGCGCGCCGCAGGGCCTGTGGGGCGGTGCTGTTCCGAGAGGCGCTGGTGGTGGTTGCGTCGCGCTTGTGCTTCGCCGCTGCTGCCTGCGATGGCTCGCTCCGAGGCCCGCCTGCCCGCCCAGGAGGTGCACGGCTTCGCTTTCATTCACTGAGGTGAAGCTCTTTGAGTTTTGTGCTGTATGAGGTGTTCCTGGGGCCTGCTGCCTTGGTTTGTGGGTGTTTGTTTCTTTGTTTTTTTGTGTCCTGGGCCACCACCATAGGAGCTCTTGCTGTTGTCCCAAGGGAGCTGCTTGCTACGCGGCTGTTGCTCTCTGAGGGGCCCGTCTCCTCATGCTGGCCACAGTTGTAAATCTAAGAACTCCTAATCTGTAGCTATATGCTTACTCCTTGTTATGTGGCAGAGGCTAATGTGGTAAAGGAGTATCAGCTGCCTTGAGGCTGCTACTAAGTTACGCTTGAGAGCTCGATGAGAGATGCTTAGGTAAAGGGCAGCCTTTTCCAGTGATCCTAGGTGGGTCTCCCTGAAGTCAGTGGTGTAGTTTGGCTTTTGCTGAGGCAAATTGCAGCAGTCTCCTGTTTAGACGATGGGAGGGGGCTGAACGGTTGGTATTTATTGTATCCTGAGCTTCTTGCAGGCGGTGTAACAAGGAACTGTAACGTCTGATGCTTTCCAAATACAGTGTTTGATGCTTTTCAGCTTTTCCACTGTAGTGCATAATGAAGCAGTAAAGTCTTTTATACCTAGCCATGTGAAACACTCACTTACAAGTGGCCAATATTTCCTCTCAGAAAGGAAGTTACAATGATTAAGAGCTGCTGTTGCTTTGACTCATTTTCAGGCTTGAGTGTTTAGGTTGTACTTGGACCAGAGTTCCCAAGCTTGTCTCACTCAAGTCATGAAGAACAATGGAAGACACTGCTGTAGCTGTGTGGCTAAAAGGGTATTGAACTTGCAGTGTATTTCAGCCAATGTCCTCTGGAAAGGGAAGAAACAAAACCTTAAAGTAGTAATTGTAACCAAGCTAGTACCAGGGATGTTTTTCTTTAGCACTAATATAAACACCTGAGGGCTTCAGGTAGGTTGTACAGTCTTCTGAGGTGCCTTTGTTAAACACAGGAGTAAATGGACTAAGCTTCGGTTGCCACTGCATGATTTGAATATATCCAGTGTGTCACTGAAATAAGAGCACTTGTATTTTTCCTTTTAATGTTCTGTGTTTTTTTTTCTGCTTTTCTTGTACCCAGTTGGAGTCTATAAAGCACGTATATTATTCTACTACTTTGGTGACTAGTTAGGAAGATGGTCTACACATTTGTTTCTTGGTCTTGCAAACTGCTGAGCATGCTAAATTTAATAAGCCTTGCATATAGTTCACTGATTTACCCATTTGGCTACAGTTATACATCCATATGAATAGTGTGCTAAGCTGAAATTGCATTACTATGTAATCTACATATAAACATAACTTTTTGAAAAGCAGTAGAAAATGTTGGCTGCTGCTACTCTTCATTCTTGAAGGAGCTACTGAACGTTTTCAATTACATCAGTTGGGTGATTTTAATATCAATGTTAAGGGTATTAATATCAAATGATGTAGTTTTGCTGCTGTGAGCAATATGATCATTTAAATTAATGCCAGGGAGACCTTTACTCCCTCTGTACCAAAGTGCATAGTAATCGTACCCAGAGTTATGCATCTTTTATATGTTCTAGTTCATGGGTATTCTGCCTGGAAAATTAATGGATATTGGTTTCTGCAGTGCAACTGCATATTTCTGGCAAGTTTTAATTTTCATAATGTAAAAAGGTAAAGATAATAGGGTGTGCTCAGTACAATAATGTTAGCAACTCTGTTCAGAATATGCAAATCATGACCCAAAACTGAGATTAGAAAGAAATGGGTTGAAGGTGGGGGTGGTGGCGGGAAAGTTCTCCCATTTCTATTGGTACATTACACTTTGAAATGCCTGTGATTAGGAGGGCAGGAAAGCTCAGTCTGAAGCAGATAATATGAGGAGCCTGGAGGCCAGAAATGGCTGCGAGCTACATGAAAAGAAGCTGTAAGCTATGTTTTGTTTTTTGAATTATTGAATGACTACAGAATGTGTAAGTGACTACCAACCATGTCAGAAAGGTGTGTGTGGCACCTAGCAAGAAGAGGCTTTCTACCTTTATTATAATGCACTTGTGCAACTTCAGAAACTCGATCCTTTATAAATATGCAGTAGTATAATCTTAACATACTGTAAATGGTGATTAGGTTACATCCCCTTTTAAAATGTGGTTTGTGTTGATTTAGAAGTCCTTGACATGTAGAAAATCCTGCAATGGCCGTCACATGACAGCCCTTTTTTGACACTGTTGGAAATGTTTCTATATCCAAAATTTCCAGTTATTCTGATGATATTAGGTCTGTGACTGTCTATGTTACACTATGCTCTACCAGCAGTGATTAAAAAAATTGCACTTTATCACTACCTACAAATACACAAAACTTGAAAATGCAGCTTTTCATAGTAATTTTTTTCCAGATTATAATGAATAATTTCAGTTTAACATTTAATAAAAGGAAAAAAATGCTTAACAGACATTTGTTGTATGCCTTTGGTATGAGTGAAGGAATTCAGTAATGCATAAGGGAATTTCCTTTTATAATGTCACTTTATTAGCTAATTTGCTTAAATGTGGGAATTGATGGCAATTCAGCTGCACAATCTTAATGGCCTAATCATTAATTTGTATGGGAGTTACTCTGATAATAATTAGAAAGAACTCATTTGTTATTAATGTGGGGGCAGTGAGCATGTCATTAAAATAATAATCCAATTAACATGCATTAAGTGGAAATTTTATAGTTATCCACAGCATGAGTGGCTGCTGCTGTAATTTGGAAATGGTATTTCATAGCATCGGGTAACAGTTCTCTTAGCTACTGCCTGGTCAGCCTGGCCTCTGTAAAGGATTGCCTATAAGGCTGTCACCATGGTTTGAGGCTGGGCATGTTTTCTGTAGAGAGGCTGCCCTTCATAACCCCCGACTCAGTACAAGCAAATGGTTTGCAGCCTCACAATGTTTCATCTTAAGCATCTATATTTGTAATCTGACAGTGTTTACTCCTGGTTTTGAAAGCCCATGTGGTATGCTCTGTATGTAGATGATCAATAACTTTAAATCCTGTGTATTTTACAGCACAAGCCAATGAATCATATCAGATGTAAGAATCTAAGTGTGCTAAGCTGATGGCAGGAAGGAGGAACCAGCACTGGTTGACCTCTGTGGCAGCTTTCTGCCAGTTTCTGCAGTGCTTAGCATGTTTCTTCAGAGGCCACAAAAAGGTATTTTCACAGGGAAGCATGAAATACTGACCAGGACAGGAGGGCAGGGTAATTGGCAAATTAGAAACTTTGTGTTGGCAATTTGGTAGAGGAATTAGTGCCTCACGCTAGACCAAACTCCCTGATACCATGAGGAAAGAGGAGTTGTGAGAGCACTCTGTCCAGCCTGAAACAGGCTAGCCACATAGGGGCAAATTCAGGCAAGGAGAAGGTACAAGTTTAATGTTATATTTATAACTTGGATATTAGTGAATGCAATTTAAAAGATCCTATTGTTGTGCTGGGGTTACAGGTTTTTCTGTTACTGTATTAAATATATGAAGCAAAAATGTAGAAACATGTATTTTACTATGTGTATTATAATAAATCACAGGAAGAAGTTTTCTAGGAAGGTGGTTAAATAAAAAGCCTGAGTCTGGAGTCTACCCTAGTGAGGCAGAGTTGGAAATGGAGCCTAGCTGCTGCACAGACCAGCTTGGCTTGATAGCTCCTAGGAATATCAAACAGATCCACATGTCACAGGCTGCTCAGTGGATGGCTAGGTAGGCAATCCATGTCTTCCTATGAACTATTATACTGTGGCAGGCTTGCTGCAATGATCTGTGTTGAAAGTTGGTTTTAATAAAGAAAGAAGTCTCCCCAGTTACTTAGGGGTTTAGACCTGACTCTAGGCTTGTGTACTGCACTTACTACTTGGACAGTAGTATTGAACCGCAGTAATGCTTGATGCCAGCCAGAAGCAGGTGTGGAGCCTTTAGGAAGAGGTGACTGGCAGTGGCTAGGAAGAGCATAAGAGATAATTAGTTCAACTGCAAGCAAGAATGAAGTGACCTGTTGCCTTTTTTTGTTGCTGTTGTTAACTGGTTGATCACATTAAATCCAATAGGAGCTTTTGGGTTAGTCATTCAGTGAAATAATGATGTGTAAAGGCAGGCTTACAGCTAGATTTGCTGGCTGCCCAGTCCTAAGTACCAGAGGTGACCACGTAATCCAAAATTCTGTGCTGTTATAGGTAGGTACAGCACTGTTAAGTAGACAGGTAAGTTGCTCCTATACTATAGAATGTAGTTGAATTTCTCTTGCGTTGTTCCCGATTCCTTTTTATTTTTTAAAGGAAAATTACCTTTATACAAATGAAAAAAGGCTTTAAAATGAATATCCTTTTTCTGAAGTTATTGTCTTGTGATAGTTAAAATCGTGAAAGCTACTGTGGTGAATACTGATGCTGTCTTCGGTGTAGTTACTGATGCTTTCAGCCGGCTGTTCAAGGAGGGAAGACATGATGTACCTTTTGCATTACAGTAGATAGCAGGCTGCTTGGAGTGGTCATGTAGCCCATACCTTAACAGGAGACAATCTCATCTAAATCTAGGCATATCTAGATGATAATTATTGTGTTTTCACCAGTTACTCCCCTGTGACCAGATGTGTGCAGAATGTCTATGTCTTTGGTCAGGATACCTTTAGGCAAAAGAGGTCACAGCTGCACGCTCTACTGATGGGCACATGCTTTGTGCCAGCTGGGAGGAGAAAGGTAATGGTGTTAGTGTCTTTTGAGGTTTCTTGCAATGACAAGTCCACCTGAAACATGAGGGTTGTTGCTGTTGCATTTGCCTGATGACTCTCTGGCCTTTCCCAGTCCTGAAAGGTGAAGCAGAACATTGTTCAAAAAGGAGTTGTGCAGTTGCTTGGCTTCTGTAAATGAAACAAATCTCTGAACCTGGAAGATTTTCTGGGGAAGGCGTCATTTCTTATTCTGGAGGAATGAAAGCAAAGGAGTATGCGGCATTAGAAGACTACACTAATACTCATAAATAATTGATGGAGTTGACCTGTGGCAAGACCATTTTTAACAAAGACTGTTAAGAGTCCAGGATTTTTCAGATCACTTCTGAATACTTTAAATAGCACATGTGCCAACACAGATCCATCTGGGACCACACTAGTAAACTTCTTTTATCATGAAAAATTGTTTTTCTTCCTACTTTTAGTTGGTTATTAATGCTTGAAGGCTGTTGCCTTTCATCTGCAACAGCTATGCTCCTTTAAGAACCTTTGAGATATCTTGACACAACTCTGAAAATCTGAGTTTGTTTTTACCCTTGTCCACATGCTGTCTGGCTCCTTCAAAAAAAAACCCAATAAACTTAGTTTCCTTCCTTTGGCAGAAGTAAGTCTCTTTTTCAAAGTTGGTTTAACCAAGATATCAGATATAATGCAGAATTACTATACAAAGCTTTATAGAGTGTTATGTCAGCATTCAGAGTAGGTGATGGGGTGGAGAGTGTTACCCTTAGAACTATCAGAGTATCTGATCAAAGCCTGTACAAAAGCAGCCAGAACACAACTGATCCTCCTTGCTTTTACCCCTTATCATTATGATTTGCAGCTTTCATTCTGCTAGTACCTTTACTTGGGACGTTTTGCTAGTCATATCACAAACTGTTTCCTGCCATCTGTGAGGCAGCTGAGCACTCTGGAGGGCGTTTTTGTGGGCTTCTCCATAGTTACCCAGTTTCTTGTCATCTATAAGCTGCCTTGCTGTGAAGTTCCCAGGACATCCCCCAAAGAGCTTTTGAGAAACGCTATAATGCAGAAGAAACACCTGCTTTCATAGGGGTATGTTCTATGCAAGCTGAATAAATAACCAGAGTTGATTCAAGGGTGTTAAAGTCATCTCAGGTGCTGTTACCAGAACATGGAACCATGGGTAGTAGTTACACTTAGCCTTAACAAAAATTACTGCCTTTATTGAGTGACATATTCAGATTGTCAATCTAGCAGAATTTCAAGACCTGAAAACTAATCACTTTTAGAAAAAGTACCTAGTTGTGTACTGAACCCTGTTTAGCTTGCTGTCTTAAGCTGTCTGCTGAAGACTGGATCTGACTGTCAATAGCATCAGGCTTAGCTACAAGTTTAAATTTAGTCTAAATACTTGGCTGGGTAAGACACCTGGATGCAGAAAAGCAAGGCATTTGAGGCTCACTTGAAAATGGTAGTAATTCAGGTTTATCACTATGTGGGTTTTTATCCATTAGTTCTTCAGCTTCTGGTAGTGCTGGCCTAGTAGTATAGGTTGTTCCTTATCAGATTTGTCATGCAGATCATGTCTTGCTATTTTTGGCATAATGCACTGTTTGCCTGGAGACTCCAAAGGCTGGCTCTGTCCTTGTCTGCTCTGGGTTGGAAACATCTGTTTTCTGGTTAGATTCTCCCCAGTGTTTATCTTAAGTCCCAAAACACCGTCAGATCCCATGTCTGATTCTTCTTCACTAAGAGACAGTGGCCAGAAGACTGAGCTTGCCTGCTTGCTATATTCCCCAAATGGTCTGTCATATAACCGGGCAGAGCTCTGATCTCTTTCTGTACCTGTCTCATGAGAAGATATCACACTGTGACATCACCTTGTCACATAAAAAAGAAATAGCTTCATCAAATACAGAACAGCTGGATGTCACAGTATTTAAGGTCTTTTGGAGTCTTGGCAAAAGTTGTATCTGTCCAGTGTCACAAAAAAGGGAAGTATATTATTATTTCAAAGACACCTTTAATTGAAAAGTAAGTTATAATGTTATACCTTCTGGCTAAGGAGGATTTCTAATGTGTGTGTTTTGCAACGAATATTGATATTGTCAGATGTTTATCTGCAGGAGAATTGATGAAACATCTTTCTAGAAGAAAGTGATTTGCTTACATGCAAGACCAGCATGTTCATTTGCCCTTGGAGGCAAATAAAGAACTAATCTCTTTGATACAGAGCTATTTTAGTCTTCCTCTGAACTCTGCTTATCGTGCATTATGCATGTTTTTTTTTAAAAAAATGCTGTCAGCAGATACAGCCAGACATTAACCGTAAGTACTTCCTATTTAAAGACAGTACCTGTAGTCATTTCATTCAATTGTGTGGGGTGGAGGCCTTAGGTCACTTGCTGATGATGTCAGAGATCTGATCCTGAAATGGCATGTCAGCTTTTTACATCCTGCTCTGTTGAGAAGAGTACAGCTCCATACATCTGGAATCTACTTTGGTCAGGGTTTTCCTGTTCTTGATGCTGCAGTAAGTGGTTGCAGTATCACCTTTGTGTATAATAAGGATGGGGAAAGGGGACTTGTATATAAAGCACTAGATCAAGTGGTGGAGGGAATAGATTTACACCCCTAAGGCAAAGTGCCCTTGGCAGAGAGGGGATAGTGATCCCAGTTAATATAGCATATTTGCCGCTGGTCAATGGAAGCATCTTCATAGCACAATTGTGTCTCAAGACTAGGCAAGATATATGTTGAGGCCTTATGTCCTGCTTTGTAAGGCTAACAGCTTAATGTAGTTGGCTGAGTATTTTTAAGGCAGTAAAGTTTAAGTCAATTTTATTTAGAAAGGTTTGTCTGGAGGCTGATATCCATATTACTGACTCTGAGAGAGGATGGTGGTACAGAGAAGAAGGGGTGAGCAGTTAGTGATCTTGATCTGCCTCACCATTTGTTGCCTAGGTTTTGCAAATACTGTTAGTTCCAATTAGAGAGATCTATTCAAATTTGTTCCCCTCCATTCTGTTTTACCTTGTGTTAACTACATTCATAGCATAGACTGACAAGATGTTTAGCAGTCCTAGCAGAATTGTAGTTGACTGATATAAACATTTCCTGCCAGCATACGTTGAATAGCTTACATTTATCAAAGTCAATCCATCCTGGTCTCTTCCTGTCTGGACTGGTACCAAAGGAGAGTCTGTACTTGCAGGAATGAACAGCTAGTCAGTTTGTGGGAACTCTGTTATTCACTGTATCTCCTGTTATGATTTAGAACTGTTTAGTATAAATCTGGTATTTTAAATTTTCACTTGGTACATCTTTTGGCGTATAGGCAGTGTCTGCAGCTAAATTGTTTGGTGGTTCTCTACCCTGCGCCAACTGGGAGATTGACCCAATGATTAACAGACATCTGTTTGTGCAGAAATATTTTTCTCCAAACTGCCTGTGTAAAAAATTTCAGAGGGATGAGGCAGTTTTGTCTTTACAGATACTGTACCTTTGCACATGAAATATGAACAGGCCTTTAATGTGTTTGAAAATGGGCATTTTGGTAAATTCATCGCACTAGATTTCTAGGTAGTATAACCTGAAAGTCCTACCAACTTATATCAGACTTTGACCGCTTAAAGCTGTCTAGAGCTCATTTTCAGGGGAAACACATTCTGAAGTGGCTGGTAGCTCATTTTCAGGATAATATGCTTTGAGTCTTCACTGTATGGAGTGGATGTTATTTTATTTGCATTTAGCAGTTGCCTTCATGTCCAGGATTAACTTGAGTCAATGCATGTATATTGTGGGTTATTAAACTGAGGAAATAGCTCGTATTCCTGTGGTCTTCTGCCTCATAGCTATGTGTGAATTTCTCAGATCTTCCTGAGGCCCTCAGCCTTTCAGGGTAGGCTGCAGCTAGCCTGTGCTCTGACAAAAGATAAGCAGAATAAATGTAATCTTAAAACAAATTTTCTGTCAAAGAGTTTTTTTCTCTGATGCTATTTGTAGTATCACTGTTATGCAAGTGGATGCAGAGCAGAAATAGACTCCTTTGTCACTGTTCAGAAACTGCTACATTTTTGCTACCAACCTGGGTGGATACTGTAGTATCTGCTTATGAGTTAGCAAAAATTTGCAAGTTTCTTTAGGCAATTGTATTCCAAATACTAGCGTTCTAGTTTGTGTTCCACCTCCTCCTCAATTTGTTAAAATCTTAACTGGAAAATTTAAAACTACCTTCTCTTGCAGTAGAACTTGCTTTTCCTCAATAATGGATAGAGGCGTAGCTAGCATCTACAGACGTTCTGTTGTCTGGCTCTAGCATCTCAAATTCATCTTGTGTTTTGTAAAGCTGTGGTACTGAGGCATACAGACCACTTTACTACTTGCGTTTCCTCAGTTCTGCCATCAGACGAATTGAAAGTGCACTGTCATCTGACCTACTAAAGGTAGAATTTTCCTCTGAGGCTTGTTGAAATGCCATTGGATGTCACAAGCTGACAGTGGTCCTGGTAGCAGTCAATTTGTGATACAGAGAGCCAGGGATCCAAGTTATTGGACTAGTGTATTGGAAGACACCAGTGCCTCTACAGAAAATTACCAGGTTGAGATCCTAAGCTACAGGACCATTTTCTTGCATATACAATGGATAGGAATGCTTGTATTCTTAGTTATGTGGCAGAGCTACATGGGATAGAAAGAAGGCCTGGTAATGTGGCTTTGGTTTGGTCTCCATCCCCCACCACCCTCGAAATGAGTTGAAATGTGAAAAAATTTAGAACAGTAGAATTGTCTGTAGGCCTTAAGCTACATTTATCTCTCTAACTTGTGGAAAAAGCTTAGATTGTGATAAGTTACTGATCTTAGATGAATTAAACAAGCATTTCCCCTGTTGCTGGAGAGCAATGATAAATATTTTCAGGACAGGAAAACTTGACCATGGGCAGAAATTAGTGCTGTGGCACTAGCCATTTATCTTCATAATGTATAATTCTCTGGTACTGCCTGCTTAGGAAAGAAGGCTGTTTATTTTCCTCCCACTGGGTCCAACATGATGCAGTTCTCATGTTGCACCATGTCAGCCAGCATATCCTCCTGTCCTGCAGCACAAAATGTTGGTGTCATACTGCCAACTGACTGTGCCAGTTGGCTATGTAGTGAGCCTGGGACAGCTGTACTGTTGATGAAAACAACTTAGGTCAGTACCAGGGTTACTGTCACTCCATATTGCTATATATTGAGGGAGATAGAAAAGGTCTTTTTGAGTTGGAGGTCTGCAGGCATGAATGCAGAGAATTTTGCTAAATGAACCAGGTGATCTGATGAATGATTGGGGTGTGAACATCTCTCATAATGCATAGTTTGGAAATGGAAACTTAGGAATTTAGGGAAAGAGGTGAGTTGGATTTGAGAATTTTTTTCTGACGTGGAGTTGTCTAAGCAGTCAGTATGATGTAGAACTTGGCTGAGAATAAGTTCCTTGATCTAGGTGATGATCTAACAGTAGAGTGGAAAGAATTACTGCAGTTTTATTAAGATCTCTGAGATTCTCATCTTAAATATGGTGTACAAGTTTTGGTAAACTATTTTCCAGAACTGGCGTAGATTAAAAATAAGAGGATAAAAGCTGGTAAGAAATTATGGGAACAGATCGGATTAATGAAGATAGTCTTGTTTGAAATGTTTAGCTTAGTGAAATGAATGCTTGATTGTGGACTGTAAACAATTGGGGTAACTGAGAATGGAAGAGGTGTACTGAAGGGAACTGGTAAGAGATGGCCCAAGTGCATGAAGATGCAAACAAGTATGAAGACACATCTGTTGCCAAGTTAGAAGACTCCTACCTAACCATTGGTTGACTTTGGAACAATTTTTTTTCATGGTAAAATGATACAAAACCAGTTGGTTGTAGTGTGGAACATCCGAAGAAGTTATGTTGCATGGTAGCCTGAAACAACAGGACTAGTGATCCCAGAGGCCCTCAAAGTACAGTTTCCATTTATCAGTGGCTCTTGGTTCTGAGTTTTACTTCTTTAGCTTCTTTACTTATAGCTGTAGACTTAGTTTTGTTGTATGAGCAGTAAACTAGGGAATTGTTCGGTGTATCTTCTAGCAAGCTAACGTTTAAGATGCAGGAAGACTGCCACCCTGTTGTAGCCATACTGCAGAAAAAGCTACCCGAGTAATCCCTCTGTACTTAGTTTTCTCCTTGTAGAAGGAAGAGCTTCTAAGCTTGTTCTGTTTCCCCTAATTTCTTTGCAGTATAAAAGAAGCTAAGGACAGGGTAAGCTTCTTTGTCTTCTGCTTTCAGGATGGAAATAAGGACCAGAGAAGGGTGCTTTGATACGAGTATTAGACACTTGCCTGATGTTATGTTGATCTCCTTTTGTGAGTAAGAGGAACTTGAAGTCCAGTAGAGTCCCAATTCAAGCAGCAGCTCCTCCTCCTCTTACTGTAGAGTCTGCTAGATCCTTGGGCTGTGTTGATGCAATAAGAAAAGATGTAGTTGACTAACCCTTGCTAACTGGTTACCGTACTAACCCAGTTACCTTCTGGGTTTGTGTGCTCTTCCTTGAGATCTAGGAAGCACAGCAGTTGAAGCCTACTCTGAGTATGATTTTTTTTAGGGGGTTTGGACCCCCCCATCTACTCAGACTGCATGGAATTTGCAGGTATTCTGCTACTTTTTTCCTGTACGGATCATATTATTGAAATATTTCAATGATCCATCACAACTATGTTGCAGGAATTATTCCTCTACTTACAGGTTCTCTTCCTTTGTTAATCATTGTAGTTGATTTGTATTTGCCTTGATATTTCATACTGTCAAAGACAGATGCACTATATACCCTCTTTAGCCATCTGCCAAAGATATTTTTCTAAAACAACTCTAACTTCAGTCTGTACACTCTGATAGCTGTGACAAAGTTTGCTGCAGAGCAACTAATACCTGTGAAGGAGATCAGAAATTCAGGGTCTGACTTGAGATTTCCTCATCACCGTATTCCTTCTTGCAACATTTAGGTCAAACTGTGTCCAGAATTATATCAACATCCTATGCTTATATCCTCGCACCATTCTTAAACCTTCATGACTGGTGAACCTACTACCATTCTCAACTCTACCCCAGTCACTGACTGTTCAGATGACTACAGGTGTATAACTTTCTGACCCTTGAAATAAGGTTTCTAGATTCTCCTCTTGTCTTTATCATTAGTTGTAGTAATTGTGTTCCTATGATATCTGTTGTTAGCCTTGTCAGCTATCTTCTAAATAAGCTGGTCAGTAATTTATTAGACTGAATGAGCAGAGCACCTTTAATAAGATATTACCTTACCTGGATCAAATCCAGGGAAAGCATTAACTCATCTACTTTGATCTCTACTACATCAATTCAAATAAGTTTATGAAATAATTGAGCTTTGTTGTAGTCAGCAGCTATTTTTATGTAGTACAGTTTAGGCCTGTCCTAACAACATGCATTTTCACCACACGGAGAAGTGCTTGGAAATTAGCTCCAGCTTCTGCATAGGTGAGAACTGCCCAGTGTTTCATATTGCCCCCTCATTTCACCAACCAGTTGATCTTTACTACATGACTTACATTTAACATGATTAGACCATCATGTTGTCAGATAAGCTTGTTATTTTGGCTTGCTTTTTCTGCAAGTACCTCTGCACTCTTCCCTTTCAAAGTGATTACTCTAGCTGAAAGCTGGAGATGCTTTCATTGAATGCAAAGCTTAGCTTAGCTTCAATGAGAAATCTAAACAGTTAGCTCTGAGTAACAAGACACCACACTGAAAATCATTGTTCCTAGAATATGTACATGATCGCTGAAGAACCTGTGTATTGTGTGTCAAATTACATAGCTCTGAAGTTGACTAATCTGCTGTGCTTCTGCTGTAACTATATGGGATGGGAAGGGCATATTGATTAGGTAATACATAAACACCAGCAACAAATAATTGAGGAATTAGGATTCCACACTAAATCAGTGGAAGATACTCATATTTGCATCAGACCTTGCGCTGAGCAGCTTCTGTAACAGTAGCAAATGTTTTTAAGGTCCAGGTCATTTCTACCCTTCCTCTTGGGTAAGGTAAGCCTTAGCATGCTTATCAGGTGTGCTTCCCACTTTGCACACAGGTTATATGAAAACCTATGTAAATTTAAACACATGAAATACTGTGATTCATAAGTAAAAAGCTGTCTGCTGCTGTGCTCCCCTCGTTCTCTCCTAGGCATGCAGATAAAATCTTCAACAGATACCTAAGGAGACTGTTCTTTACAACAATCTGGGCTATACATAGGCTAGTAAAACCTGTTAGTTCCCTCTGCTGCTGCTAATGTGAGCTGGATTAAGGTATGCTAACTTCATTTTCACCTGTGGTGTTTTTGGCAGCAGTTGGAGCAAAGCTCAAATTGTATTCAAGTATGTACATGATTATTAGCTGTCAAATTACTAGAAACACTTCTGTGGCAAATCAGAAAGCAAATTTACAGTACTACTTCTGATTAGCAGAACTTAGGTTGGTTTCACAGTAGAAGGTCCAAACCTCTTCTTTTGGAAAATAATTGCTACTAGAGGGATGATTCAGAAAACATACTACACTATGGTAATTATGTGTGGCAAACTATTTCTGATGCAGTGGACCTAATCAGCTGTGCATTGATGAAGAACCTCAAAAAAACTGCTTGTATCAAGAGTGTTACTATTTACGTATATGGAATGTAATTGTGGTGAATCAGGAATGCTGCGCTACAGAAAGTAAATTTAGGTCTTACCATATAGAATGAAGTAAGGACATTGAAACTACAGAATATTTTGTCAAGCATATTTTTCTTTCATGGGATCTCTGAGGCTTCTGTAAAGCCAGGTGTTTCTTAGGGTAGTAGTCCTTAGTGAATAAGCCTTGGCATTTGCAATTGTCAAGTGAGCACCCAAGCCAGCTATGCCTGCCCAGTTACGGGAAAACCTTCCAAGTCTAGCTGAGTTGCTTGAGCTCTGCAGTCAGTACCATGCTGCTGGTTTTGCTGGGTTGCTGCCCCATGGAAGTAAGTCAAGGGTTCGCAGCTCTTCTTTCTGGTATGTCTGCTGTTAAAACTGGTCATATAAATAAACTGCTGCCTTCAGTGGACCCATGATGATTCTTGTTACAGATTATGTATACTTGCAGGAAAAGTTTGTTAATTTGCATGTGTGTGGAGTCAAACTATTGTTTCAGCTTAGAAGCAAAGGCAGCCTAGGGACAGAGTTTACCACAGTTCTTGTATTAACAGTCATTTGCTGGATGATAGACAATACTGTTTATAATTTTAAAAAATGCTTTTGTGATATTAAATCATCATCAACTTTCTCCTAGCAACACAACTACTCTGCTATAAAGATCTTTCTTTGTACATAAGAACATAATTTTGATTGAAGTCCAGTCTCATATGCTGAGCTAATAAGGCTATGTGTCACAGGCAAGGGTAAATTGATACAAATTGGTATCAATAGAAGCAAGCTATGCGATCTGCTGGGATCTGATACTGTTCTGTCACTGTAATCACAATCTTAGGATATTCTACCTGTGTATTAATATACATTATTCCTTTATAGAAAAATCTTCTGAAGGTAGTAGTCCCTTCTTTTTCTAGCTAGGCGGGGGTTGGGGGGTATAGTTGTTTAAATGTGGAATGTACCTGTTGCTGTTTATGAAGTATCTGTTGGATTCCCCCAAGGAGACTATACTGCCATGAGGGTAACCTGGCTGGCTGATGAATTGCAGCACTTTGGTAACAAAGGAATGTGCCACATGTTATTGGATCTAAGCCTAGCTTTACCCTTCGGTTCCCATAAGATTCAGAAGTCAAAGCTAGTTCAGATTTGGTCTCTGGAGGGAGAAGTGTTTTTTTCTTGCTTTTCAACTCATTGGATTACAGGGTAGAGTTTAAGATCCCCTTCTGATTTTTCTAGGAAAGCAGAAGCAAAGGAATAAAAACTGGAGTTTGATATCTTATTTGCTTTTGGTCTTTACTGGTATATTTTAGATTTGTTTCCCTTGAAATTGTATATATGAGAATTTGCATAGGAATTGATAATTAGTGGTTTCTGGTCTGAGAAGAGAGCTAACATTTCTACTAAGTGTGAAAACCTTGGCCTCTGGCAAACTTCAGTGCAGCTGCCCGTTAGGAATACTTAAAACTAAGCAAGAATGTTGCTCTGAAGGAGGCCACTGTTAAAACAGCTTCAGATATATACTCCAAAGGATATCAGCTTGTTGTTGGGGAAAGAACATGGATAACCAGTGTCTGTTGGAAGGCCAGATCATACCTCATTCCATGATTCTGCCTTTCCTTGATACTAAATAGGCAGTGATTTGACCCTGCAGTTTTCTCTCCCTAGAGGTCAGAGGCCAGTAGCACGGTACTATTCACCACTGTGAATGGAGTTCTTAACCTCTGAAAAGCCAGTTAGAGTGGGCAGTCATGTGGAAGTAGCAGCAAGGGAAGAAGGTTTAGCCTTCTGTTTGTGTTTAGTGTCCTGCTGTGAAATACTTGTATGGCACAACCGAGAGCCTGCATGCCAACAGCAAGACATTGAGTATTTGGACATGTGTAAAGATTTTAATAAGACAGTACTGCAATGTATCAGAGCAACAGCATAAGGGTTCTAAGTACTTCTGATTTTGTCTAAATAATTCTATGATAAATAATTTAAAATATGTGGAATTCAGTGTTTCTCAGGGGATCTCTTATTTACCCCAGGGTAACACAGAAGTCCTAGTTCTGTCTTCTTTCCTTTCTAAAGATGAATGCTACTTTATCTTGCTAGTGTTAGTGATGTCAACACTTGGTGATAGTCAATATAAGACTACAAAGGATTGGTAAAACCACCTGAGATACAAGATACATGACATATGAGAAAGAGCAATCTGTTGAAAGAAGGGAGTTAAGAAGTAAGGGTAAGTTGGAAAGTCTTATTATGAGTGAAAACTATGTAGTACAATATGTGACTGTTCATCCACAGCCTCGTTTTAGAATTTGTCTTTGGGAGCTGCCTGCTTTAACACTTAACAGCTCTGCAGCGTTCTTTCAGGTTCTGCTCAATTAATGTTAACAAGCTTTTGTCAGTCTTCATAAGAAGACAGAACAATGCCTGCAAGGCAGGCTTTTTTTTTTTGAGGATTTTGTGTACAAATTTTCTAACCACAAAACATGGGCAGCATTAGTGAGTTCTGGTGTATCCCCTTCTCAGATCAATGAAGTAAAATTCTCTTTGTTGTCTGATTTATATTAGAAGCAATTGTTAAGTTTCCCTCACCTTGAGACTGACATATACTGAAACAAGTCAATAGCTTCCATCAGATTAAGCCCTGGCAGTGAGGTTATCCAACAGTACCAAGGTAGGAGGGAGAGGAAAGATGTAAAATAAGAATGTTTTTTGGTGTGTGAAACCCCTGCTACCGCAAAATTTCTAGAAGAAACTTGAAAATAAAATGGTAAAGTCAGAAACAGCATACTGGAAAGCAATAAAACTGTAAGGGGTAGGCTGTTTATAAACAACACCTCAGAGAGAGAAATCAAGTCTAGAGTGTATGACTTGGCAGGCAAGCAGAAGTTCCTAGAGCTATGGAAAAAGTAGGTTTAGCCATCCTTTCCTCTGCTCCTAACAATTCACACCTCTCTCCTACACTGAAGTGGCCTGTAATTGCTGGCATAAAGATTTGGGGACAGAAAAGCCACTTAGGAAAATAAGCTGAAAAGGCATAATTTAAAACATTATTCAATAAATGGATGAACAAAATGGTTCAAAGCTTTTCAATTAATCTTCAGTCTAAAGCAATGGTCCTCAAAATTTGAACAAGATATGAAAATGAAAGCATTTAAGGTACCATCTAAATAGTCTAGTTGAACATGTGTTCTAAAGTTGTATGGTAAGCTGTGCTTCTTCCACAGTAATGTAGGTATGCGTGAGTATGTTAGTCATTAAAATAGCAAAAAATTCTACCTAGTACAATCTATTCTTATTGCTCTTACCTTTTTAGCAATCTCAAAGACGATGTTCTGACATGTAAATCAGATATGTAATGTAAGTTTGTGTTGTCACTGTGATTGTATGAAACTAATTTGACACTTCTGAAAGAGGGGAAGGGTATGTGAAGGGGATGCTGCATCTTGACTTTTGAGGAAGTTCTGAAAACTTTCCTTATTTCCGAGATATGTATATATCTATGCATATGTATATATCTAAGCAAATGGCAGTTTAGATTTTATGACTTTTTTTTACAATGCCTTTCCTAGCTAGCATTTAAAAAGTGCAATTTCACCAATACTGTTCTAATGGAGTCCTGTTTGATAACTAACTCAGAACTAGAAGAACATTTACCTTGGCTAAACCAGCCTATGAGTAACTACCACTGAAGACACAACTCTTACAAGGACTGATGTCTTACGTTGGGCTCTTACAAATTGCCTTTTATTCCCCTTTTATTCCCTTTGAATGCCTTTTTGACTGCATGGGAAAGGGGCTTTACTTTTGGAGATAAATCTTATGCTATAACCCTGCTGATTCTAACTGCTGTCTTGTCTCATTTTAAAATTTTGGTCTAATTAGTAAATGGTACTTCTAATAAACTTTGAATTTCTGAAGTAATAAAACATTTGATAACTAAGGGATAAATGCAGGGCACTGAAATATGCCTATTGCTTATTTAAAAACAAAACCAAAAACCAAACAACAAACAAACCACCTTTGCTACTACTGTTAGGAGTAGTACTAATAAATAGATAAAAGCTAATTTGTTAAGTTATTGAAACTGCCCTGACCAAAATGACTACTGGATTCTGATGTTTTGTTGAATTGCCTTTACCACTGAACTCTAAGCAAAGCTCTGAAACAGCTTCAGGCTTTCATTGTACAAATTATATAGTAGACAAGACTGACTGAAATAATCAGTGGAACTCTTCAGACTACTTATGTAAAGTGGTCTGGAAACTCCTGCTGTAACTGAGGTGTTTTGGTTTAATTACAGTTGACCAAAGAAAAGCACAAAGACTCTAAACTGTTACACAAACACTGAACAACGCAATATGCTTCTCTCTAGGGAACATTTTCTAACCAACA
Source organism: Phalacrocorax aristotelis (assembly GCF_949628215.1). Lineage (NCBI taxonomy): Eukaryota > Metazoa > Chordata > Aves > Suliformes > Phalacrocoracidae > Phalacrocorax > Phalacrocorax aristotelis. The sequence continues at coordinate 26,772,145 of NC_134282.1, read as the reverse complement.
GACAGGAGCCCATATATGAAAAAGTGTTTCAGGTCCTGAAGTACCATGGAGCAGCCAAGGTGCTGGTCTTTGACTTCTAAAGGAACTGTGTCTGTTTATTTGTGGTTGGAGTCTGACTTGGAGCATGTGGAGGTGGTGAGACTTTTTTGCTAATTTGGCTTCCACCAGGTATCTCCCAGTGAGATATGGATCTGTTTCAAGTGAGGAGGCAAATTAATTTCTGCCCCAAAAATAGTTGCTTAAATTCACCAACTTGATTTCATTGACTCTGTCACCGAGGACTTGCTCTATTATGCTGGTATTTATTGAAAGATTTAAAAAAGAAAAAGACAAGAACAATGTTGCACTGTCAGAGTGGCATGGGAATTTTGCATTGCTCCTCATACTCCCACATGGAAGGAAGAAAGAAAAGTAGCAGGGCAAATGATTGGTATCTCCATGAGTTCCAAGGACACTAGGGAAAGAGGAGATTGATGGCATCTGATGAAATTTTCACTTGTTTCACCGTGACTAACACTTAGAGGCTTTGTGCACTGTGTGTTATTAGAAGGTAGCATGATAAAACAGACAAATCACTTGCCTATTTGTGCATTTTCTGCTGTGCTGCTTCTCAGTTTCTTTGTTTTCATTTATTACCACCTTGCCCCTTTCTTCTCCTTTTCAGAATCTGAGTGGCAATCATGTTTAATGCTTGAATCTACTCTTTTGAATCGACACTGACTTGTCAGTTAAGCAAAATGAAATTGAACATTCCTGGCACTGAAAGTGATGCACCAATTTTACTGCCTGTTCCTACTGTATTCGCTGCAGACTGCAGCATGCTTTCTCTGTGCAGTCGTTTTCTTAGTTGCATGGAGGGGACAGCTGGAATGAGAATCCTGCTCAGGACTGCCTATAAATCTCAGTGAGAGAGGTTCTTCAGGGAATAGTTTTGAACACCCTAATTAGTTCTCTGCAGTAGTCTTTTCTTCTACTGACTGCATGAGGTCTAGCATCATGGTTATGGTGTAAAGGTTCCCTGCCCATGGTGTTTCTAAAATATTTCAAAAATTTAAATAAGGAGCCTTCCAAACTGTGGAGAAGAGATTCCTTGAAGGTCACGTTTTCTAGAAGTGCCATCTTAAGACCAAGACCTGTGAATCAAGGTCTGAGCTGAGTTTTCAGAAATCTTCGTTGTGTGACCTTGAGTAGGTAGCTTAAGGTGAGTCCTCCAGTTGTTGCTTTGCATAGCAAGTAGTGGAGTTAACAAACAGCAAGCTTTTTGAAATACCATATTAAGCTGCTGAGGATATCCTGTGCTGTTAGCAGTACCTACCTTAGTACAATTCACGCTTACTGTAGTCTGTCTGATTTGATACTACTTCCTTCTGAGGGGATAGACCTTTAGCAGGAATTTGTGCATTGTATTTTCCTAATGTTCTTGCTATGTAGTTTCTTCCTTTGTTTCAAATGTTCTCAGGGTTCACCCTAAACTTATGAAGTAATAAAACAACAGAATACCTGAAGAAAGAGTGTAAGGGAATTGCTTGGTTTTTCGGCATTCAACCTCCAGTCAGTCAGAATTAGGAATGGAAAACACCACTGGAGGGCAGAGAGAGTGTGTGTGTATATATATATATAAAATGTATATATATTTTATATATACACACATTAAATATATACAATTTTTTTCATGGTGTCAGCTGAAGGCGCTGATTTGCTAATGAAATTTGGCAAGCAGCCACAGGGTCCTGTGCAAATGTACTGGTTAAAAGACAGAAGGGGATTTTCCATCCTGTTCAAGGCATCAGACTGGGACACCCAGGGTGGGACTTGACAATTTAGTTTATTTGCCTCAAATTCTGACCTTTAAAACTGGCATAACAGCACTTTCTTACCTCAGACGGATTTGTGAGAGAGATCCAATAAAAGATTAAGGACCTCTGACATGATAATATGAGGTACCTGTAATAATCTATCCAAGTACCTGTTGTTCTAGTGGGTTTATATTTATTATAGGTATGACTGCTCTGTAAATGATAGCAAGGGAATAAAAGAAATATGTTCTCTGAATAGTTCAAAATATTTATTAATTTATGCAAATACATCTTTGCATCAGAAGTAATTACATATTAATAAATTCTTTTACTTCTATAGAGTAGTTATGGAACATTCCAAAGGGATAATAAAAATAACTTGTTTTAAGAAACAGTTTAAACTGCAACAACTAACAGACAACATACTTAAACATATGTATAAATAAAAGAAACATTTAATTTTACAACTCACCATAGTTTGGGGATTTCTTAACACTATACTCAGATCATAAAACTTCAGGTATTTCTCAAGAAAGGAAGCTTGCATTTTCTTGTAATTCAGTAGGTCTCAACAGTCTTTCAGCACTCAAACTAAAAATGAATAAAAATACTGTTAGAATGCCTTAAGGCTCAAGCTGATGTTAGAAATTGATGATTACCTGATTTTATTGGGACATTGTATACAGGCATATTAAAAGACAAATTCTGTCTGAAGGATGTATCAGCTAAAAATGTGTGAAGAAGACAGAGGCGTGAAAGTGGAGTAATTTGCCTAAGGTCACAGAACTTAACAGTAGCTATGTCAAGCACAAAACTGACATTTCCTGAGCTCCAATCCAAAAAGATCAATCCAAGACATGTTCAGAAAATTTCTGGGGTTTTGCCTTTTATAACTTTTATTTTCAGAACAGACAAATCAAAAAGTGTTAAGCTTCTCCATATGTGTGGGTCAACTGATCTCACTACCATCCGTGCCAGCACTCCAGCCATGCATGCTGTATGAATTTGTATTTGTTCTTCTGGAGCTCTCAAGCAGATTTACTATGGGCCCTTAGCGGTAGAGGACTGTTTAATCTGGTATTTCTGATTCCTCTTTGATTAAATTTTTGCTGGGGAGGGAGGAAGGGGTCTTGTATTAACTTGAAGTGTTTTGGGTATGGGACTGCGAGTTTAGCTCCTGAGTTCAAAAGAACAACAGGGACTGTTTATTTTCAGTGGACAGTGCTGAATTTAAACTCTGTTCCCTGGTCTAGCCACAAGCGAAGTCCAAAAAATGTTCCATGCTTCATACTGACTGCTAAACCTTATACTTTCCCTGAGCTCCTTCCTGTTCTGAACATATACAAGTAAGCGATGGTAAGAGCTGTAAATCTTTTATTAACACATAGCTACACATTTAATTCTACACATAGAATGATGCAAGGAGGAGTACTTTTCAATTCCAGATGCTGATCCAGACTAAAGGTTGTATAGATTTTGTGTGTATTTTGTGTCTTTGCTTAGTCTGAATCCAAGTGGGGGAAAGAAGAGGAAGTATGATAGGAAATCTAATTTATTCAAACCTAAAAAATTATAACCTTGTAGAAATTTTTTATTAAAGCACAGGATGCATTTTGGTTAGCTGAGATACACATTTCTTTCATCAGCAGATGTTACTTATTACAAGCAAACTGTGCTTAATTATGTGCATTTTTTTAATGATGGAAGATAACTGCTATCTAGAAGGGCTGATGTTGCACCACTGATCTCATTTCAAGGGAATTGAAGGCACGGTTCTAGCAGTAAAGGCACAAGAATGGCTGACTTGCAAAATTACTTTTATTTGCTTTTTTCTGTTTTCCACCTGGATTCAGTATTGACAAAGGAATTCCATAACAGTAAAAATGAATAACACCACTCATTTATGGTCTGTACTAAAAAAATAAAAATCTAACATCCAGAATCAAGGCTTTCAGTTTAGGTTTCTCAGGAGGCTTCTGAGGACAAAGTGTGACTCTAGCCATATTAAAGGTGTGAAGACAAATTTGAGACTTCAGCTAGAATAAAATAACTGAACTCCCTTTAAATACTGTCTTTTCTGAAGACTTGCTCTGGAATGATAAAGTGCTGTTATTCCATTTTACATAATGAGACCTTTACTAATTTTGTCAAGATATGTGATTATACATGAAGAAACTTGCACATTATTCATCCTAAATACCCTGTTGAAAGTTTGGAAGGGGAAAAAATTCTGTTATCAAGTTAACTGAACCTAGAAATGAAGCTAGCTGGTGTCATCACAACATAGTAAGTCTTGGACATGAAAGCAGCAACTGTAAGGTAAATGCTACTCAGTCTTGGATTGAGGAATGATCAGGGCAGATGGCAGCTTCAGGAAATTGAGCTGCCAGATTCTAACCTGTCAGTTCAGAGCATGGGCAAGCTGCAACTTTATAGAGGCTTAACACTGCCAAACTTGAAAGATTTTTATAGGGCTGAAAAAGAAACATTCCTGACAGCTTGATAATTTCCAGTCTCTGCTCAAAAGCAGATGGATATAAAAGCTTTTTGACTTAACAGTTGTTTAAAAATGTTGACAAAACAGTATTTTTTCATTGAGCAAATAAGCTCTTTCTGCATGGCTTGAAGAAAAACCCTAAGTCTGACACAGTCTTTTTGGGAAATGTCATCCAAAATGACTTGGAGAAGGGAAAAGTCATTAAATGAGGTCTTACACATGGAAAATTTTAGGTTGCTTTGCCTATTAGTGCTTGCAGTTTTGACTATGTGATAGTCAACATAGGATAGGAAACATGGTGTGGCAAGGACTTGTATGTCCATCTCTTGCTGGCTGCCAAATGTGATTTGCCAACCAGCCTGCTTTGAATGTGACTTGGATGCTCTGCTCTCAATGTATGTATTGCATCAGCTTAGTGTCAGGGAGTTTTCTAAAGAAAGACTGAGGAACGAGTGAGACTGAAGTATGTCACAATATTCTACTCGGCCTTTTTCTGTAAGAGGTTCCTACAATAGCAGAAGTCCATGCAGATGAGATCAGTAAACTGAGCCCCAAAGAAGCACAATGACTGTACAGCTGTATACATTATCTCTGCAATCAGCATGTTACACCAGGGAGACTGGATGTGGTTCAGAAAATGCCTGCATAGTTTGATGAAGGTTCAGGGTTAATTAGAAGCTGCCTGCTGAACATGAGCTTGGGCATTATTCATGGGGATTGCTTTGGAAGGGGCTCTAAGGAATGCATGAGAAGAAATAGCTGTTGTTTAAGTGTGGGGTGACCTAGGACCAATCAGAAGTCTAAGACAGCAGAGAGATACCAAGACTGGAGCTGAAGCCTGTCCTTCACGGTGACATCTCTGTGTTGTTACTGCTTTTTCCCCTAGACTAGAAGGGGAACAGAAAATTTCAAGATCGTTTGGTGCAGGTGGGAGAATATAGGTGGAAGATGTAAATCTATACAAGCCTTGTTTTTTTCAATGTTGGGACCAGTTGATAAAATTTTCTCCCCCATGCAGACTGAAAAAAAATTCGTAGTTTCTATCACTTGCACCACCCATAACTGGATGTCTTATAGGCAACCTTAATATGCTAACAAGGCTAGACCTTGTCTATAGATTCAGCTTTTTGAAGAGGTTAGCACTATTGCCTTGTATTTCTGAAATGGTACAAACAGGTTGCAGCCAAGGTTGATTCATCACATACTTTCATATAGATATTCAGCTGTCAGCCTCTTTAAACCCAGCCTGTTAGCTGCTCTTTCAAACTCCAGTGTTCCTAGCAAGATAGGGTCCCTGGAGCATTCCACAGCATCTTTGATCTGGAAATTTTTGGCCCTGGGGCATGCCTTCTCATGTTTTAGTATCTGGTCAATTTATACTGGAAAACTAAAGAAAAACCACAGGGTGAGACAGTTTCCTGCTATTAAGTCATGCGTTACTTAAGTCATGCATTTTATTTCTTTGATACTGTATTTCTTATTTATCTTCAATTTGCAGTTTGTTCTGTGGATACATATATTCATTGTCGTGAAAGACGTGCTCTGAGATCTATGCGCAAAACAAAGTGTAAATGGTCTGCTCACTAACATTGAACTACAAAAAAATTTAGGTTATTATATTTCTTGCTATTGAATTCTGCCTGCATATTTTTTCATGCCTCTGCTTCTGTTGCTGAGTGCTTGGAAGGGGAGTTTTTCCACCTGAAATATTTCATAAATTACAATATGGTAAACTTTCTTCTCATTAGGCAGGAAAATTCAGGAGACTTTGCTAATATTTAAATTGGCGTCAGCAAGTTTCAGTCCTTTCTGGAGATCTTAAGTCTTGTTGACTGCTTGGTTTCTGGACTTTTGAAATGAACTATAGCAAAAATGTGTCAAACTACTCAGAATGATGTTTTGCATGTTTCAAGGAATCTAGGAAATTCATCCAGTCTGTGCAATTATGAAAAACCATTACTGCTGCTTAAGGCATTAATGGTCTTAAGTGCTATCATGCTTGCTTAATCTACAGTTTTGTATGTATCCCCCTGCCATATGACTACCAGGTTCCAGCCCTTGAGTACTGGTTGTCAGAGGGCATTTGTCAGAAAAGTCTTTGACTGAGCTGTCTTCTAGCTTTTGGTAAACTGCAGAATCCAGAAAGAAATGTAACTGTAGTTACATGCCAAATACCGAGATCCCCTTCAGGACTCTTAATTGAAGCAGTTAAATGAACTCCTGAAGACAGCCCTGTGCCCAAGGAGCTTGGAAACTTGCTTCTGGTGTGGGTGGGGGAACAATCCAGTGGATGTTACCTTGGTCTCTGCCCACATGTGTGAGAGTATGTAGCAACACGATGCCTAGCAAGCAAACTACTGCATCGCAATATAACCTAGTAGAGCACAAGAGCAGTGCTACTCTGCTGCAAGGAGAGAGGTGAAAAGAATAGCCATTCAGGGGGTAGGCAGCTCCTCCCCACCCCCTGCCCCTTTGGGGCAAATAAGCAGCTGCTGTAAAGTGTCCTAGCTCCACTGAAGCTAGTGACAGCTGTGCAATGACACTTCCCAGCAGTTGTGGATCTGCCTCTAGGGAAGAGTAGCACTGGACTTAGCAAGAGGCATTTAGCAGTATTTTGCAAGCAGGTATCCATATGTAACCGGTCTCCCATCTGGGATGTTTAACTTGCAGGGGTTCCCCTCTGCACCCCAGGCACAGAGCATCCTGGCAGGTGCACTTTCCAACTGTTGGTGCTTGGTTGCATCTTTGCTGAAGTTGTAGTAAATCAGGCTTTTGGATCCGCAGTTTCCCAGTTCCATTCCCGCAGTACTGGCCTGGAAGACACCATCTCACTTGTACTGCAGAACATTAAGGTCATAGAAAGATGGAGTCAGCCTTTTAGACTAGCAGAGAAGGGTGGAATAGACTAGCTAGAAGCCACCAGTGTACCAAAGGTGTGGGATATAAAATGTGCTGCCTGGCAGCTGCATGCAGCTTTGTGTAAAATGTAGGTACATGGATGCAGAGATGTTATGGCCTACAATAGTTAATGTATTACATAAAATAGTTCCTAAAAGCTACTGGGCCCAATCTTAAATGTCTTGTATTTAGTAATCTTTTTAGCATGTAAGGCATCTCCAGACTATTGCTAGACAGGGTACAATTTATATATAATGGTGTAAAAATGTGCATAAAGGGTAGTGGAGATCAGGCTTATTCTCATAGCTCTTTTTCTTATTAATTATCAATCAGCTGAATCAGACAAGTTTAGAGGTCAAGGCTTGTACTTCTTGTTTCCTTTCTGTTTGCTCTTGTAGCTCTGCAACAACTTGCAAGTTACCTTCTGGCAATGACAGTCAACTGCCTGAAACTTTACAGCAGTTTTTCAAATGTTTTAACTTCTATTTTCCCAAGGGTGCTGCCTACCTCCTGGCTTGTGCTTTTAGTATGTGGGGTCCATCTCTGGCCCTGTTAGTGTATGCTTTAAGAGATAAAATGTGCAAGCAGAATGTGCCATGCATTTACAACAGTTGTCCCCAACAAAGTGCAAATTTGAGAACTTCAGTGAGTGACAGTATTCACAGATGTTTAAAATGAAGAAAAATAGCCTGCTGAGATCTTGCAACTGAGTAATTTTGAATATTTTATGTCTAAAAGGAGCTAACATGACTAGGGAAGACAAAAATAAAATGATATTTTTTTCATCCTTGGAGTCTGTGCAAATGAGATTTTGCAAAAGACACTCCTACGAATACAGTTTGCATTATTCTCTATTTAAATGCACTGCTTCATGAGTTGTGCTTCTGTTGCGGGCTTCTTATAGGGGATGATTCAAGCTATGAAATAATTAAAGTATGAAAATTACCTTGGAGGAAACAGTGCTATCTCAGTGCAGTGCTGTTCTGTGGTGATGACCTGGAATTCATGTAAAGGTTTTTATGGAATACAGGCTTAAAGGGCTTCAGAAGCACTTTCAGGAGGAAGTGATGAGGAAGCTGTAACATAAGGGGTGCTTTTGTAATTGGGGAACTAAGCTGCTAGAGGGGAATGAGAAAAGCAATAAAACAGTCTCACAGTTAAGGTTTTTGTATTGGGATTTAGGAGGCCTTAGTTCATGTCTTAGACTGGCTAGCTGGATCTTCTGTGACTTGAGCAACTCCATGTCTTCACTGCCATTCTTCCCCTTCCAATACAGCTGAGCACGATTCTGTCTTGGTATGCCATGCATGTGAAAGGATGGTGATGGAAGACTCTGAAAGCAGGCCTAATATGAAGTGTATGTTTTAGTCGGTGCCACTTAGTGTAAGATGGTTTCTGACCTCTCAGTTTTATCAGGGCTGAGTCAACTGTCTGCACTCTGTGTGGAAAAAAGCAATTGGAAGACAACACTTTTGACTTCCTCATGGGCACCACACCTTTCATCCCCATACAGCAGTCATCTGGAATTGATTTAAGACTTTTTTGGGGGCATTTTTTATTTTGTTTTGTTTTTGTTCTCTGAAGAGCAGAGCTAGAGAAATCTTGTCTGGTGGTTTTGGTCTCATGATCAGATTCTGCTTAATGAAAGTTTGTGCCTAGTAAAGTTTTGGCTAAGGCTGCAGATTTCCCTTCAGCAGGGATATCTGCCCTATTGCTGCTTAAGTACATGAAGTTTGCAGGAACATTGTCTTGGTGACCTTTCTTCTTTTGTCAAACTTAGCTGAAATTCCCCAATGTGGGTAGAACTCAGTAACAAGGGGCTGACATGGGGTGATTGTTTAAGACGAGTTTTCCTGGAAAACTGAAGAGGTACATCTGCAATTCTATCTCTTCATTGTTGCTGGGATGGTTTTATGCCATATTTTAGAACAGCGGAAGTTCATGTAAGCTAGACCATCTCTTCAAACTCAAGTCCATTTTTATTTTTCCTGCCCACATTTCTTGGCATGAGGCTGCACTTAGGGTACAGAACTACTTTTTTTTTTTTGTTCAGGGCAACAAAAAGAGCGGAAGTTATGTCGGGGTTTTAGGATGTCATAATCATCTTACTGCAGGAAGAATCCCTTAAGCGAAGACTCTATCTGGAAGAGAATGTTTCTTCAGTTTGTGTTTGGTTTTTTTTTTTTTTTTTTAAAAACAGTCAGACCGGTTGGTTAACACCACTCTCCTCAGCCCGCCCCCCCACCCCCCCAGCCCCGACTTAAACCTGACTTAAAATAAGCACATTGAGGCTGCAGATTATCTTTACTTATAAAACCAGCTAGTGTCTAGTAAAACTCAATTCTTAACAATTTTAGAGTTTTAGAAATCTACTGCATGGTCTTGGGAGTCTGCCTTACCTGAGTTTGCAGTGAGAAGCTGTGCTGGAAGCAAGTATGGGTTGTGTGTGTGGCCATGGTGCTATGAAGCTGTTGGTATCTGTGCTAATATTCCTCTGGTAGTCAAAGTGAATTCCTTCTAGCTCTAATGGTTTTATGGTTAGACAAACACAATAAAATCTTGGTAACAACTCTTTGTGTTTTCATCAGATTCTCTATTTTTCATTGAAAGTGAAATTTCTGAGTGAAAAGCTTAATGACAGATATAAATAATTTTTTTACATTTCCAAGTAGAATAGTAATTTTTTTTGTTTAAAAACAATAATCTTGAAAAGCTTTGAGATTTTCTTGCAAACCCAGGTAGTCTTACTATAAGATAACAATAGTGATTGGTGTTGGTAGACATTGGCTGTAATCATGTTTCTTAAAACAGCCTAAATTGGGAGATAGTCTAAAGAAATACTGAGAATTCTACAGATACTACCTTATCCACTGACCTCCACTTCTGTGAGGGGGAAAAAGATTAACCTAAGTTCAATGAACTTGGCCTAGATCCTTAACGTTTCAGCAAATATTCTGTAGATACTTAAGAAGAAACCAGAGTGAAACTGGGATTCATCTGAAAGAAATTACTTCTACCAGTGGAGCACAAAGTTGGGTTTAGCTCTCTGAGACTACAGAAAATGTTAGTCTTCATATTGGCTCAAGGAAAAGGGTGAAGGTTTGGCTGAACAGTATTTTATCTGAATTGGTTCTCTCAACTCAGCTATAAATCAAGGCTTGGATAGTGTACTAGTGAATATAAAATACTAAGATATAAATCAAGACTTGAACACTGTACCTGTGAGTATAAAACACTTGATGTTGTACAAGTCAAGGCTCAAAAACTGTCTGTATGAAAAGCCTGGAAGGATAAATGGTAGCACTTGAACACTGGCTGTCTGGAATATAAAACACTAGGGTTATATGTCTGATTTCGACATTAGTTATTGAACACATGTGTATATCACAATTGCCAACTGAAAATGAAATACTCAGTCTCATACCTGCCTGCTGAGATGGCAAGCACTTCAAAACTTATCTCCTGCATGCAGTCTCCTTACAAATTAATTTCTTGGTGTGTGCTATACTTTGCATGGAAGAAAGGCAATGCTTTTTTGATACCAGATGGATCTTGTATATTTTTGTATTGAATATAATGAGCATTTCTTATATCATTTAAACGTATGTCTCACTGAAGGAAGGTGGCTGCTTTTCATCTACTTACAAGGTGACATGATTTCAGCCAGGGAGATGTTGACCTAAGATTTCTAGACAATCTATTTAGAGGAGGGATTGTGACTTGGTTGCCAAGCAGTTTACTTTGGCTAATACTTCTTTTAACTTGACTTTCTGTGGGAGGCATTGTTTGCCTACTCCACTGAAGAATACCGATCAGGGATTTTATATTTGGATCCCTCTTATTCATACAAAGTTAATTCAACTGCTTGTAAGGACCCCATATCAAATTAGTACAGCACTGCAAATTCTGGGTGGAATCTGATTGACATGTGGGGTCATGGAACAAATGTAAACATCCCTTAATTACCCTGAGCCTGATTCATGGCTCATCATCCAGGCATTGTTCAAGTTGTCAGTCTCCTTGAAGAGTCAATAGAGGAGGCATCTCTGGTTTTAATTCATTATTTCTTCCCTTTCTACAAATGGCCCTGGTTTGCTAAGTAAGGCTTGTATGATCACCCAGCAATTTAGTAAAAATATTATGGAAAAGATCAAATACTTCTGCTGGCAGTCTTCCTGAAACCTTTTTGTATGTTAATTATTAAAACTAGTTTTACTTTCATATTGTTTACTTTCCATATTGTTTACCTCCATATTGTTGGCCAAGAGGCCAACGGTATCCTGGGATGCATTAAAAGCAGTGTGGCCAGCAGATCAAGAGAGGTTATCCTCCCCCTCTACTCTGCCCTGGTGAGACCACATTTGGAGTACGGTGTCCAGTTTTGCGCCCCCTAGTTTAAGAAGGACAGGGAACTGCTCAAGCAAGTCCAGTGGAGAGCTATGAAGATGATCAGAGGACTGAAGCATCTCCCTTATGAGGACAGGCTGAGAAACTTGGGTTTGTTCAGCCTGGAGAAGAGAAGACTATGGGGGGGCTCTTATCAATACTTACAGATATCTGAAGGGCAGGTGTCAGGAGGATGGGACTAGACTCTTTCCAGTGGTGCCCAATGACAGGACAAGGGGCAATGGGCACAAGCTGGAACATAGGAAGTTCTACTTAAATATGAGAAAAAACTTCTTTCCTGTGAGGGTGACAGAGCAGTGGAACAGGCTGCCCAGGGAGGTTGTGCAGTCTCCTTCCCTGGAGACATTCAAAACCCACCTGGACATGGTCCTGTGCCCCCTGCTCTAGGTGTGCCTGCTCAAGCAGGGGGGTTGGACGAGATGATCTCCAGAGGTCCCTTCCAACCCCTACCATTCTGTGAATCTGTGAAAGACATATTTGCCATCTTTCTCATACAAACAGAGTGACGTTTACTGTGGTGTGTTATCTGTGCAAAGAGACATTAACTTGTTTTGCTATAATACCTGGACTCAAGCTGAGCTACACTTCAAGTGTTGCAGATACGCTTTTAACAGTTTTTGCTCTGGAGGACTGCTTTTTAAACAGGGTAAATGAGAATAAGATAAATAACTCAGGGCAAGTGTTCTTTAGGTGCCTAACTTATTTGCAGTAAAGGACAACTGTCAAAGCACAAAAACAGGAAGTCTGATGAAATTACTAAGTAGAAGTGTGAAAACCACAGTACATCTTCATCCATGCATGATTACATTTCCAACTGTATCTTTTCCCAATCTTCTCAAAAGTAAGTAGCTTTCTTGGGGAAAACTTTATTATTTCCATTCTGTACTTTCAGGAAAAGTAGGGGCAATTGGTTTGCCACAAAATAGAACAGTAGTATTATTTTTAGATTGATAAACATCGTACTTCGTGTACCTGAAGACTTTTGTACTGATTGTGGCTCAATTTCTACAGAAACAAGTGTATCCTTCTGTTTTTTTAACAACTATGTAACTATATTAGCAGCCTTCATTCTGGAAGATGCTTACTATCTAATTTCTAATGGTGGAGAATAGTAGAAATGACCTTGAGGATCATCCTTTCCTGATATGCTAGGTAAATTTTCAGTTCTCTAAAGTACTCCTTACTGGAAGAGAAAAAGCACTGTCTAGAGTTTAATCTCTTCTTCAGCACAGTAGCAGAAACCCTGAATTCAATTTCTGCTGATTCTGAACACAGAAGATGTGGGGTTTTTCACTGCCTATTGCATAAATTGACTTGCAAATAGTTTTTGTTCTCTGTACAGCAAACTGTTGGCAAGTGGTACAGAAAAAGCCAAGACAGCTTACTCCCCAGATTAGAAAAGCGCTAGGTTAGAGAGAATTCCATGTATTGAAAGGGAAGGAACTGTGCTTAGTTATTGCTGAGTAAGACCAAAGTCACTGCAAACTAGAACGGAACACTGTCTAGACTTGTATCTATTCGTTGCACACTCTGTTTCTGTTAAGAAAACAGAAAACAAACTGATTATATAGTTAAGGACTAACTTCTAGTCTACAAACAGACAAGGGATGATTTGTAGTTGCACATGTAGTTGTAACTTAGTCTAGATCTTTTGACTTCTGAAATCTTGGCTCTAAGTTCTAATATTGTAGCCTAGATTTAATGTTATCCAGATACATTTTTCAGGAACCTATTTGCATATTTCTAAACTTTAAAACTTTTTGCCATTTTGGAGCTCAGTTTAATTTTCCCACTCTGTTCTTTCCTTCGTTGTCTGTTAATCTTGTCTGTGACCTTGTGCTGAGCAAGTAAGTACAAAATCATAATCAGTTTCCCACTTTGTATTGTGAAGGTGATCAAGTTCCACCTTTTCAGAAAATTTTTTTAGTTAAGAGTATATCTTATAATTGCTACTCTAAACCTCTTATAGTAGCTATAATTTCACATGCTTTAGTTACAGCCCTCTCCTGTTGCATGTGTCTAGCTTATAGATGTCCTAAACTTTTCTGTTTACATAATCTTTCTTAGATGATCTGAGCTGAATTTAAAGCAGGAGAAAAAAATGTACATGTAGATTCTTCTTTGCAGTAAGGCTGCCACAGTAAGCAGTAAGCCTCACAACTCATAAATGGCAATAGAAACAACGGCTGCAGCTGAGACTTAAATTCATAGCCTGAAATACCTATACAGACCATTCATTATATGACTTCAAATTAGTATCTGTGAGGTATCTAGTACACAAAGTGCTTGGCTCTGCCAATGGCATTGTAAATACGCATTCATGGCGGGACTACGGACAGTAAGCCATTTAGTTCCTACTAGTTATGTGATGTGTCCTTAGCTGTGAAAACTTAAGTGACAGCTTTTAGAATTAGGAGTCCAAAGGTTCCCCTGGAAGAAGGGGAACACTCTTGACTTCCTTTTTCCCAACAGGGGGAAACATCTTTCAAAGACCAGTTGAACTCAGGAGCAATTAATCACCAAAATGGCAGGTCAGATTATTTTAAATGGAGTTCTAAGGAAAGAGCTTATCTGGCCTGAGTAAAGGAATGTCTGTTCCTTGGAGGGAGAATGGTAGGGAAGGCTTTGTAAGAGTTAAGGGATCAGTGTGCAGATTTGTGGTAGAGTATCACCCTGAAGATCCTAGACTCTTGCTGCTCTGTGATGACCAAAATAAACAGTGGATTTCCTCATAAGAGGAGGAAAAAGGTCTCAGTTTAAAGAAGCGGTTGCTCTTTTTTGAAAAAGCTCAGAGAAGTCCTTGTACTCCTGCACTTTTCACAAAGGTATAGTTTTAGAAGCAGTGGTGTGTCAACTGCTATGTCACAAATCTCAGCAAGGCAGGCTCTGAACGAAGGGGCAAAGAACACCGGTTATTCTTACATTGCTCAGTTGGAATTTTTATGGTGTTTTTTGGGAATGTAGTTAATTATTCCACCAGGATCTATGCTGCTGTGTGTTGTAAAACAATAACAGACTGCTACTGAAGCCATTGCAAAAGCAGATACATTTGCTTTTTTCTGGTTCACTACAAGTAAAGGGGTTGTCACTGTTCTTTTCAGCAATTATTGTGTTCTTCATGTTTCTGTTTCAGTTTCAAGCTTAGGATATTGAGCAATTACATGGAGCAATTTAAACTTCACTGCTAAATTGGTTCGTTTCCTTCTGGCAAAGTTTAGTCCTCACCTAGAATTCCTACCTGAAGAAGGATGACCTCCTCCTGGCATCCTTATGACAGTAATCTTTTCTCCTTGTTTTGGGGTTTTTATTTTCCCTGTCAGAATTTTGCCAGAGAATTAGCTACTGTTCAGGCACAAAAATTAGAGCTGTCTCTATAAATGTAGGTTGGGTGGTTTTTCTCCTATTTGAATTTTTGAATTAACTCTTTTCCCTACTCCCCTCCAGGCTCTTACAGTGTCTAAATTTGAGATAGCTCGCTAAGAAGCTATGCTAATGTCATCTTGTATTCATGGACTCAAGTGTATTTATGCTGTATAGGTTAATTCAGATTAAGCCAACTGTTCCAGCCGTTGGTGTTTACAACTAGGAAAATCTCATTCAGCTAGCACAGTGAAGTTCTATTAGTGCAACTCTTGAAGCATAAAATAACACCCCCAGCCCCAGTTAAAAATGAAACAAGACAGACCTCAAAATCGGAGTTTTTGTTTTCAGCGTAGCTTTACCAAATATGCAAAGGCATCACTGGCTTTATCATCCTTATCCCTCCTTTTGTGTGGTATTAATCTGTGAGTTATGTAATTATGCAGCACCCCTGATAAAGATGTCTAAACGCTTTGGGGAATTAAAGTAGGATTGTAACTGCATTTTCCTTATACATCATCCTAACAACTGAAGGATAATGCACCTTATGGAGAATCTTGTTCCTAAATCTGTAGCACGTTTTATCTGGAGTCCTTAAGTGCCCATCATGCAACTACCAATGCACAGTTAAATGCATTGTAAGGGCTTGCAAACCCATTAAGCTTCAGTGTCTTTTAACTAAATTACTCTTCTAACACACTATTCATTATTACTTGTGATCAGAAAATGAGTGAGCCAAATCTTCATTATTGGGTATGTATGTCAATTATTTTCACACAGTAAGAGGAGATTAAATACTTCCTATTGCTTTAGCTAGTTTAAATGTGTCCAGGTGCTCTAGGTTTAGTGAGTATGTCTACCTTATGTGATACAACATTGTAAAGGTGACTGGATGTTCCTGGAAGTTGCATAGCTGCAGCAATAATGCTCTGCAACTGGATTACTACTGCACCTTTTTATCATGCACTTGGAGCTGCCTTCGGTATCTCTTTGCAGCCCTACTGGGAGATGTCTTGTATGGAAATATTAACACATGATGAGGGGCAACATATGAAGTTCATGCCACGTTTCCATGTTTCCTTTCAAGGACCACTTCCTCTGAGCTCAAGATTGGTGCATCCCTAGGAGGAAGAAGTCAGGCAGAGGAGCCAGGAGACCCACATGGATGAGCAAAGAGCTTCTAGAGAAACTCAAATGAAAGCGGGAGATTCACAGTATGTGGAAAAAAGGACTGACCACTTGGGAGGAATATAGGAATGTTGTCAGTGTATGCAGAGATGTGACAAGGAAGGCCAAGGCCCACTTGGAATTAAGTCTGGCAATGCATGTCAAAGATAACAAGAAGGGCTTCTTTAAATACATCAGCAGTAAAAGGAAGACTGGGGATACAGTAGGCCTACTGCTGAACAAGGAAGGGGCCCTGGTGACACAGGGTGCAGAGAAGGTGGAGTTACTGAATGCGATCTTGGCCTGGGTCTTTACTGCTAAGGCTGGTCCTCAGGCATCCCATCCCCCAGAAGAGAGAGAAAAAAATCTGGAGAAAGGAAGACTTATCATGAGTTGAGAAGGATTAGGTCAGAGATCACCTATGCGAACTGGATCCTCACAAATCCATGGGCCCCAATGGGATGCAGGTGTGAATGTTGAGGGAGCTGGTGGGTGTTCTGGCTAAGCCACTCCATCATCTTTGAAAGGTCATGGAAGACAGGAGATGTGCCCGAGGACTGAAGGAAAGCAAATATCACTCCAGTCTTCAAAAAAGACAAGAAGGAGGACCTGGGAATCTATAGGCCAGTCAGCTGCACCACCATGCCTGCAAAGGTGATGTAGCAGTTCAGCCTGGAGGTCATCTCCGGGCATGTAGAGGAACAGAAGGTTATCAGAAACAGTCAACATGGATTCACCAAGGGGGGCTCGTGCTTGACCAAGATGATCAGAGGACTGGAGCACCTCCCTTATGAGGACAGGCTGAGAAACTTGGGTTTGTTCAGCCTGGAGAAGAGAAGACTATGGGGGGGCTCTTATCAATACTTACAGATATCTGAAGGGCAGGTGTCAGGAGGATGGGACTAGACTCTTTCCAGTGGTGCCCAATGACAGGACAAGGGGCAATGGGCACAAGCTGGAACATAGGAAGTTCTACTTAAATATGAGAAAAAACTTCTTTCCTGTGAGGGTGACAGAGCAGTGGAACAGGCTGCCCAGGGAGGTTGTGCAGTCTCCTTCCCTGGAGACATTCAAAACCCACCTGGACATGGTCCTGTGCCCCCTGCTCTAGGTGTGCCTGCTCAAGCAGGGGGGTTGGACAAGATGATCTCCAGAGGTCCCTTCCAACCCTTACCGTTCTGTGATAAGTAACTGCTCTCTTCTGTGAACTTACACAACTAGACCTTAAAGGCCATTACCTATACAGCCTTTACATGGAGGTTATTAAAGCCAAAATGTCTCTTGCCCGGGGATAATTAAGAAACCCTGTTAAAGTCCTATCCACCACTCACCAGCTTCTTAGTTTTCAGTGGCAGTAACAGCTATATCTTACAGGATACTTGGGGAAAACACAGCCAAGTCAACAGCTCATATCTTTCACAGCAGAACAGAATTACATCATGGTTCAGTACAGAAGGGGCAGTTACATGAACAATTTGATAAAGCCAAGAAAGAACATTGCATCCACGTATCTTCAGGAAGGCCTTATCTCTCGGCTCAGAATTTAACAAAAACATTGATTCTCAGTAATCAGCTTATAGATTTCCCTTTGACGTACAGTAGCTCAAATGCCCCACTGATTAGTCAGCTCTCCAAGGTAAAGGGAGTAGTTGGGACTGGATTTTGCCTGAAATATCTTGATAAAGGCAACTCCACTCAAAGAACATTAGAGGAAAAACAACAGTGGTTGTTTTAATATCAAAGGAATAATTAAATGCAAGCTGGATTTAGCCCTATATCTGAGAAATCAACTGGACCTTCTAATTTCTCACAATTTAATATATTACATGAGTGCTGCTGACTCCAAGACATCAAGGTGAGGAATTAAAGGGCAAAAAGCATTCATTAAAGTGGTTTAACTTGAATCCTTACTTCTAATAAAGAAAAAAAAAACACCAAGACAAATCAGACACGGGGCTGCTATTTATTTTCTATCTCACCTTATAGTGATGCAGTATAACATCCAGAAAAAAAAGGCGCATGTGGTGAGTCTGCCTTGTTTTGGACCCCCTCACAACTATTTAGGCATAAACTGAAGACAAGTAGAGGATGCATGTGCTTAGGACGTGAAAGCTACTTCCAGAAGTATCCCAATCTACTTAACTTCCATATAACACTTATGTCTTTCCCCTATTCAGGAGAAACCATCAATTTAGGGAGGCTTTAGAGTACTGTAGTGTCACAGCACAGAAAAAAATAGTTTGAGACATAAATACAAAGCTTGAAAAAAAAAATGACAGTAGGAAAGGGATGAACAGCAGTCACACTGCTTGGGTAAGTACATAGGGCAGACCTGCATGTCTGTCCATATCACAGCCCTTGGTGGGGAAGAACAAGAAAAATATTCCCCCAACTCTTCTGTCTTCATGCCCCTTAATTCTTCCTGAGCCTCAACACTATACCATTCCACAGCCACTAGCTTCCCTACTCCCATCATCTCCTGCTTTCATCCTCTAGGCTTTTCAGTCCACTCCATAGAATTGCTTTCTTCTTTTTCTCCTTCTCTTGCAGTCATAAAAAATTTAAGCCTGCCTATCCATTCTTATTATCTCTAAATATGTATAGTTGGGTACAGACAACTGAGCTTAGCCCTGTGCCTGCCTGCCCTTGCAGAGAGACCTGACATTGCTTATGGGGAAGAACTGAAGATACTGCCCAGACCAATATCTGAAGACAAAAAGGAGCACTTGTAGAAGAAACCAGATGTGACAGCTTTAATTGGTTTGGGGGTTTTTCTTTGGTAGGTTAGTTTGTTGGTTTGGGTTTTTGTTTTTTTTAAATACTTTTTCCCTCTCTGAGTCTGATCAAAGTTGTTATGCACAACCAAGCTTTATTTTTAAGGAGAGGATGATTTCTACGCAGATGCAACTACATTCCACACGATTTTGAACAAAAATATTTATTCTGAATACATACAACTTCATTTCTCCTCCTTGCAGGTCAGGCTGTGTTAACAGAAGCATCAAAATGTTCACTTCAGATGGCCAGTTTCTATTTACCTCAGCACTCTATAGAGGCAACAACTCCTTTTTAGTTGAAATTGCACACCATTCACATTGTGTTATTCAAAATTGGCTTTATTTGACTCTCAGCTTGGACTTTGCTGGTTTCCATCTTTGAGTACAGGAAAACAAACTCACTTTTCATGGGAAAAAAATATCCTGTAGCTTTCTGCATTTACACAAAGGTTGATTTCATAAACTATAAAGGACTATAAAGAGAAAATTTTCCCTGCAGTAGCAATGGCTCTGTCTTTACTTGAAGGCATAGGAATACATGCACAGACAAAAGTTGTCATGAACTATACATGAATTTTGTTTACCAAATTTGGAAAATTGGTCTATTTCTAGGTGAGGAAAAGGAAAAGCAGGAAAAAAAAGCTGGATTTCTGTTACTTTAATACAGCATGTACTTTCAGCAGAGTTAGTAGGCTGAACAATAAAAGCAGCAGAATACTCAACTCATGTCATTCAAGCTGAGAGAGACCCAAAACCTAAAGGGCCTTCTTACCCAGAAGATCCTAGACCTGCACTGAGTAGTTGATTAAACTTTGTCCAGGTTAGTGCTCATATTTACACTAGAAAGGCTGTATGAGTCTTCCCAAGGAAGTAAGGTATGCTAGAAAAAAACAACCAAACCAAACAAAAAAAAAACCTCAACTGTGTAACAGAGGCATGAGATTCCTTCACTGAAGTCAGGACCAGGCACTCAATGTTCTTGAGGTGTGTCCTGCTGCAGCACAAAGCTCAAGAGAATAACTTCCATAATTTCACATATAACTAGAGAAAACAGGGCTCAAATGCACTCTGATCTCTGTGTTATGCTTTGTCTTTAGGGGTTTTTCAAAGAATCACAGAATGGTAGGGGTTGGAAGGGACCTCTGGAGATCATCTCGTCCAACCCCCCTGCTTGAGCAGGCACACCTAGAGCAGGGGGCACAGGACCATGTCCAGGTGGGTTTTGAATGTCTCCAGGGAAGGAGACTGCACAACCTCCCTGGGCAGCCTGTTCCACTGCTCTGTCACCCTCACAGGAAAGAAGTTTTTTCTCATATTTAAGTAGAACTTCCTATGTTCCAGCTTGTGCCCATTGCCCCTTGTCCTGTCATTGGGCACCACTGGAAAGAGTCTAGTCCCATCCTCCTGACACCTGCCCTTCAGATATCTGTAAGTATTGATAAGAGCCCCCCCATAGTCTTCTCTTCTCCAGGCTGAACAAACCCAAGTTTCTCAGCCTGTCCTCATAAGGGAGGTGCTTCAGTCCTCTGATCATCTTCATAGCTCTCCGCTGGACTTGCTTGAGCAGTTCCCTGTCCTTCTTAAACTAGGGGGCGCAAAACTGGACACCGTACTCCAAATGTGGTCTCACCAGGGCAGAGTAGAGGGGGAGGATAACCTCTCTCGGCCTACTGGCCACACTGCTTTTAATACAGCCCAGGGTACGGTTGGCCTTCTTGGCCACAAGGGCACATTGCTGGATCATGGTCAGCCTGCTGTCCACCAGCACTCCCAGGTCCTTCTCAACAGAGCCGCTTTCCAGAAGGTCAACTCCCAGCATGTACTGGTGCATGGGGTTGTTCCTCCCCAGGGGCAGGATCTTGCACTTGCTCTTGCTGAATTTCGTGCGGTTCCCCACAGCCCAGCTCTCCAGCCTGTCCAGGTCTTGTTGGATGGCAGCACAGCCTTCCTGTGTATCAGCCTTGGTATCATCACTGAACTTGCTGAGGTTACACTCTCTCCCATCATCCAGGTCACTGATGAATTTACTGAACAGGACTGGACCAAGCACAGACCCCTGGGGAACGCTGCCAGGTACAGGCCTCCATCCAGACTCTGCACCATTGATCACAACTCTGAGCTTTGCCCTTCAGCCAGTTCTCTGTCCATCTCACTGTGCAGTCATCCCACCCACACTTCCTTAGCTTGTCTATGAGGATGGTGTAAGGAGACAGTGTTGAATGCCTTACTGAAGTCAAGACAGACGACATCTACTGCTTTCCCTCCGTTGATCCAGCCAGTCACGCCATCGTAGAAGGCTATCAGGTTGGTCAAGCATGATCTTCTCTTGGTGAATCCATGTTGACTCTTTCTGATAACCTTCTTGTCCTCTACATGCCTGGAGATGACCTCTAGGCTGAACTGCTCCATCACCTTGCCAGGCATGGAGGTGAGGCTGACTGGCCTATAGCTCCTAGGCCCTCTTGTGTTGTGTCTTCCTTCTTTTCTATTCAGCTGTTTTTCCAAAGTTGTTGTAGTAAAGTTTCAAGGAAATTATCTAGATACTGAGGATTAGGAGGCTTTCTATCAGTCAATAAACAGAATCTGTGATTCTAAAGTCTCTGTTTAGAGAATATAAACTTTCATAGCAGCAGTTCAGTAAGTAAAGAATTCTTGTCCAAATAGCAAAATGTATATTAACTTTCTATTAAAGATGTAATCAAGTGCACAAAACAAAAATGAAAAAGTTTATTTCTGGACACAAAATTTATTTTCTTGTGTATATATTCTACACTTCAGACTTGCAATGCTGGAATTGCTCTCAATCGCTAATTACCTACGTTTTTCTAGTGAACAGTGCTGTGGCACAGAAGAATGATTGCTTACATGCAGGAAGTTGAGTAGGACCACTTATATGACCACATTGCAAAAATATTTTGTAAATGCAGCTCAAGATATCTGCACAACCGCTGCTGGAGACACCTGTCTGAACAGATCTAAATCTGAAAGAAAATGCATACACATGTGAAGGTCATCAATAGAAGACAAATGCAAATATTACTGCCTGTGAAAATATTTAATTCACATTTAATAAAGAATACATTTATCTGCTTTTTTTTTAATTTCCTTTAGTCCCTTATGATTATAAGGCATCTGTGAACTAAAATTAGTTGAAGATGCTCACCCTCATGTATCCTTACCACTTCTCTTGCACTGGTGCTGCTTTTTTACTGACACCTCTGAACCAGCTCAGCTTTCAAACTGCAGCAAATCAACCTGTACGTGGGGAGGAAGAGGCATTTTCTGCCAGGTCAGGAAGTTGAATGGGCTCATGAAGCAATAAGCACCAAACGTTCACCTACGGAGGGGACACCACGGCATGGCTAGGAGCAGCAGTGAGGTAGCTGTTGTAGCTCTATTGTCCTCCACATCCCAAGAAGTAGAGGTCAGTAGAGATTTCAGCAGAGGAACAGCAGCAAGTGTTATGTAGGCATCATGGCAAGACTCTTGGCCTCACATTGACTTACTATGTTGCATAAAACCTTTCCATTCTGCTCAAGTATGCCTTCAAAAGAATACTTCAGTAATTTAAAATTACTGTAGCAGTCTGTCACATTTCTGAGGCAGGGGCTGTGTTAGCAGTATTCTTCCATCCAACAGATTCCCTAGGCCCAAATGTTTTCCTTGGGAGCTGTGAGTAGCTCACATAAATCACAGAGATGTGACCCTGTTTTACCTGTTCTCAAGATACATAGTGTACTTCACATGGGGCAATGGACTGGTATTATTTATTTGTAGATGCTCTTAAAATAATCCTGTGGATTGCCCCCTTTTTTTGGTTTGGTTTTGCACAGTTCCTGGCATATACCCTCCACATGAGATACCAAGATACCACTGAAAAACTGATGCATAATTTTACATGCAAATTAAACAAAAGGCAATTTCTTCCCCAAAAAGTAATAATTTGAAAACTTGGTAGTCTTGATTGTGAGTTGAAATAAAGGCTGATAACAACAGAGGCTGTGCAGAGCACAGGTCATGATGACCTGAGTACTGAAGAGACAAAGCTAAATGAGGAGTGTTTCCTTAAGCTAGGACATCTGTAAAAGCAAATGCTACTACTGCAGTGCTAGTAATTCAGCAGCATAAGGACAAAAAAAAGAAGGGGGAGATTTAGTTCTGCAAATTGGATGTGATATCACAGTTTTAGTGCTGTATCCCATGGCTACTGAATCACAAGGATGTCTTGGACAAGTGCTATTTCTTGTTGTTCTAGTAGTCACAACTGACAATGAATATAGGTATTTTGTGAAGGTGTGGTGGTGGTTTGAAAGAGCTTGCAATCAAAATGGCAGAGGAAGAGCGGAAAGAAGGGAATTGATGCACTCAAGGTTACAGAGGTCAGTGCCAAATATTCCCTACTAGACCAGCTCTTGTTCTGTCCTTCCGTGTTCTCAGGAGACCTCTGAGACACTAATTAAAAGAAGGCATTGCTATGACCAAAACTAGGATACTGCAGAACTTTTTGTAGGTGTCAAATGTTAGCACTTATCAAATGATATTAAAATGGTGAGTTAGCAGACATATCCATTGTGCAAGTTGATTGATGAAAGGGAAAATAGTAATAGGACCAAGGCAAAAATTTCCTAGAACAATGCAAGTTCTTTCAACTACAGAAAACATGGGTCTGTAGGGATATCCAGTACAAAGTTTAACAAGTGGTAATAACTACAATTGGTTATTTATGAGGTTCTGAAATTTGAGGCTTAATTTAGAAAGTAGAAGAACTGAGACTTCAGTTGAACATAAAGTTTTATTGACGTTCCGGTGATTTTTTTTTTCTGTACCCATACACACAGGTTCCTTGCCTCTGCAGTGAAGTTGTTGGCATTCTGATGCTGTGTTCCCACTACCTCATGATTTGTGTAGAGTATGCTGCTGTATTTGTTATTCAGAGCCCTTTGCTTCTCTCAATCTTTTAAGCTCCCACTTAATTTCTTTCAATGATCAAGAATGTTTTCTGGTATTTAGGATCTGGGGCATGCAGAACACTTTCCTATTCCTGTGTTTAAATACTCTATTTACTTGCTACATTTTTCTGATACTCATGGGTATACCTGTAAAGCAGAAGGACACAATGTGTTTGATTGAAGTCTCATCTAGCTTTGGAAATCTTAGTGACTGATTATAGAGGCAAGGGAAATTTGGCTGTTATAGATGGCTTGGATGTCCAAAAATGATGTAGCCAAAGCCATTCAAGGGCTTCTGGAATTGCTGTCTTGTAAGGGGAGTAATCTTTATATGAATAAATATCTAGTTAAGAACAGAAAGCAAAGATCAGTTTTGTGGACAGGAGGAGGTTATTAGTGAAATACTACATCATTCTGCTAGTCTCCATGTGTTTTGTTTGGTTTTTTTTTTTAAAAAAAAACCAGTATTTTGCTAAAGTGTCCTGGAAAAAGAGATTATTTTGTAGGTGGAAAACCAGTTCAGGGTAATCAAACAAAAATATTGGCATCAGGATGACACGGGTGCCAGAAGCTTACAAGAATCATCTGAATCCACTTATATCTCTGGGATAATAATCTATCTAGGTTATTCCATGAAACCCTTGAGTCTCACATTCCAACAGGCTGAGGGAATATGTTGGGAATTACATACTTTCCCAGTCCCTTGTTAGGTGTCTGCAGTAGGCTAATGTTGAAGAGAAAAAGAATACTGCATGGACCTTTGGTCTGACCTTATGCATCAGAACTTTGTTAAATGTGGATATTTATTTATCCAAGTTACAACCAGGTTTATATTTATTTACCTTTAAATCTGGGGCATGGAGTCATAGAAACAGGTTGTCAAACATATCGGCAGATTAGCATTTCAGGACTATAACCATGTATGCTTTGTCTACATGCTTCAAAATCAAACACAACGCAACACTAGTATCCACATCAAAGCTGATGTATCATAATGGCAATTTCAGTCTTCTCTCAAAAGCTGCCCTAGCTAAGTAATTTTTCAAATCAGTATTAGGAGTAGCTATTTGCAGGTACTTGAGAGTAATAAACACTGAAGGGGAAAGGGAATTGTTCAGGACAAACAAAAAGAAATTTTTTTTTATGCAGCTGTGAACTGGATTCTTTCTGTAAGTCACACAGCCTTAATACATCTGTGAGAAGTGAGGGAAGCTGCAGCATATTTCTGGATGGGGATGTTGGAAACAACTAGCTCTACTTACTACTGAGATCTAACACCTTGTGCATCAGTCTGAAATCTGCATTGCAATATGTGTCTGTTCTCTAAACACAAAAATGATTTGATGGTGTTGTTTTGATGGCTCTACAGCTAATATATGAAAAATGAAAAACATACAAGACATCTTATAAATTAAAGTGTACAACTAGGGGGCAGGTACCTTAGAATGTTTAGTCTTGGTTCACACTGAATTTGCCCCAGAATTGCAATTCAGTTCGTGTTGCAGTTCAGGTTGGACATTAGGAAAAGGTGGGTGGTTGGTCACTGGACCAGGCTCCCCAGGGAGCTGGTCATGGAACCAAGCCTGTCAGTTCAAGGAGCATCTGGACACTGCTCTTAGTCATATGGTTTAGTTTTCAGTAGCCCTGCAAGGATCAGGGAGCTTGACTCTATCCTTATCGGTCCCTTCCAACTCGTGATATTCTATGATTCTATGACATGCAAGTTGTAAAACTGTTTTGTACTTTGGCCTAAGAAACTTGCTTTTGTTCACATGAAGCTTACTTATCTGATCAGGCTGATGATATTACCGTTTTACTTCCTGTCTCTTATCTCTGTTCTACAAGGCAGGAAGTATTTTTTCATGTAATCTTTGGATCATGTGGGATAATTACACTAATGAGGATGTGTAACAATGTGCAACAGAGGCCAGTCTTTGTTATGAGTAGTGTCAGGTATACCTGACACATCCCACCTCTTCTGTTGGACATACAGCCCCAAAGAGTCCTAAGCCTGAGGCTTTTCACTGTGAAAGCACAGTCATGCATTTGACTTCTGCTTTTTAAAGCCAAAGACCCTGTCAACCAACAGGAGTGTCAGAGTCTGTGGGAGGTGAGGTTCTGTCATGAGTAGGTATATGTTATAGTGTATAGAACTGATTACCCAGTATACAGACTGGAAAGAAAACAGTGAAGGTTCTTACCCTTGGCCATATTTTGCTTCTAAGCATAAATATTCTCAGAATACAGATCTAGAGGTTTTGTGACTTTCAGGTCTGAAATCGTAGAGTAGTTTGAATTGGTAGGGATGTCTGTATGTATTGTTCTCTGGTCCTTTGCTCAAAACAGTTTGAGTAAGATCAGGTGGTTCAGCAGCTTTTCCAGTGAAGTTTTGGATATCCATCCCCAAGGATGGGGATCCTACAGCCTCCCTGGGCCCTTGTTTCAACATATCACCACCTTTGTAGTGATTTTTTTTGTTTTGTTTTAACTAGGAATAGCCTTAATTTAGAGCCAAGGTAATGCCAGAGAAATGAATTACATTAATACTATTTTTGCATTATCTAAATCCAGATATTGTGCAATTCTTGTTTAAATGCAAGTAATTCTGCAGAACTTGAATTTTGGCCATAGCTCAGCCAAGAGCAGATTATTCTATATTTTTCAGCGTACATGGATTTTTGATATAGGATTTATATATGGACATCACTGATTTTTGTGGGATGGATCCTCGATTTTATTTGGGAGCGTTAGCCTATGCAGGTTATTTGACATTTGATAATCAATACTGGAACAGGTCACATTTGCTTTTCTGATTGAAAACAAATGCCCAACAATTTTGGTTATGTGCTTCATTAACACAGGTCAAAGTAATATGAAAATGAATTGTTTGTGTCTAGAGCTAAAGCTACCTCATTTACTACCAGTCTATTTATAGCAAGGGATATTTAGAAGGCTTATGAATTCTTACTCTGAATTCTTAAATATTAAATCAGAACTGATTCATAGGCATCTTGGACCCATTCTGCTGGGTGTGCATTGGGATAGTCTTGACATTGGAAGGTTTTTTTATCGAGTGTTTTGCTGTTCTGTAAAATATCCTCAAATGAGGGAATGAAACAGTACATGTGATTCAGGTGACCATTTTCACACTGAAATAAAATAGTGATTTCTTATGTGAGTATGTAAGGATCAGGGTTTTTTAACATTTTTTTTTCCTCCTAATTCTGTTAGCTTCTTCAAAGACTACCATTTACTGATGCTACTGCCAAAGGGCAGAAAGTACAGAAAGGGCATACATTTTCTCTTAGCTTAAAGAAAACATTTTTCTCTCCTTGAAAGAGGGCACAGGTTCCAGCAAAATAGGCTTGCAAACTAGCCTGAGTACTTGGATAATATACAAAAATACTGTGCTCTCCAATAGCAGAACCAACCTGCAAATTTAGCCCTAAATATCAAAGTGATGGAAGAAGCCATGAATGGGGCATGGTGTAATGATGCCTTGTTGGGAGGAAGGCATTTCCATTAGTTGCTGATTTTAAAGTGACTCTTTGGAGCATGGGAACCAAGACTATGCTGCAGGGATGGACTGCATGGCCAAACAGAGCCCTTGTGTGTCCAGATGTGTAAAATGCAGTACACCTGTAGAGTTGCAGTTGACTGGCCATGTACTGACAGGGACATAAGAAAGATTCATGTCTTTCTCTTAAAAGCCTGAGTCACTCTGAAGACAAATTAATTGATTGTACCTTATGGATTAGGACTGATGAGGCATTTTAACCTATCATAGGCATACTCTCTCAACCTTTAATAAAATGTTTCTTTAAAGGATTAAAGCATTAAGCATGTTTACCATAATGAAGGATCAATTGCTAGAATAATGAAGCTTGAAGGGTTTGTATCTGGTAGTTATGAGCTTTCTGCTTCTGAAAAGATAAGGCGCTTTCTTGCTGAGCAGAATTATCTGCATGTTAATATTTATGTGCTTGATAGCAGCAGATCATTGACCAATGGCTGCTGTCTTCTGTGGAAATGTCACTTAAAGTCAATGTAACAAAATAGTTCAGCATAATAAAAAGCATATGAAAATGGTAGGAGTGTAAAACTTGTATTCCCTTCCCCTGCCATCTGATCATGCTCTAATGTTTTGCTTAAACATGAAAGTGTGTTTTGTTAAAACCAGCAGCTTAGTGGCACTGAGCTGACAAGTGATCTCCCTTAACAAGTGCAAGTTTGCTTCAGCTGGGTTTTCTGCAGCCCTTTTTTAAATCCAGCTTTTGGGGTATTTTGGTGTGAACTAGTTGTATGGAAGCTGTAGGTAGTTTAATAAGGCTAGAAACTCAAACACTAGCTGCAGTTTATGTTCCAGCTAGCAGCTGAACTGTATAAAGGCACAAAAGGCTTGTATATTATCACAAGAAGAACTGTTCAGTGATTTCTCCCCCTGCTGCTCCTTCCCGTCTGTTGTCACAAGAAGTCAATGGTAGAAAATTACATTAAATAAGCCTGTTGCTTTCAGACTGGTTGGCTAACGTCCAGGCCTGGGGAATAGATGTGTGTGATGGCTAAAACTTTCCTTAGTGGATAGGCTGAATTTTGGAATAGCTACTTCTGAACGGTAGCGATATATCTCAAGTTTAATTCCCATTTCAAGCAGGTCAAGGCCTAAACCTTTGTTTTACATTCAGTGCTATGTCTTCCCTCACACTAAGTCTTTAACCTAATCTCCTGTCTTAGAATCTATCTCAGTGCTAGGTATCTGCTTTCAGTTCCACTCCGCTGTTTCTTTGCCTTTGTGCTAGGCATTTTTACTACCATTTCAGTGTCTTCTAGTAAGTCAGTCTGCTTTCTTTCTTCACTATGTCTATCTTGCTACATTCTCCTGCCAGAGATGCTCTTGGAGGTGAATGCAGGCCTTTCCTGTTTGGTGCACATTTTTACAAATTCTGGTTCCTCCAATTTTCATTGCTCACCTCTGACTTCTGTTTTGCTGGGTGTGCACATTTAGTCCCTTTCTGGAGATTCCTGCTTACACAGGGGGTCATCTGAAATGTAAGTTATGGTTCTCCACTGGGGAATGTTGTCCTGTTGCCTGAGGGTGGGTATGGGCCTTTACTACTGCTCTGTGTGTTACCAGCATGTGTGTTGGTATAATTTAAATCTGCTTGTAAATATCTATCATAATGTTCTTGCATGGTTTCTCCAGCCTAGTTACAAAAATGGCATTATTGTAATATGTATATGCATTGTAGTGAGTGTGTGTATTATATAAGGTATCAGTATATGTCATGTGGAAGTACTATGTGCAGTAAACAATCCGATCGGAAGTTTAGCATGTTAGAAAACATAGCAAATGGTTTTAAGGCTTGCCCCCAGCGTGGGTGGTGGCTCCACATATATAGAGAATGCTGACAAACTGGGACATCATGGAAGAGATGGCAAGGATGGGAAGAATCCTGGAATTCATTTCAGTGAGACTCAAAGCGCAGTGTAGTTTCTACTTGAATGTTAAAAGATGCCCCAAGTGCAGTACACAAAGGGCTTTGTGATAGAAAAATGCTGCTAATACAAATGATCTCTTGGGTTTTTTTTTCTGTAGTGAACATCAAAGTAATCTATGTGACCTCAGATAGGTCCCAAAAGTGGGAAGAGTTTATACTCTCATCCTACTGACACACCTGGCCAAGTCTCTCTGCCAAGCAGCTGGCTGTAATAATTTCCTGGTACTTTCCTGAATTTCCAATCATGAAGAAATTATGTTGTCTACAAGCCCTCTGCCTGTGCTGGTAGTACCTGGCTGACATAAAAATATTGCCATATGTTTCTACCTGTATGAGCACGTAAGGACTGTTTGTGTAGATGTCAAGCTGTTTCTGTTCAACTTGTCTGGTCACCTTGGTATTGAAAAGCTGAAAAGTAACTGTAGACAAACCATCATAACCCCAATTAGGCAGCATTTCAGTGTAGGCCTCTGCTCTTTTTATCTGCTCTTTTTACTCCTTTGCCTTAGGAATAGATAAAACAAGATTGTTTAAGTGGAAAAATTGCTCCTAATACATGCAGTATTGTTGTCTTTTGATCTTGAAGACAAACCACATACCAGGAAGTAGGTTTCATGGCTCCTGGCCAAATCCACTTGTGCAAATACAATGTGAAGGAAGATAAGGAATAGCAAGGTACTTAAAACTTAGGAAAAATGTATTCTATTTTATTTGTGCAGTCAAACAGAGTAAGAGGAGCAAAGCTACATATTGCTTATCCTTGTCTTCAGCTTAATGCTGTTCTGTCACATTTGTGTTGGCAGCAGTGGGGCACTGCTGATTAAAGTCCAGTAAGCTGATTGGACTTTAAGTCATTTCCTAAGATGTTCCTTCTTAAAAAGAAGCAGAAACAATGTTCTCTGGCATATTGTAAAAATCTGCTTCTGTGTGTTTTGAGAGTTATCTGAGAAATGCTTTAACTGTAAGTTGAACAAGAATTGAGTGTAGTTCTCCATTTTAGGAAGATGCAAAACTGCTCTAATATCGGGGTGCAGCTGGGCTGACAACCGATTCCTCTCTCATTTCCCTATGCAGAAGAGCTCAAGCAGCGTCATGATACTCCTTACTGACTATCCTTACTTCATCTGCTTGCTGTAAATCAGATGAGGAAGATGCTTTGCTTGGATATTCCTAAACTTCCATAATCTGTGCTGCTGGAATGTGTCTGGATGGAGCAGCTGAGAGTTCTTCTGTCTGATATCAGGTCCTGAACATCTAAAATGAGGAAAACTCCTCTGTTTTTAAGCTACCTTTCCCTACCACTGGTCTTGTATCATAGAAGGCCTTATAGAAGTCCAGATAGATGACATCCAAAGTTCTTCCTTTATCCACTGATCATGAGTATCAAACTCATGATTGTTCTGAAATACTGTTCCGCCTTTCTTATTCCTGCAAGGGACTGAGTTTTGAATTCATTTAACAGAACAGTGAGTTTTCTCTGAAGTAAAAATGGTACACTTAATTTGTCTAGTAATCTGAAAAGCTTGAGAGGCCTTTGGGATCCTTTCTAACTTGCTTGCCGGACTGCCTTTTTAGTGTTATTCTTATGCTGAAGTTTTCGAGGGATTAAAACGAATTGATTGTACTAGGAGTCACTCATACTCTGATCAGCTTCTTTCATTGTAGAATATCATCCAACGTAAAATTGAAGAATACTTCATTTGCTTCAATTTACTTTCAGGAAAAAGGTCAGTCTGTAACCAGTAACCAGCCCCTGCTTTTTAGTGAAACAACTCGTGAGGGAAGGCACAAGCCAAAAATATTATCTCAAATTTAAATGCATTGATTTTAAGGGAATTGTCTAGGTTCAATGGACAGCAACTGGAGTTTATGGAAACATGCCTTTTTGAAAAGAAGTCTAATTTCCATATAAATATGATGACTAGAACACACTGTGTATTGCCTGCAATAGTAATGCAGTTTACTCAATGAAGCTATTGTTTTCCAATACATATATATATCAGTGAAAGCGAAATATTTTGAGAAATAGAATAGGCATGATACCATTTATGCCCTTCCTCTGCTAACCAGAGGCCAATAAAATTAACACTGTAAACTCAGAAGTGTTTAGTGATGATAATTTTTTTGTAAAAGCAGTGTTGGAAAACAATTGCTGAAGTGGCATCTTCACACTTGTGAGCTCTCTCAGGCACAGACTGTCAAGCCATTAGAGCGTGGAGTCACTCTGTGGGACAATATCTAATAATGCAATCTTTGAGATTATGTGAAAGTAAGCAAAACAGATATCCACCTCTGTATAAGGGTTTTGGTTGGGGGGGAGGTGGTTGTTGTTGTTTGTGGTTTGGTTTTTGTTGGTTTTTATTTTTTTTCCCTGAAGTGATTTGCAGTAGCTGCAAATAAAATTATAGTGTAATGCTTGTCAGGAAACCACATTGTGATGCTTCTGTATCTCAAATGAAGTTTAGGCTTGCTGCCTCTAAATTGAAAAATTTAAATATAAGACTTCTTATGGGGTGGCTGCAACTTGTAATGATTCCTCAGAATAAGTACCAATCTGAGGTGAAGTATGCATCTTGCATGTGGGCATATTATATAAGCTGAAAAAAGTGATTTCTCCTGATTGCAGGTTTCACATGGAAGCAACAGAAGATAAGTAGAAAACAACTATCTGATGGTAAACAGCACAGTATAGACCACTCAGATATTTTATGAATGTTTCCCAGAAATTTAGAAATGCAGGACTTGCATTGGGAGCCTTTTGTTAGAAATCAGAAGGGTGCTTTGTTTAAAAAATAACTTGAAAGTTTGAGCTTGTGTGACTGGGATGCATTTTTTGTTTAAGAAGTTGTCATGGAATGACAGCTGCTACTAGATATGGATTCTAAATTTCACACTAAAGAAATGAAGTACCAGTCTGTAAGACATAGTATGCTGCATGCATCTTTGGCTCACTTATAGCTCTTATTCAGTTGGAATATATTACTGAATGTAGCATTGGCAAGTAGTTATGGAAATCTGAGTGGTTTGTCTTGTGTGTTTGTATATTGGAGTTGAACCACTGCAGCAAATTTTAAACTGCAATTTCTGTTTTCCATTTCTATTAAAAAAATTTGTAAATGGGTAAATCTGAGTTGAAAACTGGTATGTGCAATGATGTCTTTACAGAAAGTTGCTAGTCCTTAATATTTGGAGCAAATTAAGAGGCAATTAAAATATACCTAGAAGGTTTAGGAATATGCAAGGCAAACTACACTTGTAGCTTCACTTTTGAGGTACCCATAGAAGGTTATATTAACCTTCACTTTAGGAAACCTGTTAATTTATTTCAATGTGGCTTACTGTGTGCTTTTCTTCCTGAGAAAACAAGGTTTCCTGTTTCCAAGTTGTTTACTAACAATTTTGGAACCAATATTTTGGCCAAGGAGAGAAACTCTTAAACCTGCATGTAATATTATATATTTAACTTATTAAAAAGTCTACACGGCTGAGATTTGAAGGAAATAGGGCTTCATGGATTCTGATTTTCATTTAACTTGTGCAGTTCTGTATTGACTGCACACTATTTTTGGTGCTTTGCTGGGGTGCTGCATTCTGCTGAGCTCCCACTACTGCCAGCATGGTGATTTGCACATTTTTAAAAAGTTTGGACTAACAAGTTTATCTGGAAGTCAGAGCATATCAAACAAAACCAATAGCTTTCTGAAATCAATTATGCTGTAAGTGAAGCAAATTTAATTCCAGCTCATGCGTTTTTCTTAAAGCCAAGAGATCTAATAAAATCAATGCATGTAAAGGAACCCGAAGTTTTATATGTAATTTTGTTTAGCTTATAAACCCTTTCAGAAACAACTTTTCTAGTGCTATATTTTCATCATGAAAAATATAATTGCTCAGTCAGATGTTTTGGATTAGACTATTATAAAAGGGAAAGTATTTAATATTTTCTAATTGCATTAGTTTTTCATATATACTAACAGCTGGTGAGTGGGTACACTTATCCATACTATTCTAATTGAACTTCAATGGAAACTTGATAAACCAGCCATATATACCACACAGCAAAGGATTTTTCTTAAAATCAGAAAGTAGTCCATGAATTTTTTCTTTGAAAAATAACCTATGTGATACAGACTGAGCCTTAAGCCCACTAGATTTTTATGCAAATAGAATGACCAAACAAATCATACCATATAATCTATTTATTTTACATCAATTGAAAGATACACTAACTGGTGCTTTAGCTGAGGGAGTTAGGCACGTTTTCTCCAAATAAGCTTGCTAAGCTCTGCACTTGGAGGAGGGCTGCCTGAAGAACAAGGTAGCAAAATATCTTCACAATTAAACATTAAGTTTCTGTTCCCTCTCCACCCATTAGAGTTCCATGTCTGTTTTTAACGAGGATGCTTATGTAGCTCTGGCAACACGTGGTTAGGGGAACCTCCAGATAGCTCAAGATGCAAATTAGCCAAAGCCAACAGTAAGACTTGCAGTCTTCTTACCAATACCCTTTATTTTCACCAAAAGAGTGAGAAAAATATAGCAATATAGCAGACAATGTCTTTTAAAGTGTATTAAGTCTTCTAAAGTCTGGCAAAATTGGAAGACATTTAACGGCTGAGTTTAGCATTGCCGTTTCACAAGTACAGGTTTTGTAAGTGACCAGATATCATAGTCCTGTGCCTCAAACATGATAGAGATGGGATTAGGTTTTGAACTGTATTACTAATTGGAGTTGCATATCTAAACTCCATGTTACTTTTATCTGATAAATATAAAAAGCTACTTGAAATTTTGATTTAGCTGTGTAGGGTGGTTATTTGCCATTGCTTCTGTTCTGATCACATGGAACTAGCTTAGGGAATAGGCCCATACTGCATTAGTTGTGTTCATGCTTCTGTGCCCATGGGTATCTGCAGGTGCAAAATGTTATCCTAACATCTGTTACACTGGTATTGCATCCTGCTCCATCTTGATGTGACTCCAGGACTGCAGGCAGAGGAACCTGTACTCCAGGATGAGAGTTTCTGGTGTCCCTTGGTGTGCAACCTCTAATCTGGGCTGGTTTGGTTTTTCAGCCATATCAAATCAAGTAGGAAATATGATTCTGAAGGGAAAGTTCCTTCAATCATCTGAAATCCTGTTGATCCTTATCACTAGATGTATTGTCCCCAAATTTTATTGACTTTCCTAAAAAAAAGGAAAAGATCCCCAAGTGTCTGTCTGTAAGTACTTTATACCTAGCAATGCTTTGTGTACTCTGGATACAAACAGTCCTTAGGCTGCCACTAGCATTAAGTCCCTTCAGCTCAGAATTTTAAGACTTGCATTTTCCTTTCTTTTTGAGTATTTAAACCTGCAGAGAAATAGGAGAGCTGGTATAACCTAGTAGGTGGCTATACCCTCTGATAACCTGCTGCCATAAAGTTTGAACCCATTGTGCTGGTATATGACTGCAGATGACAAATTTCCCTTGCCTGGAGGCAACCAGTCATTCAGACATAAGGTAAAACCACTAAGAGGTCTAAAGATGTACATAGACGTTTCCAGACAGGAAGTGTGTTCTGAAGGCTTTTATGAAGCAAAATGTGCCAATAGCTAGACTTCCTTTAACAAAGTTACCAAACCTCTTAAATGCTCAGTAGGTCACTCTGGGCACTTTTTCCATTACCAGCCAGCACATATTCCCTGTAGATGGCTAAAGCCCAGGGAATGCCATAATTCTTTACAAAGTTCTGGGGCACGATTGCATTTTCAGAAGTAGCTGAGGCTGGGAAGTAAGAGAAACTTTTCTCTGCCACATTTACAATGAGTATATTTTCAGACAAACTTAATCAAGTATGTTAGACATGCTTTTGATGTGGAAAAGGCCAGGTTCTGAAAGTAGGTTAATTAAAGTAATATGTGCTACAAAATTTATGAAGAAGTCTAAGTATTACATGGTAGCTAGGTCAAGTAGTCATCCTGTGTAGAATTTACACAGCAAAAAGGGGAACTTAAAACTTTATGGAAGATGATCCCTAATGCTAGGAGAAAGACACAAGAAAACATTGCTCAAGAAAGCTGTAGGATCTATCATGGGTATTTTTGAGGACAGGTTAGACAAGCATCCATCAGGAATGTCCTAGTTCTAGTGATTATATTGGAATGAAAGAAGGGCTGGCTGACCTTTTTTATGAGTGCTTATATGATACAGAAATATTCTGCATGAGCTGTTAGGAAAAAATGGGTCTAGTTCTTCTGTTTGTTTGAATACCCATGTCTGAGTAACTCTGCTGTAGTGCAAGGTCTACTTTTTGATGCTTGTTGTCAAAACCAGCTTTTTAATAAAGCTAGAATACTGGTACTGTGCTCTGAGCTATGGACCTACAAATCACTAGGCCTGATTGGACTCCTGCTGCTATGTGTAGCAAGGAGTGCAAGTCAATTAACGTCAAATGATCAAACTGAAGATTGAACACTGCTCCTGACTTGTAACATTCAGTTTTCTATCCTGTTTCTTTCTGTAGCTACTATAGCTTAATAAGGCTTCCATGAAGCATGTTACGTACTGTAACTGTATCGTAACGTTCAGGGATGCGAGTTGAAGAGAAGTCTCAATTCAGAATTCCCACAGTGGAAGCAGAGGATCATCAAAGCTCTGGTAGTCAAGAGCCAGCTACACAAGTTCTGCATCTGTATTACTTTCTTCACTAAATATGGTCAAGTTTAGCCCCAGCTCCTTAATTGGCCCTCTACCATTTTACATCCTTTTCAATTCCAGTGTGAAGCTCATATCAGCTTCTAGCAAAAGCTCTTTCTGCATCACTTTTCTTGGCACAGGAGCTGGGTGTTTTAACAGGGCACTGTCAGGGCTAGTGGACTAAAATTAGACCTGCCAGCTGTATTTTGGTTTCTGGGCAGTGATGAGTTCATACAGCTCCTCTATTCTGCCAGTAAATATTTTGTTCTTGTCAGCAGCAAAACTACTGAAACATAGGGGAGAATGTATTTTCCAGTGTCAGAATAGGTTTCTTGGCTACCTGTCTGGAAGGATGCTGTTTCCATTCTTTGCATTTGATTCTCCCTGTGTCAGTAGTCATGCTTTGTGTGGGAGGAAGGAGCAAATGTCTCCATCTGGAGAAATGACGATGATGCGCTGATGCCATGTGATGAGTTTGTTCATTCCCCCAGCTTCAAGTGTGACATCCTCTGGACCAAGGGGTGAGTGTGCTCTGACAGTGAAAGCTGCGGGTGTGGCTTGCATCTTAAGTGCTCTGAAATTAAAGTGTACAGAAAGCATCCATGCTGACAGATGCGCACAGTGTTTCTACCAAGCTTGAGGCTTAGCGTTCAGAAGTAGTTAAGAATCTGTCTTTATTTCATCACAAATAGTTTCTACTTAGCAATGCAACATTAGGCAGCAAGCTTTGAAGAGGGCTCTGTGTTCAGAACAGCATCTTGGTACATCTCCATCAGTTACAAAAGGAGATGCTTTGGAAGAGTGAAACAGAGGTGAAAGCAACATTAACCCAGCTGCTTAAAGGATGTGTCCATATGCTTGGCTGCTGTGCATTAGAAACAAAAAGCCACAATTACAATTAAATTGAAGAAATAAAGAGGTATAATAATAAGCCACTGTAGTGGCCTGCTGGTGAGAGCTATTTGATCAAATGCCTAAACAAGGAGGGAGTGTGCCAAGAATTTGAAGATGAATGGCACCTGTGCAGTACCATTCAGGAATAACCTATGTTTTATTTTGTTAAATATTGGGTTGATGCTGAAAGGATATATGTTGTCTTGATTTAAAATATACATTTCTACTTTATGTGAATTCTGGGCTATTGATCTGATGCAAGGCTTGCCTTCACCAGGCAGAACCAATTAAGGTACAGTTTGACATTACAATGTCTCCAACAACAATGCCAGCATGAGAGATTCCCTCCTTCCACACAGCCATTCCAGCCCCTGCTCTTCTGTTCATTATCTGCTTGGGT
This sequence comes from Phalacrocorax aristotelis, assembly GCF_949628215.1. Taxonomy (NCBI): domain Eukaryota; kingdom Metazoa; phylum Chordata; class Aves; order Suliformes; family Phalacrocoracidae; genus Phalacrocorax; species Phalacrocorax aristotelis. The sequence continues at coordinate 26,734,823 of NC_134282.1, read as the reverse complement.
GGGCCCCAGCAGGCATTTGTGGGGTTGTGCTGTACAGTGGCTGAGTGAAAATGTGTGGCCTAAGCCATCCCCACAAACGAGGCCAATGGTGCAGCAAGAGTCTGGTAACCTGTAGCTGAGAGCTTTTATCCTTGCTTTCAAAGTACTTGAACTGTACCATTACTTTCTTAATATGTAGCCTGGAATAAAAAGAACACTGTGTAAAGCAGGAATTAGAAAATGGTCTTCCGTCTGCTATGAAGCAGAAGGAACTTTTCTATAGGAAAAAATATCCTCTCTTCCTATTCAAAGAATGCTGATAAGGTTTGTTGCTAAGGGAACCATTTAATGTCCATACTTGAATTTGATAGCATACCTGTGCAAACAATTATGCATAATCAATGTCCCTTTATTTCTTAGGGCAGAGGCCACCCAGAGACAGAAGTGGCTTTTAGAGGGAGAATGCATCATACCTTTCAGCATACGTGGTTCACTGATAAAATGAGGGCATCTCTCTTGCCACCTTCCTTTTTTTGTATTGGAGAGTATAATTACATTTCCCTGAACTGCATTTTGATAAATACCTGGGAATGGAAACCAGAAGGGCATTTAATACAGGCTTACATGGAAGTGGAATTTCATATGCTGGCTCAGTTAGCATTGCTACTTCAAAGAGCAGCAAACTAGCAATTAGCTTTCTGTTCTGTAAAGGAGTCTGGCATGTCGCTACAGGCTATTTTTGGGGTTAGGTGCAATGTGATGAGAATAAGGAAACTCTTGTGAAGGCTGAAGTAAAAAACCCCTCTTTCCTTCGGTTAGAGGGCTTTGCTTCAGTCAAATATTGCTCATTGAATTAGGTGTGTATTTAAAATTGTTATCACAATATTCAGTGTGTAGCTTTCTGACTTAATGCCTTTCAAACTTGTTCTGAAGACAGGGTTTTCTCTACAGCCTTTCTATAACATGTCACCATGGAAGCACTTAAAAAAATAATCTTTTAAATCTTTTAAATACTCCTTTCTTCTCTGGGATTATTCCCATTTTATTGAATTGGAGGAGGGGTACAAATTGAAGTTTACTTGGATAAAAGCTAGTCTTTTATTTTTATTTTTTTGTTATTGTACTAAAGGTTTAAAATGCAGCATTCCTTGGCTTCAGGCTTCATATGAGTACTTTGGGGTTTTTTTTAACTAGGTAGATATGAGCTTAATATCAAGTTGCATTTACAAATTAAAACATTTCATATAGACTTGCACATATTAGCAAATAACTTACTCCACTGGGTTACTAGTATAGACAAGGTTTTACCTTCTGGTGTTTAACTGCTATTGGCTGAACATAAAGGTTTCTGCTGCTGACATTAGCAAGTCATAATTGCCTTCCTTCACTGACTCTATTCGTACTTGCAGAAAACTCAGCATTTAAAACAGAAGTTTAGTTGCCAATCTGCAGTAAAATATGATGCCTAATGTACATATGGTCCCTGCACTGTATCAAGAATTAGAAACCATCCTTTGCTTTTACATTTAATGACTTGTGGGATATGGATGGATATTTTTTCATCATTTTAATGTATAGTAGAAGGCCATTATAAACAAGTTGATCTAAATGAAGTGACTTGGAATTCAGGAACAGGGTGGTTTGCAGTGGGGAAAGCTATAAAATCAGTGATGTTCTTTTTGGCTCATTGAAAGTGGGCCTTACCTTGACTCAGCTCAGCCAGACAGGTTATCAATGATGGGGTAGTGATCTAACAGGTCATTGTGTTAAACATACAGAGACTGTTCCCAGGCTTTGGTTCAGATGTGGAAGGCCTGCAAAGAATGGGTAAGGCAGATGTTAAGAAATGGAAGAAACTCTACTGCTGTAACTGCCATGCTGGCTGCTGTTTCTTGGTCTATGCAGAGCCAAATTCAGGTCTTGGCAAAAAACACAATACAACTGCTCACATTAGCAGAATCACAGTGCTGCTTCAAATGTCAGAAATCATGTACTGCCAGACTTTTTCTACAGCATCTGTGCAGGGTGAAATGACCTTGACTATTTTGTCATGAGGACCTGACAAAATTATCTCACCCTCTACCATGGCCTGTGTCCTCTGGGAGAAAGTGCTGGAGAGAAAAGTTTGTATTTTTTAGTAAGAATGGGTCTGTTTGTACTTACTGAAGCAAGAAGGCCAGGGTAGGTCACAGCTCTGGTTACTGTTCATGACAAATGGAGGGAACAAATATTATTTCTTGTGGGAATTGCTGAAATGATTCATTTTTGAATGATTCCAGTTGTGCAGTGGGAGCAGAAGGATTGGTGCAGGAATGGGGTTTTAAAAATAAGGTCTGAGGGAGTCTGGCCTTTGGGTCTTTTTTTTTTTTTAATTTTATATTTTAGATTGTAACACTTCAGGCAGTATTTCACAATGAAGAAATGTTGCACACTCAGACATTCCTTTTGCTATTACTAGCCTTTTCTCAGATTTTTACAATATTCTTAAAAATAATAAACAACGGTAAATACCAATTTTAGAGCCGCTGAAGATGAACAACATAAAGCATAGCAAGCATTATTATAAAGCCAATCTTTTGCTTTCTTGAGGTATCCATGTGGTTCAATGTTGCTGATGGTTTCCATGGTACCCTTTCCAAATAATGTCATGCTAGCATTCTTAGTATGCCTTCAGTGATAGAGACAAACCAGTGATGAAATTGAAGTTGGTATCCTGGTTATGTGATACTTCCCTTCTCATGGATTCACTTTGAAAGCTAGACTAGATCAAGATAACTCTAGTGAGCCATTCATAATCACTGGCTACTAGAGATTTAGCCAAGACCAAGTACTTACAGACCCAGATCATTGATATTAATTTTATGCCCCCACTAAGTTGGATAGTGGAATTTTGTTGTGGCAAATTGATCTACTTGGAAGGAATTTAAGAGAAGGTTAAATATAGCTCTTGGAGCTGGAAAAGCATGTGGAAGTACGTTTTATTGCAGCCTCCAGTTTGAAGGACACGGAAATTGAATGAAGTCTTTGGTAGTTTCAGTTTCAGAGTTTATTTTTGGAGCACACCCATGGGATGCTGCCTCTCCTTGGGAAGGAGCAAGGAATGAGCTTTCTCTGCTTTGCCTTCCCTAAAAGTAGACTCTGCTGCACTTTCACATGCTGACTGTAGTGAGAGATGGGAAAGCCCCTATTGCAGGTATACTGAATTTTGAAAGAGCTCTTGTTAAACTGAAATTGGCAGTTCTGCCACAGGCCTTTCCCTGTTGGTTCAACCTCTTTACACTCTTGGTGAATGTTGATGTCAGACTAGGTTTGGTCATTGTATATTATGATGATCCATGGAGAAGCAGAACAGTACACTTCTACTACAGTTCATCTACAGTTCTAAAACAAGTGTGCAGATGCTGTTTCTCTATGTGGGTTTTGATTATCTGTTTGTTTTTTTTTTTAATTGGGTCAGCTACTTGTTTTCTCTGAGTGGGGCATGAATGATTAATGAAAATTATTAGCAGGTCACTTTACTGAGAAAACTTTTACCCTATACTTCCTTGAGGTTTCATTTAGCAGGGAATCAGTCACCCATTTGAAGGCTCTTGCACAACATTCCTGATGTATAGGAAAATAATGGCTTTTATGGATAAAGATATAGGACTGTATTTAAAGGAGGGTTATGGGAAGGAGAAAAATGTGAAGCTGGTATCTTCATGACTTAGTCTTCTGTTATTCAATGGAAAGTGAAGATGGAAATGCATGTGGTAGCTACAAACACGCCCTTTCAAAGCAAAAATAGGGCAAATGAGTGTAACTGGGAACATAACAAGTGCTGGTAGTGCTGTAGCAGCTTGTCAAGCAAGGCAGTAGAGACAGACTGGATCAATGCAAGGAACAATTAATTGCCAGTCTCTGAGGAACAGGTAATAACAAAATGATGTGGAAGTGCAATCATTCAAATGGCTTTATTGGTCACTGCTTCCTCAGCCATGGCTTAAGACCCTTATAAAGGTGTTTTCCATGTCTTTATTTAGATCACAAGTTCAGCTCTATTTTCTAGTCAGCTGAAGCGAGATTAAAACCCAGGCACGCTGAAGATGTTGAACTTAAAACCCCTGCTTTCAGGTGTTTACACAGAAAGTTCACTGCCTTACTGACCCCCTGCTTTAAACCTGCTCCCCTCGTTGTTTTTGTAGGACTATTATCTGAAACTTTTTTCCATATTCAGGTTCAGTTCTGCATGCTTGTTCTCCTATAGAGTAGTAATGCCTGCAAGTAAGACTGTTTAGACTGGGGGATGAGGACTGAGCAAGCTAGAAAGGGTTACATTGATTTCTGACAAGAAAACAAGAGGCAATAAAACTAGCAAGCCCAGTTTAATATTAAATTTAATGACCATTAGTGCAAATGGTAAGTTCAAGATCTAAAACCGTTAACAAGTCATAAAATTAAATTTTCCTCAGGAACATCAGCTTTATGGCTTGTGGGTATCCACAGAGGGCCAGATGGTGAATCCTGTGCTTATTCTCTTATTTTACAAGTCTAGTGCTGAAATCAACAGGGTTGTTCATGAAGCCAAGCTATTACTGGGTGCCAGAGGCTTGCTGTCTGGCAATACTGCTTGGTACACATTCAGCTGTCCCTATTCCTCAAATGTGATGCGCACAGCTGGAGTCCCATACCTTGTGCAGAGTTCTTGTTACAGTTCTGAAATGAGGTGCAGGAGGTCTTGATTTGATTGCGACCACTGCTAGATCTTTCTGCATGCCCCTTCCAAAGCTAACTGCACCATCTTCCTTTTTAAAATTGAGGCTAGTAATGAAGAGTTTCAGTAAAAGCTCATTGATATTATGGTAAAGCTTCTGGTATTGATATTATATAGTATCTGCCAATGATATTATGACACGCTACTTGTACACCATGCTATGGCGCACCAGTAGCATGCCATACGACCAAATGATTTTTCAGGGTGGGGTATTTATTCTAACTCTCTGACCTAGACTAAAGATCTTCTGGTCAAAATTCAGCCATTTCATTCATTTCAGAATAAGCAGAACACAGACCTGAAAGGTGTGAGGACACAGATGAAGCAGTGAAAGAAAAGACTGAGCACTATTCATCTTGGCTATCTTCAGGAGTAAAAATACAATATAGTAGCTATACATCCAAGAGATGGCAAAAAATGCTGGGTCCAGTTAGCAGCACAGGAATATTCAGGTGGGAAGATTGCACTTGCTGTGGGCAATGCCGTTAACTTTTGCATCTTGGCCTTGTAATCTAGATTCTTCTAAATATTGGGAGCACTTGCTAAACCAACTTAACCACATGCCAAAATTTCTGAAAAGCAAAAAGGTAAGTCTACATTCACACTTTTTTCAGCTAGTAGCTTGTGTAAAGGTCTTATGTATTTGGAGCTTCATCTGCTTTCAGATATTTCTTAAATGCCAAAATCTCTCTTTATCACTGACACTAAACATTTCTGAAAAGAGTGATAGTTCTAGAGAACATTATTTCTGTGAAAACATGTAAAGTTCAAGATGTTTCTGGGACTTGGGGAACTATAGGCCAGTCAGCCTCACCTCCATGCTCGGCAAGGTGATGGAACAGTTCAGCCTGGAGGTCATCTCCAGGCATGTAGAGGACAAGAAGGTTATCAGAAAGAGTCAACATGGATTCACCAAGAGAAGATCACCCTTGACCAACCTGATAGCCTTCTACGATGGCGTGACTGGCTGGGTCAACGGAGGGAAAGCAGTGGATGTCGTCTGTCTTGACTTCAGAAAGGCATTCAACACTGTCTCCTTATAGCATCCTCATAGACAAGCTAAAGAAGTGTGGGTGGGATGACTGGACACAGAACTGCTCGAGCAAGTCCAGCGGAGAGCTACGAAGGTGATCGGAGGACTGGAGCATCTCCCTTATGAGGACAGACTTAGAGGCTTGGGTTTGTTCAGCCTGGAGAAGAGAAGACTGAGGGGGGATCTTATCAATACTTGTAGATATCTGAAGGGTGGGTGTCAGGAGGATGGGACTAGACTCTTTCCAGTGGTGCCCAATGACAGGACAAGGGGCAATGGGCACAAGTTGGAACACAGGAAGTTCCACCAGAATATGAGAAAAAACTTCTTTACTGTGAGGGTGACTGTTGTGGTTTAGCCCCAGTCAGCAACCAAGCACCACGCAGCCACTCGCTCACTCCCCCCTGGTGGGATGGGGGAGAGAATCGGAAGAGTAAAAGTGAGGCAACTCATGGGTTGAGATAAAGACCCATATAGACCCATATAAAGACCCAATAGATAAAGCAAAAGCTGCACGTGGAAGCAAAGCAAAAGAAGGAATTCATTCACTCCTTCCCATGCGCAGGCAGGTGTTCAGCCATCTCCAGGAAAGCAGGGCTCCACCACACGTAACGGTGACAAATGCCATCACTCCAAACACACCCCCCCTTCCTTCTTCTTCCCCAGCTCTATATACTGAGCATGACATCATATGGTATGGAATATCCTGTTGGTCAGTTTGGGTCAGCTGTCCTGGCTGTGCCCCCTCCCAGCTTCTTGTGCACCTGTCAGAGCACGGGGAGCTGAAAAAAGTCCTTGACCAGTGTAAGCGCTACTTAGCAACAACTGAAACATCTCCACATTATCACCACTGTTTCCAGCAAAAATCCAAAACACAGCCCCATACTAGCTACTACGAAGAAATTTAACTCTATCCCAGCTAAAACCATGACAGTGACAGAGCAGTGGAACAGGCTGCCCAGGGAGGTTGTGGAGTCTCCTTCCCTGGAGACATTCAAAACCCGCCTGGATGCGTTCCTGTGCTCCCTGCTCTAGGTGTGCCTGCTCAAGCAGGCGGTTGGACAAGATGACCTCCAGAGGTCCATTCCAAACCCTACCAGTCTGTGATTCTGTGATTCTGTGAGTTCTGGGCTGAAAATTAGTGACAGTGATGTAAGCTATTAAGACAGGAAGCAAAGAAAAAAAACACAACAGTAAACAGCAATTTTTCGGTACAGCCATTTCATAACAGAGCTTCAAGCAGCTGCAGTGCTGAGTAGGAGAAGGCTTCATGACTACATAGCTCTTCCCTGTTTCCCTGTTGTGTGACCTTCAGGATGTACTGTAACACTTCTGCTAACAAATCCCAATAGTTTGTTTACAGCTTCCTTAGTTTAAACAAGTTTTAGGCTTACTGTTAACTGTATTAACATGCTAATTGAAGTTACAATTATTGAGACAACTGCAATATTCCTTGTTACACTAGCAGGTTTTATAGCCTCCAGTTGCAGGCTGCAGCGATATAATTTTCTCTGAATATTTCATAAAAGGGACATAAACACTCTTGGTGATAAAGTAATGTAACCATGCACATAAAGCAAACCCTAAGGTAGCACTATATTGTTTGTGGAACAAACATAAGAACTGATTTAGAAAATGATGCATACTTTGGAGCTCCTTTTTGATTTTTCCCCCATCTGCTTTCTTCCCTTCTCCATATTTTCCAAGCACTCATTTTTTGCCATGCAAAAATAAAATTGTGTAGACCTACATAGTTTCTGCTCCTAACTTTTAATTTTGAAATGATGCTATAATGAAGAGGTTAGCAAAAATGTACTGTGACTAGGCAAGATTCTGGGACAAAACAACTTACTGTTGATGCAACCTTCCTTTTCTGTTTTCAGCATATTGCATTACTGGATAGCATAAAGCCTTACCAGAGGTTTATTTAAACTTTTCCACCTCTGTCACTGTTTATTCTCTTAGTACTAAATTAAATGTATCCATCATTGGTGTTCTTAGATGATCAGATGACAACGTACTTGCCTCTTTCAGATTCTGCTTTATTCATTCATTTCTTCATTTAGTGACAAGAAGGAGGTAGAGTGGAGGTAATGTTACAAAAAGATTGATAGAAAGTCTTGCATGGCAAGACCTACAGGTGTAGGAGATAGTATTGAAAGAGTAATGAAAGCCCATAATGACATAGATTTTCAGGAACAGGAAAGAAAAGTCCAGTCAATAAATTTTGCAGCTAATGTATGTGGCTGAGACTGGAATCTCACCTGCTAAATGAGTAAATCAGGATTTTAAACCTTAATTTTGAGTATTCCAAATGTGTTATTGTTAATTTATACATGTAAATACACCAACTGTGCTGGAAAGCTTGGTGTACAAAATATCTTGGCTTTTCTGGACTGTATATGGGTATATGTGTATATATGGCACATATGCGTCAATGTGGTCAGGCTCCCCTCCCTTGCTAGAAAGATCCCATTAGTATGGGGAGAGGATAGTGTTTAGCTTCTTTGAAGATGTTCTGGGTTGTGGGATACTTCAGGAATCATGGTCTTTTACGAGTGGTTTTAGTTGTCTCTGCTGCATTCCCATGAGAAGCAGATCATGCCGTGCATTCACTTCTCCCAAACAACCCAAAAAAGAAAGCCTCTGCAAGCTCTGGGGAAAATTCCACAAGCTCCTCCCCTTCACTCTGAATTGCACTGAGGGGATCCTATGTGCCTCCTGGATGAAAGCTTTCCTGGTAAAAGCTGAAAAGGAGTGTTTGGCTCCATCTCTGTTCTCACTGTTAACTATTACTCTAAGACTAGTGTCAGGTCACATCACCAGCCTCCTCTTCCCAAGTGTCCTGACAGGATGTCTTTTCCATGTGTTATTTTGTGTGGTACTTCTTGCAGGGTTTCTTCAGTGTTAAAATAATTCTCTAGGAGTGAACTTTTCAATGCTTTTTTGCAGGACTATTGCAGTTGAAGTGACCTAATGTGATAATGGACATTGCAAAGGGATTTAGTATATTTTTGTAAAGTTTCTTCATTTCAAGCCTAACATTTGGAACAGTATGGAATTAAGCAGCACTCCTTAAAACATGGTACTGGCAGATGTGAGTGAGTAAATCTGTCAGTGTGATTTGATGGAGGGAGTGGATGGTATTTCTGAACTTCTCTGCTTTTGGTGCAGGCTTGTAAGGAGGAGCTCTGGCAAGCCAAGGAGTAATACTTGGAGGATTATGAGGAATTAACCTGAACATAGATACTTTCGACTTCTGGGGAATAAGACTGCATCACTCTGCATTGGGACAAGATTACAGCAATACAGAACAGCCAACGTAATTAATTGGTCAAGTTTTTACTATTGCTTTACGAAGAGTCAGGATACCAGTGAATCTACTTATCTCTTGGGAAGTTTATAGTGAAAAATCTAGAGAGAAACTTAGTTGTTTCAGCAGAAATGGATTTGCAGCTGCTCAGAATATGGTTACATGCTACTTTCAAAGAAATTTGATACGTCATTCACTCCTGGACAGAATATAATTTCTGTGACTAAGGTTTTCAGACAGCAGACAGCGTAGGTTGGCTGGGGAATAGAGCTAACTGGATTTCTTCTTTGTACGCTAATTGTTTCTTAAGTTTGAAGCATGTAAATATTTCTTGTAAGAATCATGCAGATATTAGGACAATTTTAGTATACATATATCTGAAGAGTTTTCCAATAATTCAGTAAAATTTTAGAACTCTCGAGGTAGGCTTCTGTCTGAAAAGTTGACGTCTATGCTGATCTGAGACATTGTTTCTCATCTGTCAAAGTACTGGATTCATAATCAACATGTAAGGCAATAATAGAAATAAGTTAATTGCACAGGAGAAATCCACTACACTTGCCTTGTGTCTCAGAGGATGAATGTTCATTTTAGTTTCTGCATGCACAAAATTATTGTTCTTCTACAAATAATTGGATGCCTTACAAATTTAGATTTGTGTTCACTCATAGAAACTAAGTCAGTAACCTGATAGCTTTGGCTGTATTATCAAGTATTTATTTTAAATGTTCGTGACTTTGGGTGGTATCTGCAGAATAGTATTGCATTGTTAGAAATTCTGGAGGAGAATGGCAAGAGGCTGTTTGGCAGAGGAGCTGCACCATGTCCCAGCATATTCCCTGTCAAAGTTTTCAGCCTTTCTCCAAAGCTGGCCTCACAGGAAGCTCAAAGCAGCCGATGAACCATGGTACTAAGGTAGCTCCCAGGATGTGCATTTCTGTGCAGAGCTTTGCCACTTAATAAGCTGGTCCCCGGGGAAATCGTACTGACTTACTGATATCCATAGCAATAGCACCACAAAATCAGTGGACTAGATTTAACCCAGCATATACTCTGCTCAGAACACCACTTTCCAACAGATGATGCTCAGTGATACAGCACTAGTTTTCAAGGATGCCATGCAAAGTACTCCACACTGGAAAGCATGTTAGAGCCAGAACTGTCTGAGCTGGAGCCAAAGAAGTAGAGTTCATGGAACAAAAATGCAATTCCCCAGACTGAAATAGCACAAAATCCTGCAGGATTCTTTACTGCCATCTGGTTGCTGAGAACACAGAGCATAGCCTAAATTACACACCATGCTGTCATGTCAGAAAGTAGGAAGCATGGGTGAACAACTGTATTACATGCACTGTTAATATTCTAATTGTACCATTCCTCATTTTCAACTTCGGGAACACTTAGGTGCATAGTTTTATTATAGGCATGACTAAAGTTGGGATCATTTTTGGAAGAGGTCAGGGTTGGTTTTTTTTCCTGTTGTAACAATAGTAACATCACAGACCAATCCTGGAGAAAAAGGAGGAAATCCAGCGTTAATTTTAGCACCAAGGGAAGATGTATTTGACTATGACTTATCACTGTTGTTTTCAGCACAGTACTACATTTATTCTGAATTTCAGTACCCAGAGGGAAGCAAATCTATAGGTTGACTCTATGCAAAAGATGCTGTATGTGGTTGAACCAGCTTGCACCTTATATCAGCTTTTACTGAGCATTTGGCATAGTGAAGAAAAAACAAATTTTTTCGCTATCCAATCTTAATTTCTAATTTGCTTTAAGGGAAAAAAGCCCCATGCTCATGTCATTAATCATTCTGGGGATAAACAGTTGAGCTTTTTTTCTTCTTGTAATACTCAGAAATGATAATTTACTGGATTTCTTTATACCGCTTTGAGAAAGCTTTATGGATAAGTTTATCCTAGGACCTAGAGGCTTTGTTTTGGAGAAGTTATTGTTACTGGAAGCAGGAATTTATGAGAACCTCAGTGAAGTGCTTCTGTTCAGTGTTTTCTTTAAACCCAAAATGTATCAGGCATTCATATGGGATTGCTCTGCATATTGAACATTTATTTTTGTGCCAGATAAAGTTGAAATAGTCTACATTTTGCAGGATTCCAGCAAGTTTCCTTCTACCCTGAAATTAATGTGTCATTCAGATGCCTCCTTAGATCTCCTCAAAATTATTAGTTCCAAGTTTGGGGCAATTCTCACTTGCATGAGACCTACCAAGTAGACGCTCGAATTATTCTTGCAAAACATAATTGGACACTATGAAAGCATTCACAGAGTATCCTTTGAAACTTCTTTGTGGATGGGTGAATTAATGATTTTAACTTGCTTTACCTGCATACATGCATCCAGGTAACAATATCTCATATAGCCAAAATGTTCTAATAGTTCCCTGGCAGACAGATTTTAAGACCTGCTGTGCTCCTTCCCCAGTCGTTCTGCATCTCTTATACTGGTGTCTGAAACCAGTGAGATTTCTGTACAGTCATCAGTCCCATCTTCAATGTTAGTCTCTGCTCAGGGCTGATAAGTAATGAGATGCTGCTGTAAAGAAGATCCAGCATAGATTATGATGCCTAATGAAGGTCTGGTTGGCTGAGAAATCCACACCCTTGTGTCTCAGCTTACACTCGGGTAGTGTTGGTTTCTGTGTGGTGAAGCTGCTTGATTACTATGAGCTGTGACTTAGCCGGGTTTGCACCATGTCTGATCTGAATCTTCCCTGGGGGACCAGTAGTGCACAGGGAGCAATTATGGTTCGCTCCACAGGCTTTGCTAGTCTATTTCAATTTTCAAGCCATTTCATGGCCACATTGAGAGGATGAGAAGGAAGACAGATGCCTTAGTAGTGAGAGAAGGGAGGAAAATACACATTAGTTGAATACTAACAGAATTTTAAGTGATTCCTTTAGCTGTAAAAGCCTTGCCACCCCTCATTTCCTGCACATGCTCAGAGTCTTCAGCGTTGCAGAAATACACATCTTGCACCCATTAACAGTTCAGCGATGGCTCTGTGCAATTCCCTTTAGAGACAGGGAAAAGAGTGCAGGAGTAGTTTTGAGTCCCAGCATTCATTATCCCTTCTGCCAAATTGCTGCAGTATGGCAACCAGATGGGAGTTACGCCATTTCTCCTAAAGAATGAACCACCTTTGAGTAAGGCTTTTCATTAAGGACAAAATCGTGGAACCTCAGGCACAGCTCTCCTACTGTGTTGTTTGTTTTTTTTTTTTGTTTTGGGGTTTTTGACTGTCAATATATTTTGATTAGAGACACTGTATAGTGGAGAGTTTATTTAATAGGATTTATGTTTAAAATAAAATTATTTTAATCTTGTAAGAGATGAAGGAACAGAAGAAACAAAGCATATACAGCAGATGGTGAACAGTAAACTCAAAACATCATTCTTTGATAAAGGTACTGATGTTTGCATTTATTTTTAGCCACATGCTTTCAGTTTTCCTCACCCATTTCGCATATTAGGTGAAAATACTTCATTAGTGTTTCCATATTATGGTTGCCTTCATTTTAAGTGTGGTTACGCATTTGGGACAACTGTTCAAAACTGCATTATAATGTAAGGTGCATACAATTTGTGTACAGTAGTGAAATGCAGAGACATTTTCGGTCACCTGAACAGAAACTGTTTGCTCAGCTTGTCCATGCAATCATGGTAAATTAATGTGCAATAGCAAGAAAAAAAGCACGTAGGTTATGAACTTTGTTCCTTCCTTCAGAAGTCCATCTCTAGAAATCTAATATCTAGGCAACATATGAAACATAAAGTCATACAAATTTAATCCAGGTGGTGATCAATGGCTGTTGAAGGTTTCCTTAAGCATTGGGTAAAGGCATTAGCCTGAAAGTTATTTGCAGAGAAATTTCATGTGCGGCTCCACATATTTGCAAATCTTTGCCAGCAATGCACTCCAAGTCATTTCATCCGCATCTATATTTGGGCAAACCATTTGCTTAGGTATTTTATGCCATCTGTGAATGTTCGTCTGCAGTTTATATGCCAGATGTGTACTGGAAGCATACATGCTACCAAGGAATGTAATAGTAAGCTCAGTGTTGCAAATAGATAAAATCTTTGCAATCTACACAATTAGTTTGCTAAATAAATGCATTAAATTTATGTTTAAAGAGCAAAAAATGACTTGCTGTCTGCCCTTTAAACGTATGTCTCAAGGAAGCCATTTTTAGAGGTGCGTGAGCAACAGCAGATGGGAAACCATAATTCAGTTGATCCTAGCTAATCTGCCATAGTGACATCATTTAAGTAATTTTCCCATGACTTGAATATTCCAGTTGTTTTGTAGCATACTTTGCGTCATTTAATCCTGGCTGATCTGTGGAGTACTTCAAAGCCACCATTCTGGGATTAAATTTCTCTTGATACCACCACTGAAGCAGTTCCCTTCTCTTGGTCAATGCAGGGGGTGAGGGGAGAGCACTAAATGTCCCTATTTTAGCATGGTTTCCCTTTGAAATAGGGAAAAGACATGATGCAGTCCCCAGAAGGGATGCTGGAGTAAGGGAAGCCTTCTAACTTCTCTGATGTGCTCACTACATGATTACAAAATCTCAGCCTTGAAAGAATAGTGGGATGGATTTTAAGATAGCTTTCCCTACTCTGCATTTGTGGATAGAGTAGTTCAAAAGGGTAAAATTATAATAGCTATTCTGCAGTGGATAGACAGGTAGCAACAAACCAGAGTTAGGCCTAACACAGCCTCAGAGAAAGAAAAATCTTGGAAACAGTGACTGAGTGAACACAGCAAGATCTATATATATGAGAGGGTATGGTGGGAAATTCTCTAAATGTTCAAGTTGTGTGGGAGGTATGCATACAAATCCACTTAACAGTTGAGTTACTGTGAGGCATATTCTTCCCACACAGTATATTGGAAGAATTGAGGAGGTGTATTTTAGAAGAGCATAAGGTCTGCTAATAAAAGCATAACCCACAGGCCTGCTAGGCAAGTTAGCTCATGCAGAGCTTTGTGCTCTTGTGGCTAAACTAGGTAGCCTGGTAGCAACTGTGGTCTAAATTTAACTTAGATATCTATATTTCCCGTACCTGTGACTGCAGCAGACATTCCCTAAGGCAGCTCTTAAACTGGTGAGAGGCCCCCCTCATGAGTAGGCATGAAACTTTTCTAATGAGTCCTGAAGCTTCCCACATTCCTCCTTGAGGAGTTGCTTGCTACTGTGAGATGTCAAAGGCCTGACTGAAGTGAGGCCCTGGCTAAAAAGCAAATACACTGCCCCAAGGATCAAAGTAATGCTTCATATATCCCATGACCAGCAGCAGCTCAAGCATGACCAGTATCTTTCTAATCCTCAGTTTCTATAATCAAGACTCCCTTACAGTCTTTGCTTAAAGACTAAGACTCATAGATTCTAGCTGTAAGAGCTTTCTAAACGTAGCTACAGCTGGAGCAGCCATTCAGGCCCAAGCTGCATGCAGCTTAGAAATGTGCTTTTGAGGTGCTAATTGCTGTCTGTATTGTAGGCTAAAGTCATGGCAGAACCTACCCATGACCCCTGGGGGAATAGGGATGCAGTAGATTGAGCCCTTGCTCAGGTAGGTGAATTCCTGTAGCTGGGAGATCTACAGGATCCTTATAGCTGTATTCTTCCTGTGCTGCACAGCTTAAATTCAGTCTTTGTTTTCAGCAGTTTGTAGGCTGCTTGTGATGAATATAGAGAATCAAATGTGTAGTGGTAGGAACTATAAAAATGGTGGCCTTTTTTTCTCCTTGATCTAAGAATATGGCTAGGAGATTTCTCAGGAGGGTACGTAGTCCTCGTATAATTCCTTACTGTGGTTTTGAGGAAACAAATATTTTAGGTAGTTTTAAAGAGTGAGCTCTGGGCCTTGTCTGACTAGTGCTAGTGCAACAGGGTGTTCTGACTTCTGATTGAAGTTCTAGGAAGTCTCTTTGCATCAAGGCCAAGGAACTAGCCAAAGTAGAGGCTCCAGGCCTTTCTTAGGCTGGCCTTGCAACTGCTGCCTTGTCTTCTGCATCCTTCTGTGTTCTCGGTGCTGTTATTTCCTAACAGAAATTCTTACTTCAATGGAACCCAAACTGATAACCCAGTTTGGCATGATCTGCGGTCGTTGTAATGCTCATGTATCTCATGATACACACACCCATTTAAAATCATCATATATAGAATGAATGCTATAGCAGTGTTGTTCCAAGAACACTTAAGAGAAAAATCTTACTTTCTTGCTTCTTGTCCAACATATCTTCATCTTATTTTGTTGTTTGGTGTCATGTCTTCAGCCTCAACTTTGCCCTTTTCATTCATTACTTTCCTTGTGTAAACACGCAGCTACTCCTTTCCATTGCTTTTAAGAATATATTTTTTTTTGCTTGTGTTTTGTTCAGAGAAGCAGTTTAACAAATGAGTCGTCCTTATGGACAGAATTAGGTTTGCTGTGCTAGTCTGAAAAATTATGATGAGTGTAGCTACAGTAAGATGTATGAGAGCATTCAGAGACTTAATTGTCTTGCATTTAGTTAAGGAACTTAGGTGTATTTAGGGCTACAACTTAGAGCTGATTCTCAATAAGGGTGTGTCTTTTCTTTGGGGAGTCTAAAATCCTAAACAGAAGTTAAGAAGTATTCAGTCAGCAGCTGAGATAACTGCACCGGGCTCTATTCTGACTTTCAAAATAAGTCTCCAAATATACTTCTTGAAGAGGTCTGTGGGTACTGTCTGCAGAAATTTCAGCTACAGTAAGTGTCTGAAGAGACACTGCACCATTCTGCACCATTTTCCCAACTGAGCAATTGTACTTTATGCTAGAAGTATGCAGCATAAAACACCACCAAGATCTTGCTTTGACATTCACCTTTTAACTGGAAAGCACTGAACAGCTAGATTGCCATGGAGAAGTTTAAGTGGCTTTACATTTGTAAAGCTTGAAAATAATTTGCACAGACTTCACAACATTCAAGTTTCTATTTATAAAAACAGAGATGTTTCTACTCCGTTATGCAACACTGAGAAGGTCATCCTTGGAGACATGCTATTGCCAGGCTGGCCAATATATTTATATGCCAGTACAATGTGGTGCACATAGAGCGTTGCCTTTGGCAATAATCTGGCTGTGTTCTTTCCAGCCTCCTTTACCTCCAATGTGAACCATTTGCCGTGAGGCTGCTCTTGGCAATCAGTTTCCCTACCACACAGTGTACCAGGTAAAAGCTGTGAGGGCTTGAAATCAGCTTTTCTGGCCATTAATTGTTCAGCCCTCTAGAGCAAGGATGGACCAAGTAAGTATTCTCTTTTCCTCTAAGCCCAGTGAATGCCTTTGTTACTGAGCATCTTCCATCCATAGAAAACCGTTCTCTGAGCTTGGTGGTGTCTTTAGGCTGGACTACCTTCTGTGAGTAAGAGCTTGGGTCCTCTTTCTTTGCAGGTTACTAACCTTCCTACTTTCTCCTGAAGATGAAGAGGAGGTTGTACAGGTGGTGATAATCTGATGACTTCTTGCCATGGTTTTAGCTGGGATAGAATTAATTTTCTTCACTGTAGCTGGTGTAGTCCTGTGTTTTGGACTTAGTATGAGAATAATATTGATAACACACTAATGTATTAGTTGTTGCTGGGTAGTGCTTGTATTAGTCAAGGACTTTTCCAGCCTCTCATGCTCTGATGGGCGCATAAGAAGCTGGAAGGGGAGGGGGCACAGCCAAGACAGCTGATCCAAACTGACAAAAGGGGGATATTCCATATCATATGATGTCATGTGCAGTATATTAACTGGGGGGAGTTGGCCGGGGGAAGCAACGATTGCAGCTCAGGGACCTGCGGCATCAGTTGGTGGGTGGTGAGTTGTTGCATCATTTGTTTGGTTTTTTCCCTCCTCCCGAGGTTTCACACCTCTCTGTCTCTCTCTCTGGTTATTTTCCTTTTCATATCATTATTATTGTTGTTGTTGTTGTTTTGTTGTTGTTTTTATTGTTATTGTTTTATTTTAATTATTAAACTGTTCTTATCTCAACCCACCAATTTTCTTACTTTGGCCATTCCAGTTCTCTCCCCCATATCCCACTGGGGTGGGAGGAGTGAGCGAGGAGCTGTGTGGTGTTTAGTTCCTGACTAGGGCTAAACCACGACACTTTCATAGTCCCTTCATATGCTCAAAAAGAAGTTCATTCTCCCCATTCTTATTCTTCTGGAGGAAGAATCCGTAGTTCGGCTTCCTGTAGTGCAATCTGTCCTGAGACATGCCCCTGAAATCACAGCAATACATAGGACAAAACACCTTTTGGGAACCAATTTCTGTAGCCTGACTTTGCAAAGTGGTGATGCCCACCACTTGACTGGGCTAATCCATTTGCGAGTCACCCAAGAAGTCATGTCTTACAATTTATTGACACTAATATTAATGCTTTAATTAAAAATGTATTAAAAGATGTTCTTATTACTGATATTTAAAATAACTTTTCAAGTCAGAGTAGTTTAGTCATGGCTTACAACCACTTAGCCCTTCTTTGCACACTACCCTTAACCTCTGCTACTTGTGTTAGTAATATGCTTAAGGCTGCTATTCATTTTATTGGACTTTAATAAGCTACTTATAAAGGTATTTTTAAATTATGAGCCGATTGCTTGAAGTCAGCTTACCTGGTATTTTAAAGGTCAGCTCTATAACTTCTTTTAGTATACAAGACATTTTTCCTATTTTAATTGTTACACTTATGATGCTGAACTTTTTACATGTGCCTCTTAATTATATTCTCACACTGAATGCTCTACCTCAAGTTGAATGGATGATGTGGGAGCATTTGCAAATGTGTTGCGTGAACACCTTACTGTGTGGGATGTCCAAAAGCAGAGGATACTGTATATCACTCTCTTTGAGGTACAGCATATGGCTGTGTTGATACAGAATCAGAAAAAAAGTATTTCATAAGGCAAAAGTCAAAGTCATTCTGGATGCACAATTGCTACAGGAAGCTTGGTTGTAAATTTGCATGTAAAATATGTTCTGGTCATACTTTATAAGAGGCAGGCTTTAATGGGTTTTGGACCCCACTGGGTAGGAGGCATTAGGTTAACCATTAATGTTTAATTACACGGAATGTGTGTTCAGTAGATTGAGCAGTTATCACCTGGAAACCTTAAGGTTGGAAACTGTGAGCTGCTGATAGCCCCTGATTTCGGAGCTTCATGGGTGATAATGTTGTAAAGATCAGATTTCTCATTTGTCGTTTCTTTGCAGTGGATCTCTTTGGCAATTATCTGCACAGTCTTGTTGAGGTAGCTTTGCAGGGTTATTAATAAATGTAGAAAGCTGTGGCATAGTGCATTAATAGAACTGAGATTTTCAAGTCTGGATAAAGGTAAACACATAGCTAGGTTAATTGAGGCTTTTCCAATGTAATTTGTTTCTTGGGTGAAAACAGTTCAATTCTCTGGGCTCATATTGGTCAGTTTTCGTGTTTGTGGTGTTTGTGTGTTGTGGCAGGGCCAGGCAATACCAGTTCCCTCTACTGATATTTTGCAAGCGGAAGGTAGTATAGAATTAGAAATGGGAACACAGCTGCTGCTCCAATCTGTACAAAAATCAAATAGGTGGCGTAGATAGCTGTGTTTTAATTGGTTTTGTCCTGGCTCTTTCAAAAGATTACCTGTTTTTAGGTTTTTCATTTGCTGAGGAGGGGGAAAAAAGATTGTGTTTTGGAGATGAAAAAGCACAGAAGAAAAATAGTTTTATTATCTGGTGGTAGCATATAACTAGCCCAAAATGCAGCTGTGAGAAGAAAGGACAAATTAAAAATTAGCAGCTAGGGAGGAAAAAAGAAGTGAGCTGATCTGCTGATAAGAAATGAAAGACAGTTCCCTAAAATCAGAAAACTAAAAGGAAAAGTAGCAGTACTTGAGGATAAAAATGAGACACAGTCAGAACAAAAAAGTGATGTATGCAAACAAACTTTAGGCTGAGGAATACCACACAAATATGTCTGACTGTTCTTTTTATCTTCCTTTGCAATGCAAAGAACCAGGCATCTTGGGACAAGGGATTAATTCTCTCAGTCTTTTGTCACTGGTTTCAGTTAAGCCAGGTCAGTAGCGACTATTATTTGTGATAGCTGTGATGGTAGCCTTTGGATTTCTCTGAAATGACTCTGTGATATTCCAGGTATTAGCTGACAGAAATCCTTTTAAATGCTGGCCCAGGTGAAAGGGGAAATTCAATGCAGTGTCTTCTGAAAGATGCTCCTCAGAATGACCAAATACGTTGAATACCTAGTTTTGCTTGTGCAGTAAATTAGAGCAGCACTAGAGTCATCTTAAAGCAACTTCAAACTGTCAGGGCTCTAATGTGTGTCTTGTTTTATGCTATAAAATGCTACTTATTCAATGACAGAGCAACAAGAAGAGTTTTTTTAAAGAGTTCCTCATGTTTAGAATAACTTCAGGATGCTTCAGTGGCACAAGCTCCTGTTTTTTTTTGTTTTGGGTTTGTTTTTAGTTTGGTTTTTTTTGTGTGTGTGTGTTTTTTGTTTGTTTGTTGTGTTTTTTTTTTTTTCCTCCAGAGATGTCTATTAGCAGTGTGGTGTTTCTGCTCCGAGAATTCCCGAGAATGCCAGTTACCTTGCTGGAGGGATCTCTAGCCCTCTATCTTCACAATGGTAAACCCACTTGTGCTGAAAGAATGAATCCATTGGTAAGGGTGAGGTTTGACACTGGTGGTGGGAGAGCTTGTGCAGACCATCAAAGGCAATTATTTCTTATTCATGGAAAGGTGAGGCTGACCTTGCTCCTATGGAGGAGTTACCTCCAAAGAGGAACCAAATAATAGACTCCTAAAAAAGGCATTTTTTTGCCAAATGAGTCCACACCAACCTTACTCTTAATTATTTTCTAGTAGAATATTCTGCCTGGTAGGTATCACTGAGTTAGAAGACCTCAAAAAGTAAATATTGCTGCTTTCTGGCAAATGTTTGCTGCACCAGTAGTATAACACAGGGAAGGATTTGTGCAAATAAACCGCATGCACACGTAATAGCTGCAAAATTTCAAAACTGGTCTTTCTTCTCTTGCAGACCCGTGATTGTTCCACTTGGCCCAGAAGTCACAGACAGGCCAGCCAGCTTTAGTAACCAGCATTTTCAAGGAGAACTTGAAGTAGCAGCATAAAAGGTAAGAGATTTCAGAGAAATTGTTCAGGCAAAATAAAGGATCAGCCAAGGAGCTCCTCTCAGGTTTTGAGTGGAAATATGAAGAAAAGTTCAGATACTCGAACTCTGAATATTCAAACTGATTGAATAGTATAAATGGTGCCCGTGTTCGAGGAGACATACCTAAAATTCTGAATAAGGGGCATGTGATAAAACATGCTAGGAGGAGATAACTTACAAACACAGAGGTAAACTTAGCAGTTCAGAAACCAGTAAATAAAGCTTCTTTCTCATATTAGCAAAGATTACTGTTAGTTCCACATTAGCAGGTAAGGGTTAAAGTCTAGGCTTGACATCAGAAAAAGAATCTGAAGCAATGTATTAGAGTGTCTCAAGGGAATAGCTGAGGCTCCATCATTGCAGCTCTTAAGCTGGAGTTGACAGGATGCTGACAGAAGTCTAAGGAAAAATTCATGTACAGAAGGGGCAGAGAGGTCTGGCTAGATGGCCTAGGGCCTGTTACCAATGTGCTATCATCCTAATCAGGCCTGGTTTGTTTTACAAAATGGTCTACATACTCTTCTCTGCAGATGTAAATTTATACAACTCTAGTCACATCAAATTAAGACTGGTCCATAACCATTCAGGTCTGGACCTGTACACTGGATAATGGCTTTTTTTTTTCTAGTGTGCCATCCACTTCAGTCCATCTTCCTGTCTCTGAATAACCCTCAAAGCCTTAACAAAACAGTATTGCATAAGGGAAGGATTACTAATTTTGCCTAGTCTTCTCAATTTCACCACTGTCCCTGGTCAGGTTTCAGCTTCAGGATTGCCAGTCTGAAATGCATGGATCCCACACATATGCATTAGTAGCATATAGTTTCAAAACTGGTGTCTCAGTTTTGTCCTCCAGAATCTGACATTAGATGAACTACTCGGAAGAACTTCTTTGGAGCCCTCAGCACAAGAAGGACATGGAGCTGTTGGAGCAGGTCTAGAGGAGGGCCACAAAAATGGTCCGAGGGCTGGAGCACCTCTCCCATGAAGGAAGTCTAAGAGAGCTGGTGTTGTTCAGCCTGGAGAAGAGAAGGCTCTGGGGAGACCTTATTGCAACCGTTCAGTACTTAAAGGAAAGATGGGGGCAATCTCTTTGGCGAGGCCTGTTGTGACAGGATAAGGGATAATGGATTTTAACTAAAAGAGGGTAGATTTAGGTTAGATATAAGGAAAAAAATTTTTACTATGAGGGTGGTGAAACACTGGAACTGATTCCCCAGAGAGGTGGTAGATGCCCCATCCCTGGAAACATTCAAGGTCAGGTTGGATGAGGCTCTGAGCAACCTGATCTAGTTGAAGATGTCCCTGTTTGCTGCAGCAGGTTTGGACTAGATGACCTCTAAAGGTCCTTTCCAACCCAAACCATTCTATGATTCTATAAGCTTTTCTCACTAAGTATGAACCAGGTTAGTAATGCGCCATGCGAGGATTCAGTCATGGTTCTGTGTTCAAGTACCAGAGATTATGGTCGAGTCATGTAGCCTTATGTTCATAGAGGCATTTAAAAGCTTAGGGTCCACTGAAATAGACTTTAAATCTAAGCTTTCAACTCTCCCATATATTGTTGTTGGAAAAAGAAGACACTCTCCAAAAACCTTGCCTCTTTATATAATTGGGAAATAATTTCCAATTTCTCTAGCATATTAGAGCCTTAGGCTGAAAGCATCCCTGTCTTGGGCTGGACACAAAAGGCATGTTTTTCCCATAGTACCCTCTCCTCTCAAGTAGAAACAGTAAGCAAATGCTCTTTACCCAAGCCAGAGAAAGCTGAGGAAATGCTGATACTTTTTGCATAAGGGAATCTATGTAATGTCACATCTCAGGTCCCTGGCTGGCACCTGTCCAACCTGGGTGGGTCCAGAGTCTTACAAGAGCCTGGCAGAGCCTAAGCTTACTTTCAGCAGCTACTAGCACACTCCTGTCATAAAAAAGGAGAAAATCATCTGTTGGCAGCAAATAAAGGGAGGCTGACTGAGCCTGTAACATTACCATGACAGTTTAGCCTTAGACAGACATGAGGTTTGATGCATATAGAAGAGGAAGGGAGATAAGAGGTTGACTTGAACAATGTGATTTAAAGTGAACTTGGAAAAGTAAATGGCTAGAATATCTGGGTCCTTAACTAAAGTTGTAAGTAGAGATCTATGGAAGGTACTTGCAACCTTTTTAGCAAGCGGGGCAAGCTCTCCCAAAATCTTAACATGAGTGATCATTCTGTCATTGCTGTTGGATCCTTTAAAGTTCACATACTGAGTAGTGTTCCTTGACAGTGTTCTAGATATGTAACAATTCATGAAACAGTATTGGAACAATGGAGTCACTTCAACGTATCAACATATTTTGATTAAAAAAAAGAAGGTGCAGAACAGTCTGAGATTGGATATTCTTAAGCATGAGTGTTACTGAAGCCAAATCAACACTCAAGGCCCAAACAGGAATTTAAGCAGAACTTTGAACTAGAACAGCTTCACTGGCAGTGAGATTTGATGTATTTCTGAACAGCAGTAGTCTTGCCTTGGATTTTGCCTAAGTAAAAATGCTGCATTCTATCGCCAGGTAATATTTCCTCAGAAAGTGTACTCTAATTAGACTGATCAGAACCAACTATGTGAACTCGGTGCTATAAGAAGATTTTGTTGAAATAATCTTCAAGTACAGTCTGTACAAATATGTATTGGGATGGAACCCAAATTTATGTTCAGAAATGCTGATCTGTGAGAGCAAATGGTTGCATTCAAGAAAGGATGCATTTCAAGAGCAAAAATATAATGTTGTGGGACCTTAATTAGCCACTTAATTTCTCAATGCCTAAACATGCTTGTGACTATTAATACTTTTTCTAGATTACTTTGTTATTTATGCTATTTTACCTACCAGAGGAATCATTGTATTCCCCGCAAGTGTGCCATTTCCCTTCACAATCTATGTAAAACCAATTAGTAGAAAACACATCATTAGAGCAAAATGGGAGCAGATGTCTTTCAGATGAGCAGTGTGAAGATAGATCTTAGTAATGTTGCTTTCACTGGAAGGAGTTTTTGGGAGAAGAAAAAATATGTGAGTGAGAGTGATGATGGAAGATTAGGAAGAACCCACCATGACCTTTTGGAGAGGATGAGAGATAAGGACTGTTACAGGGAAGAAATAAATGCATCCATTGCAGAGAAAATTGGCAGTTAGGTAGAGATAGCAAATTTAGATTTGCAATATGTAAGTGGGCTTAGAGGAATAATGGACAAGGTGAACTTTAGAGAAGAGTTTCTGGAAATAAGGGTAGATTCCGTATGGACAGCAGTTGCATTCCAAACCGGAGAAGTAGCATGCGTCTGGTTTTCAAAAGGCTGTAAATGATTGAAGCTGCTACGTATCAAAACTGGTCCATGTTAAACATATTAAACAGTGAAATGGAAGTCACTTTTATAGTGTTTTCTAAATAAGCTAAAAAGATTAATGGAGACCTGTTGATTGGGTCCTTAAATCTGGGAACTATTTATAATTATGAAAATCAGTTCTGTTCGGGAGTCTGAGCTTCTAGCTGTCTTACAACTATTTCTAATGTAGGAAAATACTGTCATGCCTCCCCATCTCTGAATGCAGGAAAGTGCTTCAGTTTGTTTCTTCGAAGATCATGCCTAAAGTGACCTCTACATACATTAAGTGATTTTGTCAGACAAAAGATCTCCTGCTGTCCTCACCATGCCCTTTCCTGCATTCTCCCTAAATACCTATGTATGGGCTAAGAAAACTGCGTGGAACAAACTGCTAAACATATGGTGTTTGAAAGGATGTGCAGGAGTGCAAATTTATCTTTTATAATCTCATTTAAGCAGTCTTATTATTCAACAGCTCTTACAGTCATTCATTTTTCATCAGTCATCTTTCTTCCAGGTCACTTGCCAGGTAGAGTTGTGGTGTGGAACAGCAGCCTTGCTGAGTGTGAAATAGGACAGATACTAGATTTTTGTTATGAAAGGGAATCACCTGTTCAGGTAAAGGCATAGTTTTAAGGGCTTCTGGCACAACTAAGCAAAAAAAGTAAGTGCAAATATATGGATGTAGTCTTATGCCTTAAAAGATTAAGATGGTCATGCAATGAGTAACTCCTTCCTGTAGAACTGAATCCAAGGCAGATTTTGCTAAGGGATTCTAGTGTGGATGAGCTTTCATCCTGATTTGGAAACTGCCACAATTGCACAGAACACCAGGAAGTCCAGCCTGTTTCCCCTAAAGGTGGATGGCTCTTACAACACATTCTGGTTGTGGAGTAGATGCACTGTCAGATGCTGTCTTTATATGATGGAGAAGCCAAATCGGGGGATTTAGAAGAGCCATCTGTCTACTGTTTCTCTTAAATTTAAAGAAATATCTAGCCCATATTCACCCCATAGTGCCAACCTGAAAATGCCTTTTTAGAAAAGAAAATGTAGGAATTGTGACTGGATCCTTTGCTTTAATATGTAAAGTAAGCACATAAAGGTTTGGTACAGTGATGAATGTACCTACTTTCTAAGGGTGCCCCCATTTAGGGATGCCTAATAGTCACCTCTAGACCCTTCCAACTGAATTACCCTGTGATGACCAGATTAGCTTCTGCCTTCCAAAACAATATACTCCACTTTCTCTAGTTTTCTGCAGGGGCAGGAATGGCCTTTCAGGTCCTTCTACCACAGGTGCTCTATGTAGGGCTTTAAACCCAAAACCATAAAAAAACCCCGATTGTGCTGTGCATGTAATATACCTTGTCTGCCTCAGGCATCAAATATCACGTGGCAGATCAGCAGTGATTGAAGTAGTTGATGTTCATGCAGGAGGTTGGAAGGGCTGTAGGATGTACAATGTAATGAAACAATTATGACTGACATAAGGAGTTTTCAGGCTTGAAGCAAGAGGGCACTAAGTTTATTGTAAATTACAAAGTAAAGTGCTTTTATCAAAGTGTGTTTGAAGTCTGTGTCACGCAGCTTTGTGGCATGAACTGTGTGATTACTACCAAGTTCACTTAATGTCCTGAGAACTTTCCACCACCCCTACAAATAATGCAGATCTCTAGTGCAGAAATTAATCTGTGTTTGAATGTTTGTACTAATATGACCAGTATAAAAATAATGCTACAAAATAAAATAACAAGAACAGGGATTAGTTATTTAAAGTCTGAGTCTTTCTTTATTTAGGGGTACATTGAGATCTTGCATAAGAGCCAATGACTTCTCTGGGTAATGTTCAAGCAGAACTGAATTTTTGATTCTATAATAAACTCTAAGCCTTAAACAGCTGTAACCACCTGCTAAAATGAAATGAGTGTTTTATGAGAAAGCAACTGCATGAGGAGACTTGGGAATGTTTTAAAGCAAGCTTTTCCCTAACCTTTTTTAGCTGACCTATTAATTATAATGATGCTTCCTTTGAGAGACCTTCTAGGCAAGACTATCAACAATAGGCTTCTCCGCCACCAGTGCACCATCTAGCTCAACCTCCATCCTCAGGACAAAGGACAAGCGAAGTACAAACTAGCAATCAGATTGCCAACTCTTGCAAGTTGCATATGATTCTTTGTTCTACTTCTCAACTTTACAGATCCTACATGGCTGCATGATACTGTACCAAAAACAGTTTAAAGGGAAACTTGTTTTAAATACTTAATATCTGAATCAGACTCTATGATGCCAACAGAGAAATTTCACGGGGAAGGATGCTCCTTTTGTTTGTGCTGCTTGAACTTCATCACCCCTCTGTGATGCTTAATGCAATCTTTGCGCAAACTGTGAATGCTGATTTTTGAGTCATGTACAACAAAGATCTGCTGTGCTTTTAATCAGCTGTGGGCTGATAGGAACCATGCCACACTTCATCTTTGGAGCCAGCTAATGGACAACCTAAGAAAGTGTTAACTCATTGTCCAAGGCTGTCTGAATGGGACGGTCTAGCAGCAGCTAATTTTCGCCAGGGCAAGAAAAGTGTTAGGACACTGACCACAGGATGTGAATAAAGCACCTAAGTCAGAGTACAAGTTCCTTTAGCTGTCAAAGTGTTTTAGGCACAGAAAAACCTCAGACTGAGCAGCAAGCAAGGAGGGCCTGAAAAGCTTGAAAAGGACTTTAGGAAAAAAAAAAGTTATTTTTGCAGATCTGTACAAGGGTGAAAATAGTGAACACTTGCAGCATACTTTGCATAGTCCTTGGACTGTAGCGGATATGCCCAGTGAGGGTGAAGTGGCAATCAAAATCTAATAGCATCCAAGAAAGTAAAATGCTAGTTACAGATGGAGGATATCAGTGGGGTGCCACTCACTGCAAACTCTCCCAAGGAGAGCCTTAGAATGAGTTAAAGAAGCAATGTCTGAATGGTGCTCAGCTGCTAAGAGAGCTGAGTGCTTCAAAATTCATGTCCCAGGATAGCCTAACATGAGATGAGGTGCTCTGTCAAGTCGGCAGGAGTTGCTAGTTTATAGCTACAAGTGCAGATTTAACAGCAAGATATTCAAGGCAAGCTTACTTCAAGATGAAAGGAAGCAGTTTGATACCCAGGTGAGGTGTCTGCAACCTGAATTTCCCAGGTAAAGTGTGCTCTAAATCAAACCTGCAGTAGAGTACTCGGAAGTAAACATTTTACTAAAGTAGGAGACCATTTTGTGATTTAAACGTAGCATAAAATTCCCAACCAGGTGCACATGCCTTTCAGAACAGAGCTCCTGAAGAGCTGATGGGTTCTCCAGCTGTTTGTGTACTAACAGCCTATTCTTATTTACTTAACAAGTCAAGCATAATTTAAGATCTAGAAACATATCTTCATCATATTTGCAACAAAACTCTCAGTGTTTTTGGCGTGTTTTTTGAAATCTGACAGCCAGTTCTCCATGCAGTTCTTTGGCAGCTGCTTAAATGCTTTTGTAGTGTATTGTGACTGAGTGCTGTTTAAAGGCAGTTATCATTCCATAGTTTAAAGCATGATTCAAAGCCAGCGGAAATCAATGGAGATAACCTGATTTGAGCTTTGGATCAGGCACCCTATGCCATCCTGTATGTTATGGAGCAGAAGTAGAGGCAAAATGAAACTTTTGAGTAGCTTTTCACTTTTCTTGCTTGAGGATGCTAGGAAAAAATTACAGTCCAAACCAGGTTCTTTTTCTGTTTGTGGATTTGAAAAGAACTTTTTATTAATGCACTGTCATGTTTAACAGGCAGTCTGAAATGTTTCATTCTAAAAATCTGCCTATCCAAAAGATGTGTCTGCATGCTCTACTACCTAGAGACAAAAACTGCAGAACAAAGAGGAGAGCTCTGGTGATGCTTGTATATCTGAATGGTCTACTCTGTTCTGCAGGAGAACTTGAGTTGATTCAGTGTTTAATTTATAAGTCTATTTTGTCATACACTGATATAAAAGATTATTATATCAGTAGCTGATCTTAGAAAATTTACAATCTGTTGAATGTAAAAAAACAAAATTCAGCACTAATATTTTCAGTGCTTCTGGAAACCCTGTGTACTTGGGAGATAATATGCCTTTACCATGGTGAAACCATGAAAATATATTATGAAATAGGTATAATATATTCAGGCCAGTAATGGTATGTCTTTCTGGATCTCAAAATTCAGAAAGCTGAAGTCAAATATTTGAAGTAAGATTTATAGTTTATTTCATCATTATATTTGATCACGGTGAGTGCCCTTTGTAGAATGTCAGAAGAGTCCGTGTGCTTTTTTATATTATAAAGGCAAAAGAAAATGTAAAAAACAGTGGAACTGGAAATACATAAAAGTATATTTCTGATTTTTCAAGCCTACAAATTTAGCTTTTCATATTTTAAATTAAATGCATAAAACTGTGCAAAAATACTATTCGTAAATATATTTGAATTAAAGTATAGCCTAGCCACATGCATTTTTATCATTTATTAATTTTTCTGGAACATACATGTGCTGTAGTACACTCCAGAACATTTCCTATTATTGAACAGTCATAGAAAATAAAAGTATCTTTTGTGAGTGTTTACCTGAAGTTTGTCTAAAAGTATTAAACATTCAGTATCATGAAGTCATAGTACAAAAACAATTTGTATCTTTTATAGCGTGCATAAAAGAGTCATTGCAGTTTGTGCTTGACTAGTGTTGAATGAGGCATGAACTGAAATCCAGCTGTGACTGTTTTGATTTTCATTCATGTTAAATTGTATTAGAGCCCAGTTCAACCAACCCTTCACTGTATCTCAATCTATCCCATCAGTCCCATTGTGTTACACAATACAAACACTGTGTGAGTAAGGGTGGCAGAAGCAGATACTCGTTTCTTTGGAATTTGGCTTCACTAAAGTGCGTGACTTACAGCAAAAAACCACAACCCCAAGAACAACAGAAGATAGAGAGTAATCTGAGTCATAGCAAGCAACTGTCATAACAGGAAGATGCTAAATGATCTAAGCAAGTACTTTAAGCAAGCATTTGTATTTTAAATTTAGCAAATTAAGAACAGATCATGCTATTACACAGCTTTGGCTGATGACTATATAGTTCCCCCTGAAGCTGAGAAAATTTCCAAATGAAGAAAGGGCAATGTCTATGTTTTAATTTCACGCACTATAAGCATAGTCTGCTTGGAGGGAACAGTGCCCTATTTTCCTCCTTTCTGGAAAGGCATACATCATGAGACTGCACGGAGCATCTCTCTATCAATATGGGCTGCAGTTCCTGCTCAGCCATGCAATAAGTCCCTGATCTCCTAATGTAGGCATCTAGGGGAAAAACACTAAAGTTGTATCAATTAAATATTCAAAGTGCATTTTTGTAATAATGTGTTTGGTTTTACTTTGTCCATGTACTGTATATGTAAATGTCGACTATAGATGTCACAGAGGTAGGCTTCCACTGTCCTATTTAGATTTTTTTTTTTTGCTTTTTCTTCTCAGAACAGCAGTCTTGTACTTCGGTTCTTCCGTTTGGGACTAAATGTAAGTATGAGTTTGATGAAGAATTTCTGAATCTGTTCAGAAAGCAGAACATTCATAGCTCACAAAGGTCAAGGCTGGAACTATGTTTGATCAGGGATATACAGAGCCCATCATTTCAGTGGCTTGGATGTTGACTTAAAAGCAAACCTCAGTTATCTTAATTTTGACAAACACTAAAGTCAGAATATAACCTACTATTAGAGAGTGACTGTTTTTTGGACTGTTTTTTGTAACCACGCCATTTGTCCTGAAGGACTTGCAAAGACCCCTATGCTTAGTAATTCCTTTTTCTCAGAAATTATGATCTCTTGTTGACATTCCTTTCCTATGAGAAGTATCTTGTTGTTTTTCGCTGGTCCCTGTTTCTGCTTTCTCTTGCTTTCTGTTGTGATCCTTTAGTCCTACCTGATGAAACCTGTTAGGCTGAGGAAATTTCAGCCAGCTCTAAGAGCTGGGTCAGCTCCCAGCTTTGTTTCTTGTTTCCTTTTTATAGGCTAATAGGCTGAAAATGCTGTCATTAACCAGCATGTGACAAACTTGAACCTATGAAAAGAGGCTTTAGCATTTGATAAATATTGCTTTCTATGAAGAAACCTGAAATGGGCCCTAAAGCAGGAGAAATCTATTCCCTGATAGTAGTGATACTGCAGTCTCTGCCTTCATCAGCTGCTTCAGATGCTCACTATATCTGATTCAAGAAAGAACCTGTGGCATTTATATTCCTGCCATTGGTGTTACGCTTCTATTTGCAGAGAAAGATTAAAGTGTGTCATCGAAACCAAAGCAGGAACTTAAACTCACCTCTGCAAAGCTCTTTAAGTTGAGAAACTACCTTCAGAGCAAATTAACTGATAAACACAGAATTTATTTCTTTGTATTCCCTGGAATAGCTGCTCCTGGAAATCTTACACTTACTCACATTGTCAGGATGAAAGTATGTCAATTATCAGTAGGGAAGAACTGCCCAAGAGAGCACTAATGCCTCTGATGCTTGGATTCAGTGTTCACTATTCAAGAATCCTGTGTGATCTAGGATATATTGCCGTGATTTTCAGTGGAGATATAGTGAAGTTGTGAAGATGGTACTACAGAGATGGGGCTATGAAAATGAGGTACCCTCAACGATATGTTCTGTACTATTTATAGTGTGTGTGCATGTATATAAATATATAGAGAGGAAACATTTTAAATTAACTTATGGAAGTGGTTATAAGCCATTTTGCAAAATCTTTGATAAATCTTTCAAGTGAATTTCAGGTTGAAATTTTGTTTGGGTTTTTGTATTTATCACATCATCCGATTCCTTTTAAAGGAAATCAGTGGAAAGGAAGTCTGTGAAAAAGGAGCGGAAAAATAAACAGCCAAAATGAATGTAAATTTAAACAACTGGAGAAAGCACAATGTTCTTTGAAAAGCATGAAGGTTTTAACCAGATTCTGTGATAAAAATTGGGTCAATCATTTTTTTTCATTAAAAATGCAGACGTTTTGGCTAGTGCTTACTTTAGCATCAAGCATGTAAATATGTCATTAAGAAGCACTTTTAGTCTAGCCTCTGAATTTCAAAAAATAGTGCTTAAAAATCTTACTTTCCTGTAATTTGTGGTGAAAATCTTGTGACTGAGTTTTTTACTGGCAATAGTGAGATATTTTACCAGTGAATCCCTGAACTGGCAGGTAATGTGGAAAACAGAGAAAACATACTTAGCTCTTGAATAGATACCATTTAAATGTGTGGTCTTTTCCCCAAACTTTTAAGGGTTGAAATAAAGGTTTTTTTCCAACAAAGTTATAAACAATAAGAAAAATATCTATGTTTGACTACTTTTTAAGAATCTGGTTGAGTTGAGGAGGAAGCAGGATAAGGGAAGGAATTCTGAGCAGAGATCACCGGTATTGTCAGGTACTTCACAAATCTGTCTATAAGCCAGGGTAGAAGTCAGCTTCTCTCAAGGCTAAGAGGAGTGAATCACTGAAGTGAAAGTTATAGTGTCATCCAAGAAAAGCAAGAATCTGTTCTCTTTTGCACCACAGCCAGCTGTTTAATGGATTAAACAATACTTTCAGATACATTGGTGTGTTGCAAAGCAAGACAAACGTGTTCAACTCCTTACATTCGACTAGATCAATCATTGTTGTATTTATGCACAGTTTTACTCCACTGTAATATACACATAGAATCACAGACTGGTAGGGGTTGGAAGGGACCTCTGGAGATCATCTTGTCCAAACCCCTGCTTGAGCAGGCACACCTAGAGCAGGGGGCACAGGACCAGGTCCAGGTGGGTTTTGAATGTCTCCAGGGAAGGAGACTGCACAACCTCCCTGGGCAGCCTGTGCCACTGCTCTGTCACCCTCACAGGAAAGAAGTTTTTTCTCATGTTCAGCAGGAACTTCCTATGTTCCAACTTGTGCCCATTGCCCCTTGTCCTGTCATTGGGCACCACTGGAAAGAGTCTAGTCCCATTGTCCTGACACCTGCCCTTCAGATATTTATAAGTATTGACAAGATCCCCCCTCAGACTTCTCCAGGCTGAACAAACCCAAGTCTCTCAGCCTTAATGATAGATGGAGCAATGATTGCAATATATCAAGCAATCATTTAAAACTTTTGCTTGATCAAGTCTCTCTAAAAGTTCTTCTGCTTGCATATTCAGAAGCCAGTGCTAAACCTCTAAGTCTGATGATCTCCAGATATTGAGAAGAAACTGTTTACAGCTTTATCTTCAGCATCAACAGTGTAAGTCCATTAAAGCCACATGGTTGAATGAAACACAATGTTGTCCAAGGCATGGCTTCTCTTGCCATCTCTCCCAGGATTTGGAAATTGGTAATTTTAGTCCTAAAGTGCTGACTTTTGCATTTTGATGTGAAAAAAACCCCACATTTACTGATATTCTTCTGTTTGTTCTGGGTTCCAAGCACATGAACGTATGTGCTTTTTTTTTATTTCTTTCCATCTCCAAAGTAAGAACAGCTCATAAATTCATAACAATTTCTTGTTTTCACCTTGAACACCCAATAAGCTTGAAAAAAGTTCTAACAAAATGCTTTTATGTCATTGGAAACCTGTACAGGAGACAAAAATTGCAATTTATCATGTATTCAATACTAGTATTTCTTCCTAGTGTTTGCTTAGGAATTTTCCAAGACTTATCTTAGACCTTGGAATTGAATAACATGATGTGGTAGTACTCAGTTTTGTTATTGCCTCCATGGTGGAGTTGGCAGCTATTTTAAGGACTGGCAATCTAGCCTCCCTCATCTGCTCCTTGCTCAGTGCCTCTGTGTGGCTGCATCATCTCCCCTTTAACTGAGGCTGGAACTTCCATTTGTCTCTTCTCTAACCTTATATTTCAAGTTTTCTCTTCATTTGTCTCATTGTTTCTCAGACAGAGAATTTCAATCTCCAAGGGAGATCAAAGTTAGTATGAGTTATGAAACTCCTGAGATTGTTAAATGTTCTGTAAAAGTGAAAAACGTGTTGTGAAAAGAAAAGCTTTAGTATAACTATGCTCTCAGCAGCAGCTCAGTCCTTTATTTGCACCAGCAACTGGCTATTTCTAGGAAAGGTGAGTGGTTGCCACTAGCACTTGATTCATATGTTTATAGAAAGGGAAATAAGCTAAAGCAGGATTGTATTTCTGAAGTTGGGTACAGCAGAACCCTGCTCCTTTCTTCTCCCCTGCTAGGCTGGGCTAGGCCGAGATACCCTTCTGTTTCCTAGGATGTTTGCATTTATACTGCTAGAAGTGTTTCTTGGTTCGAACACTTCTAGCTTAGCTTTTCTGAAATCACAGAATCATAGAACCATTCAGGTTGGAAAAGACCCATTAGACCATTGAGTCTAACCATAAACCTAACACTGCCAAGTCCACCACTAATCCATATCCCTAACCACCACAATGTTAGTGTGATGCTCATTTACTGGCTGTACATTCATATTATTGAACATATTGCTAGCTTACCTTCAACTCTTCAGAGATGCAAGGTGTTGCATTCGGGCAGGTGACAGACTTTGTAGCAGAGCACTTTGCATTTTTCTGTCCCTCCCTTGCTAGTTTTGGGGCTGCTCCATAAAATTCCTCTTGCAAAGCAAGGTTTTTGCATCTTTGTAGACAGATTTGCTAGCATAATGGAGATATGGGTCTATTGGTGTAAGCCTGCTTATCTCTGTATATTATGTACTTACATCCTGGCATGACCTCTCTTGTGCTATAAGCCTTGAGTATATAGACTCCAGATGTTTTGGGTTTTGGTTGGGGTTTTTTTTGTTTTCTTTTAATTTCTTTTTTTTTCACCTCAGACTTCTGAATCGGTTACCTAAGTTTCTCAAAATAAAAGCTGTTAAAAATCAGATAGCTTTACTTTTAGGTATGAGCAAATATTTCCAGTTTGTCTACTGGTCATAAGTGTTAGTATTGCCTATTTCTTAGCCTAAGGCCTAAAATCCCTGTGGAACAGCTGAAGACTGCTCCCTAGTTAAGTACTTTTTTCTTAGCTGCAGTAGTGGTGAACTCATTAGAGCTAATGATATCCTGTGTGAAAGCATTTAGTACTGAGCAGATCTTTGGAAAAATTTGGTCAAAAGGAAGTTTCATTTGTCAGTCAATTCCAATTTTTAGAGCATTAACTGAGTTGGGCAGTATCTTTTATATGCCATCCTAAATTCATATTCAGTACCTGAACTGTATCTTCGCTAGAGGCAGTAAGAGGTATTGGCCATTAAAAAGTAATATTACAGTGCACTAAAAAAAGGTTGTATGAAGAACTCCAGATTTAAATGGGAAAAGATAAGCATCCTTTCTTATTCACAGTACTGTAATTACAGAAAGCAATCTTTTTTCAAACAGTTATAGAACTTCTGCTTGTTCTTTTACTGTCCTGACCATCTATTTGCCATTGTACTCTCTATGTATTTACTTATGATACAGTATACCACTGATTTTGGGTCCAGGATTGTAGTTGATAGACAAATTCTGCTAAAAAACAGCTGCTGCTTTCACAAAGCTTCCTGTTCCACAGATGGAAAGCAGAGAAATAGAAAAGTGCATTCTGAATTCAACAAGTTTTAAATTTTTTTCACCTGTTAGGAACTCTTTCATCCAGCTATTTAACAGAGTAAATGAGTTCTGCAAAGCTCTTGCAAGGGGGTCAGTGATGTACTCAGAATCTGTCCTGTTGAATTAGTGCTTTCATAACCTCCATAAATACTGTTCTTAAAGTAGGACTGTTTTTGAAGCCATGTGCATTGAAGCAATAATTGCTGTGGATCAATGATTCAAAAGAATTCTCAAAAATACTCTTCCCTTTTCTTTCTCAGGCCTCAGAATTTTCTAGACCTACTCCATCTCCAGTCTAATTGCAGCAAATAACCATTCGAGTTTGATCTTTATTCTGATGTTTTTACAGGAACAAAATCCTTCCAGATTACTAACCTGGCATAACGGATTACAATACGGTAACATGCCCTAGGGCTAGCATCATGCTGAGGCGATTGCAATACTAAGTCATTGCAATGTCAAGTCTTGCACAGTGATGAATAGAAATAATATGTCCTGAAAAATGTGTGCACTTTGGATTTAGCACAAAGAATGTATATGGGAAACAGCCATTCTCCTGTTGCTGGAAGTTTTGTGCCTATTTTAAAGGGTGTATACATTTTTGTGTATGAACTGTATAACAACTTCAAGAAAGAAGAACAACACTGGTGGTTTTTCTCAGTATCCAAGCTAATTAAATGATATTTTGGCAGCTCTAGAAATCCTATTTTTTGTTTGGCTTCTCTCCAATGTTACTTCTAAGGAGGGGTGTGAGGGCACAGTTAAAATGAAGGGATAACTATTCCAACAGGCTGTAGTCACACAATACCAAAGCATTCTCAGTAATGCAGTCCTCCTGTTAAAACAAAGCATGTAAAAAATTCTACCATTATCCTGGGAATCAATACTGAAGCACTCTTCCCTGAGTATATTGAGACTTCTTGTTCTGAGGTCCAAATGCCCAGATCTGGCTAGTAATCTGCAGCCTGTCTGGCTCCTCCTCCCTCAAACTATATTTGGAAGTGATTGATGGAATATTCTACAATTTACCTTCACTTTCAGCCTACCTAGTTCTCCCCTAGACTTCTGGGTAGTACACTACTGATACAAAGTCAGAGTAAGCCAACAGTGTACTGTCCCAGTGCACAAGCTGCCCTACAGCACTGACATGTGGACACAGGGGTGAACATCCTAACCTCCCAATTCAGTTCTGCTTTTATTGATCTCCCTTCCAACCTCAACCATTCTGTGATTCTGTGATTTGATAACCAAGTGCTGTTTTCGGAACTGGTTTTCATTCTCCATGGAGAAACACATCAAATCTGCCCTCTAGGTTAACTAATTCCAGTAAGGCATTTAAAAGAAAGATGCTGGCTTTTTAAAAAAAGACCTAGTTGCTGTCATTCAGCCATAGAGACTCATTTTCTCTCTGACCTCAAGGTTAGGTTATTACCAATTCAGTTAAGTCATCCTTAATAAGGCTGTATTTGCTATGTCCAATCCAGAGCACGTGCAGTTTGGAGCAAGACTTGCCTTACTTCAGCAGGGTGGGATGTGATGGGATCCACAAGTACAAACTTGAGTATATATTCCTCTCTTGGAAGTTTCTGTGTCAGTCTTTGCTGTCTGTGAAGCCCTAAAAAGCAATATGTAAGCCCGATAACATTTATGTAAATAGTCTTGCACAATTCACTGGAGCTGCTGATGCCTTTTGTGTTTAATCATGTATTGAATAGATGTTTAAGCCTTGTGGTTGCCCTCAGCTTTTGGCTCAGAGAAACATGAAGCTTATTGTAAAGAGAGCTAGAGCTCTTCCTGAGTTTGAATGCCTAGTTTGGTTTTTGGAGCATGATATGAACTCTACATTAAGGAAAGTAGGGAAATTACTACATATCTCTAATATAATCACAACTTTACGAGAGTAGTAGTCTAAGGAAAACTAAACTAGTCCTATTTAGCCAGACAGAGTAATCTTTGGGCACTCAAGGTACCTGTTCTTTTCTAATAGCTTGTTGACATGTCAAGGTTCTACAGACTTCTGTGATTTTTTTATTTAGAGATTGATTTTTTTTTTTTGACCTTGAGAAGTAAAAATAAAATTTTCAGATGGAATTTCCAAGCTTAATCCTTGCATGCACATACCACTGCTGATCTTTCATGGGACAAGTAGCTGAAAGGAGGTATTTTCTCTACGTAGACCAATCCTGTGCACACTGAGCATTTAATGATATATATGAGCATAGGTTTACAGAAACCCTGCCTTAACCAGTCCATGCAGCAGTTGTAAACTGGATTACTAATGCTTCAGAACTTCCCCTGCCTCCTACCCATAGAAGGTGACCTCTCTTTTGCCTGGATGATATCCAATAAAAGGACTGTATGTAGCAGAGGTAGAGGTCCAACCAACAAATGTTTTTGGGAGGGAAGGAGTCCACAGATGTTTTAGGCTACCTTTTCTATACTGAGGAGGATAATATCTACCTATAACAGGGATAAACCAATTTACATATGTGTGTATTCCTAATATAACAGCTATTCAGTAGCTTCATCAGGTTAGAAAAGCCAAAGTAGCTAAACCTACATGATACCTCTACTGAGCAGAAAAATAGTGAATCTCTACTGTACCCAGTACTCCCTTCCCATCTGCTATGCCATTTCGAAAGGAAATAATTCACTGTGTTCTTTTTCCCCTTTCCATAGTGGGGAGAGTTCTAGGAGGGGTGTGTGTATGGCTGTTGCCCAACATTAAAATGAAGGAAAATGGCTTTAGCTTCTTTTTTTTTTCCAAATAACAATCCACATAAGGAAAACTATTTGTAACAGTAAAGGATGGATAGTTACAGAAGTATGTGAGTATAGTTTCTTTTAGTCTTTTCCTCTGTTGTGACTTCATAGCTTTCTATTCAAACTCCTTTTTGTCCTGTTGAATTGTTATGACTCTGCACCTGACTAATTCACAACCCTGTGCAGTGAGTGGCACTCACTTCCTGGGATTGAGTCATTTGGAGTTCCTTTTAAGAGTCTGAGGACCTAGACTGTTAGCTTTCTTAATTGCTTCCCTTTGCTTAAAAGGACCAGTCCTTGATAAACACTGGATCATCAGCATTTTGACTAACGTGGACTTAGGTTTCTTTTATATAAGGTAGGTATATCCATGCACAGATGTTGATCAAGTATGTAGTATTGCTTGTGTCTTTTGAGCATAGAGGAGCTGTAAGTTTGGTTCTTAATATAATGGTACGAAGACAGGGCCTTTATTACAAGTGACTGCAACAACTGATGAAGGAAAAAAAGCTTAGAAAATATGCTGGAAGAAAATATGGCAGATGGGTAACTTCTTGAAGTAGATCTAGCATTGAGAGAAAATTATCTGAAATATTACACTGAAACACCCTACTTCAAAAGACTGTAACCCCTTGAGGTGGGCTTAATATAAGGTAGAGTATAAAAACTCTTCTTTAATATTGTGTCTGGGAAACCAAAATACAGGAAATCAGATCAGTGGCTCAGAGCTGCGTTAGACCTTGACCTTTGTGTGAATTCTGCCTGGCTGTAGGTGTCCAGGACTCTTCCTCTTCAGAATTGTCTGTGAATTGAAAAGATCATCCTAGTTTTAGTCTGTATGTAAGCTTGTATAGGGGAGGGTTGAGTGGAATGATGTATAGTAAAGGCAGCTGTCGCACACATGTCCAGAATGTATCTAGCTGCTGTTGGTGGTTTCCAGTCCCCTAAAATCTATTTGCTAGGCAAGAGGGCTGTCACTTGTGCTCTTCATAACTCTCCAGTTTGGTCCCAGCCACTGGGAAAATGTCAGAAACACCTCATTTAGGCAGGGTGTTTTGTGAGTCTCTGTGTTGGTGTCATTCTTTCCTGTGAGAGCAAATAGTATCCAGGTGTTTTTGCTGCAGCAGTCACATGAAGTGAATAGTTAGCAAATGGGAAAAGCCTATTGCTTCACTGCTGCTGCAGGTAGTTCCCAAATTGTCTTCAGCTATGGAGGGAGACCAAGAGTAACAACATAACTTTAGCCTGAGATCTCTGGAGAATCTGTGTTCCAACCTGTGTGAGTCCAGCCTTCTGTACTGGCTTTCGTCTCTTGAATTTTTCACATTAAGTAAATTCTGTACATGTGTCTCCATCTGGGCCTGTAGCAGCATAGTTATGCATCTAAGAAGATAAAGTCCATTTACACTTCTATTCCTCACCCTTTGTGTGACTGTCCTCCTTGGCTCTTTATTAGAAGTGCTGATTTACATAGATGATTTGTATTTGGTCTCATGGAGCTTAGAGGAGTAGAGGATCTTGGCTCGCTGAAACCTGTAGGACCTGGTCTCCTGTGGGAATTATCTTACCCTTGTCTCTTAATGGGACTGGTTTCTAGACCTTGCAGATCATCTATGTCCTTGGAAGCTGCGAGTCAGAAGGTGCAGGGAATCAGCTGCTCCTGGGTTGCACTGAGCTCTTGGCTGAGCTCAGCAATAACCCAGTTCTAATTTACTGCTATTAGGTCAGTTTAGTAAAATCAATTTTTCTTAGGAAACTTTGGCTATCTAGGAAGATCACTATTCCAAAGGGCTTTTTCTGCTTTTTATGTAGTAATTGTAAATCTCTTGTAAATCAGTGAGAAAAGAGTTCTGTCCCAAAACAGATGTTATTTCTTCATTGGAGTGACTTTGCAGTTCTCTTCAAAACACTCTACTGGCATTTGTCTTGCTTTGAAAGCTCCTGTGGATTCCAGAAAGACACCCTAGGCTAGAATACTCGTTATTCCTTGGCAGTGGCATCATAACCCTGCAAAACTCAGATTGTATGGGAGCTCTGTTCCAATGTGACATAAACACTTGATAAAAAAGTAACTAAAATGGTGAGGTGAAAATATGGTATCCTCATGATCAGTAGTACTTTGAGCAGTACTAAATCAAGAGCTCCTTGCAAAGCTGCTATTTCGTCTGAGCAATGGCGGCAGGATTTGTCTTTAACAAGTACATACATAAGTCTATGGCGCCTGATGAGATTCATCCAAGAGTCCTGACAGAACTGGCTGATGTAGTTGCCAAGCCACTCTCCATGATATTTGAAAACTCAGGGCAGTCAGGTGAAGTTCCTGGTGACTGGAAAAAGGGAAACTTTGCACCCATTTTTAAAAAGGGTAGGGAGGAGGACCCTGGGAACTGCTGACCTGTCAGCCTCACCTTTGTGCCTGGGAAGATCATGGAACAGATCCTCCTAGAAGCTATGCTAAGACACATGGAGGACAGAGAGGTGATTCAAGACAGCCAGCATGGCTTCACCAAGGGTGAGTCCTGCCAGACCAACCTAGTGGCCTTCTATGTTGGAAGGACTACATCAGTGGACAAGGGAAGAGCTGTGGATGTCATCTATCTGGACTTCTGTAAGGCCTTTGAAATGATCCCCCACAGAATCCTTCTCAATAAATTGGAGGCACATGGATTTGATGTGTGGACAGTTCAGCAGATGAGGAATTGGTTGGATGGTCACATCCAGAGGGTAGTGGTCAACATCTCAATGTCCAGATGGAAATCGGTGACAAGTGGTGTCCCTCAGGGGTCCACATTGGGACCAATGCTGTGTAATATCTTTATCTATGACATAGTGGAATCGAGTGCACCCTCAGCAGGTTTGCAGATGACAACAAGATGAGAGGTGCAGTTGACACACCTGAGGGAAGGGATGCCATCCAGAAGTACCTAGACAAGCTTGAGAAGTGGGCATGTGAGAACCTCATGAGATTCAACAAGGCCAAGTACAAGGTCCTGCACCTGGGCCGGGGCAACCCCAGTAACAATACAGGCTGGGGGATGAAAAGATTGAGAACTGCCCTGGGGAGAAATTCTTGGGGGTGCTAGTGGATGAAAAGCTGGACATGAGCTGACAATGGATGCTTGCTGCCCAGGTGGTCAACCGTATCCTGGGCTGCATCAAAGAAAGTGTGGCCAGCAGGTCAAGGGAAGTGATTCTGCCCCTCTACACTGCTCTTATGAGACCCCACCTGAGGTGCTGTGTCCAGCTCTGGAGCCCTCAGCACAGGAAAGACAAGCAGCTGTTGGAGTGGGTCCAGAGGAGGGCCACAAAAATGGTCTGAGGGCTGGAGCACCTCTCCCATGAAGGAAGTCTAAGAGAGCTGGGGTTGTTCAGCCTGGAGAAGAGAAGGCTCTGGGGAGACCTTATTGCAGACTTTCAGTACTTAAAGGAAAGATGGGGCAACCTCTTTGGCAAGGCCTGTTGTGACAGGATAAGGGATAATGGATTTAAACTAAAAGAGGGTAGATTTAGGTTAGATATAAGGAAAAAATTTTTACTATGAGGGTGGTGAAACACTGGAACTGTTTCCCCAGAGAGGTGGTAGATGCCCCATCCCTGGAAACATTCAAGGTCAGGTTGGATGAGGCTCTGAGCAACCTGATCTAGTTGAAGATGTCCCTGTTCGCTGCAGCGGGTTTGGACTAGATGACCTCTAAAGGTCCCTTCCAACCTAAACTATTCTTTGAAGAAGCTGTTGAATAACTGTTGTATTAGGAACACACACGTGTATAAATTGTTTTATCCCTGTTCTAGTCCTATACTTTTACCTGAAAGAATACATTATTGAAGAAAGTAAAATGCATAGTTTTGCATTGTCTGGGAAATGAACTTGCATATTCCGCCTTGAGATTCTGAATACTTAAACCGGTACTGTAGGGCACAGGCTCAGAGAATCTTGTTTTTAAACTCTGAATGCTATTTAAATCCTTCATTTGCCATTGATTTTGGCTGAAAAATATGTTGAACTTGGCTTCAATTCCAGAAATAATTTTTTTCCTACTTTTTTTTCTTCATAGCTTAAAGCAAATAACTGTAAAACTCTGATCATTACACTGTTTGGGAACAACATGTCGTCTTCCTGAATGGTGGAGTTTTTGTCATCACTGAAATCTCTCAGCTGATGGAGTGCCACACTATGCTTTTGGTTTTCATCTGGTAAAGGTCTGGGCCATGTGGTTATCTTTGTGCAAAATGGAGCGATCAGCGGGACTCCAAGAATTCAAATTATAGTGGCATTAGTAAAATTTCAGTGAAGTACACAACTCTGCACTCTTTCAGCTGACTTCAATGGCTTCTGTATTGAGCAGATGCATGTTGTTGAATTCTTCAACTTTTAAACCCTGTTTTAATGTTCGTGTGTCTGAATAACATTATGGGCACCATGGAACAGTGCACATATAAATTGCAATGCTTGTATTAATTGTGCAGAGACATCCTCTAATTTTTTAACTACATGAAACATCAGTAAAATAAAACCATCTTGTAAGTTAAGCTGAAAAAGCAATCAGCAAAGGCTGAAAAGGTTCCTTTTTCTTATGAGCATAGCTTTCTGAGGGAATGAAAAGGTAATGCACAAGTCAGATTTTAACAACACTGACAGTAATATAGTTTTTCTTGAAATAAGGGCAAACAGAGCTCTTATACCCCCCATAATACCAAAAAAAAAAAAAAAAAAAAAAAAAAAGAGATGGTAGTGAAAATGGCATCATCCCCTAAAATGCTGGTGGTTTCCCCTCTTCAGTGGTGGGGGGCAGGGGGAAGTTCTTCTGA
Organism: Phalacrocorax aristotelis; assembly: GCF_949628215.1. Classification (NCBI taxonomy): domain Eukaryota; kingdom Metazoa; phylum Chordata; class Aves; order Suliformes; family Phalacrocoracidae; genus Phalacrocorax; species Phalacrocorax aristotelis. The sequence continues at coordinate 26,692,946 of NC_134282.1, read as the reverse complement.
TGGTAGGGTCCGGAAAACGCTTCTATATGTTTCATGTTTTATTATTTTCTGTAACACCAATAACAGTTTCTTATGTGGTCTCTTCTAAGGTATCATCATTTTTGTCTCTAGGAGCTTAGTTTTCTTTCTCTATGCTCACATTCCACTATTCCGGCTAATGTGCTGTGCAGGAAGAATTACATTACATAGCTCTGCTGTGCAGCTGGGACTTCCTGGAGGTTTGCATTTTTAAGGCTTTCCCCATCATATCCTGCAACTGAGGCAGCACATAAATCTTGCTGGTCACATACTGTAGGAGTACATGACGTTTGGGTGCGGGGGAGGAATTACTGTCTGCATCCTGTGGAAGCCAGATTGTTTCATGAGCCCCAGCACTGCTCAGTTCTGTACACATTTCAGTGATCTTATTGACATCTCGGAATTTATCCTTGGGAATACTGCTATGTAGTGGGAGGAAAATGAGATGCTGTTAGCAAACTGATAATTGAAAGTAATAAAAGCCTTAAGCAAATGCATAAAACTCTTCCCAATTATGGTATTTATGGTCCCAAACTGTTATAGAGATATTTATAGGTTCAATGGAAATATAAAACATATGGTATCTTTATCCGGAAATATTCTTTCAATTATACCCTGCATGGAACTCATAAACATCCCTCTTTCATCTAAAAATTCTTCAGTACATTAGGTAAGAAACATCATTCCATTTTGTAGGGGAATGTGGTAAACAAACATCTTGTCCTAACAGATGTTGAAGTGTGTTTTACAGATTTCAATCAGCAAAAGGAATATTCTATAAGTTTTGGCTCTGGCAGCTCAAAGTACTGCAGCTGTTAGGCCACACATCTTCTATTTTGCGTTTCTATTTGTTATGTTGGAGAATGTGTAGGATCAGCGTATTTTTTTCCTGATTTTCATCTGTTGAAGCATAAGCATCTTTATCTGCTTTCTTTGCAATGTGCTAAAACTGTCCTGCTTTGCAAACGTAGCAAGATCATACCTTAATGCTTCCTCTAATATAGCTGTATAAGGAATTTTTGAGAGCACCTTCTGTAGCTTGTTAGTCTCTAGAAATTGTGCTTATAGCAACTGGATTGGCCTCTTCATAATGCATTGCTGTTTCAAAGCAATCCAGTGTTAACTGGGCAAGTGCCTTCCAGAATCTGCAGCTGAGGTTTGACCTAAGCCTAGCAGAAAGGAAGAGACTCTAGGAATATCTGTGAAGGTCAAGTCAAAAGGCAGTTTTGTGCTTCATCTTGACCTTGAGAGAAGTCCGGTCCTCTCAAGTGCAACTGCTGTCTCTGCCTCTGCCTTTCCTAAAAGATGATGATGAGTGCTGACTCAGATCTGTCACTTAGTTGGGAGTGGGGAGTATTGTGCAACCTTTTTGCTGTCTACTGAGGTAGGATTCATAAACCTTGCACTAGTTTTCTGTGTGTGTAGAAAGGGAAGCAGACCAGGGATTTTTTAATTGCTTTTTTTCTTTTTAAACACCTTGATGGATCTTGGAAGATTCTACCTTGTCTGAAGCACTGTGCCTGCGAGAGCTCCCTGGAGGTCAATTTGTCTCTGTACCTATCTTGATCTTGCAGGAGCTGAATTGTAATGCAATGTGCACACTGTATTTGAGCTGTTTAGTGGAAGCCTTAATATTACAGCTCTAGGCTGGAATAAGCTTTTTTGCAGAGTCCCTTAAGCATGTTGCTGTCAACTTCATTCCAGATATTGCCATTTCTTAAGAAAAGATCCCCTCCAGCCTTGCTTGCCATGGCTGCAGCTTGATAAAATTAGCCCCTGTTTTGGTAGATCACTTTTTCCTGTGCAAAAGTGTGTCTGTCAGGCTTGCCTCATGTTAAATTGAAATCACTGGTTTCTTTTGTCTTGTATTCAAACTGTATTGGTCTCATTGATTGCAGTTACTTGGAAGTATTGGGCATATTCGTCTCTGCCTAAGAGACTTTGTAGGAGCATGTCAGCCCATGGGATGGCTAGTGAAAGATCCTTTGGTATTTGCTCCAGGCTTTAAAGCCCTTTTATAAAACCTTCCTTCCCAAATTTTCTAGTGTTTTTTTTTTTTTTTTTTTTTTTTTAGTTTTAGTGTTACTAATCTCCCATCTGTGGGCTTGTTTGTCTTGCACTATTTGTAGAACACCACTTATTCTGGGATCTGTGAAGTTACAGACTTCCCTGAAATTCTTCTTCAGGAACCCTGTTGCCTCTAATAGCTGCATACAGTTAAAGTGAGGACCACAAGGTGAAATTTTTTCTTTCTCAGGTCCTTCCCTTTCTTCAGGTTATTGTATAATGTGTCGAAGAGCTGTTGTGCCTATAGGCAAAGTCTCCGTTTGTTTTGTTTGTGTGTGGGCTTTGTAGTTTTGGGGTTTTTTTTCTATTTGTTTTGGGTTTTTTTTTGAAACTGCAGCACAGTGTGAATTAGTAACTCGGTGAAAAATACAATTCTTCTCATCTTCTTGATACTTGCTGGATTCTTGTAAGGAAGGTGGAATCTATTGACATATCTTACAGTGTGTCTTTGTGGGTAGACCTTAAGTGCAGATCATCTTGCTGCTCCCATTCAAGACAAAGTTCAGAATCTCTTGGCATGGTAATTCTGTTTATTTGAAGTGTAAACCACAGAGAAACAATATAATTGGATAGGAAAGTATGTTCCCCTAAAGTCAGGGAACACTAGAGGAGCTTATTTTCCTGATTTTCTCTGGCACACGAATCATTGATCACTGGATATAAATTATTCAGATGTTAAAAAGATCACAGTTGTAAATATGAAAGAAGTTTGTAGCAATAATCACAACAAACCAATGTTACTAAATTACTGAAACAAATTATTCATGTCATCATCCTGCAGTTTTTTCTGTTTGACCTTTAAGCTCTGGCATATGCTTTTATGTAGAGTGCTGTGGTAGGAGGGTAAACCACATTAATCATGGCTGATGGTTCTCTCTGGCTCAGGATGCAGAGCAGCACAGTGAGCAGGAGGTATCAGCAGGGCTTATGGCTCCTCATTAACCTGCGCATGAGTGATTTTCTAAACCTTTCATTCTCCAAATGTGAACATTACTTTAAAAGCATTTGAAGTTACTTTGGGGAAAGGTAATGATTGAATTTGAAGTGTTAAAACACACCCAGAGTGACAAGGAAGAATAAAGGGTACCCATGGGATTAATGACCTATGTATGGAGTTGTGACAAGTATGTGGCTGGTTGGGCTTTGGTGCTGTTTGCAGCCTTGCCTGTAGAACTGGGTTAGCTGGGAGAAAGTAACTGTACAATGCTGTAAAGTACTCTCAGGCCTTCTGTCCCATCTGCCCGCTCTGTGCTGTGTGGACCATGCAGAAGAGACTGGAGTCTGGAAGGAGAAGGAAACATTAATGGAAGAGCTCTATTTCTGAGCAGGTGGATTAAGGGTCCTGTAAAGACCTTGGGGTGCACTTGGAACTTAATAGTGCACAGAATAAAAGTTAAATTTTCTTCTAGTTCACTCACTAGGAAGAATAAATTTATCCTCATACCAGATAACAGCCATCTTTCCTTGTTCATGCTTACCAAGGCGCTATGGCTAAGTAGTCAAGCAGCATGCTATTTGACTCTTTCAGGGTGAAAAAGTCCCCCGTAGAGATGAATGCAGCTTCAGCATTTCACCTTTTATGTGTGAATTAGTGCTACAGAAAAATGGGGAAGGGTGTTATTGCTCACATTTGGTTGCTGCTGCTTCCAACAGTGCAGCACTTTTGTAATGTTACTCCAGCCAACTGACTTACCGGCCACGCAGCAAGCAGGTGGTACCTGAAGAGGCCTGACGGTATTCTGTTCCAAGATATTATTAAAGTAGCATCATCTTGGGAGATATGTTATTCCATATATGTGAAATCCATTGGGAAGCCTGAAAACTTCTGAGCTTTTTGTTGCCCAATTTGTAGTTCACCTTATGAATAGCTAAATACAAGCATGATGTCAATAGGCTGAGTATCCACCTGTAGAGCAGTAAATTGCTAAGCCAGGTAGGTTCTGATGTTGATTTGAGAAAGCAGAAGTTCTATACATGGAGAAACTGGAGGAACAACACTAAGCATCAAAATAATCATTGCCCTTTCTGTTAAAGAGAACTTTTTGCATTAAGTTCATTGACAAGCAAGAGACTGGTGTAGGTCCTGGCATAAAGTATTATCTCAGATCAACTTCCAGGTCTTCTAGAGGTGTTGCAGAACTGTGTAACCGCTTTTGGTCAAGAGGAAAAATGTCTTTAGGGTGCCAACACTTGAAAATATACTGTAATTTCAACATCTACAGTCTGGTTGCTAGATAAGTGACTGCTCTTCTGCTCCACAAGAAGGCATTCACTGCTCCACTTATCTGTGGAAAAGGATAGGTTAGCATCACTCTGAATCTCCAGCAATGTGCAGTCCTTGTTATGAAAACAAATCCTTGAAAAATCTCTTGTTATTGACAGTTTCCACTAAGTCATTCTTACAATGCAAGCACATGAAATTTTGCCTCAGAATCCCATGGCATGCTTTGGTCAGTCTAAGTGAATAATGCAGTTTTCTCATGGGTGTGCAGCATCTGTTCTGGGCTGCTGAACTAAGCAAATAACAAGGTTGTGAGAGCAAATCTTTCCTCACTCTAATGCCAAAACAGTTAGTGGTATTGCTCCAAGTATTGATTTGGCCCATTTTAATCTAAAAGCAGAACTCCTGCCAAAATTGAGGATAAGCATGACAACCATTACACCAATTTATCAAAGTAAATGGGGAGTTGCATTAGGAATTTTGGAATTTAATGTAGTGCTTAAATGGCATTTCCATCAGCAAAAAAATGAGAAAGCTGATTTATAACAGATAACTCCAATGATTTCTGAATTTCCATATTAATAGGAAAGTTGTACTTTCACTTGTGCTCTTATCCCCAGATGTGCCATCTTATAAATATAGAAATTTGGTAATTTTCTGTAGAACTACTTTATTTTCAGATTATATCACAGAACTTAATGAATGGACTTTTTATTTTTTTGTACGATCATATTTTTTGAAGTGTGTTATTTGGTCTGGTTAACTGTATTGATAGGTAAACTCTGTTTAGCCATTTTTTATAGCATGTCTAAAACTAGATGGTTGCTGAGTAGTTTATTTTCCTTTAACCAAAAGCACAGGACTGAACCATTCTTAGATTAGATGCTACTGATTTGTTACCTTCTCTGTTTTATGACTTTAAGGACAATGTGCTGAATAGGAACTTGCACAAGACATGTTGTTCATCGAAAAGGAATTAATGTAAACAGTATTGACAGTGAATAAACCTAGGGCTAAAACTATACCTCCACACAGTTATGTGGAGATGGTAGGATAAATATTAACGTCTGCATGAACGAGTCCTTCATACATGTTAGTGATCTTCTAGGGAGGTAGTAGTGCTAGCCATATGTAAGGACAAAACCTGGAAGTAGGAGGCAGAACACATTAGTACTTGATGGATAATGCAATGACTTGAAAAAGCAGCAGTGTATGGGGTTGAATTGGTTCAGAATGAAAATGGTACTGCCAGGGGTTTGATTACACTTGATCCATATAACGACACCACTTCTAAACTGTGAGCAGTCTTAATATCAGAGTCATCCTGTAGTTTTGGGAGATACTCAGCAGTTTTCCATTGCCATATGTCTCTCGTGAGTAATTCTTCTAGTACAGATGCAATAAAAAGCAGGATGAAAGCTATGGATGTGGGACATTTCTAATGAAAAAGCCAATTTTTCCCCTATTAGAAAAGACATCACAGCATCTGTTGGTGGGGCTTTCTCCAGTTTAGTTCTTGTGAACTAAGTCAGCCAGGGAAAATTGGCCATATGAAAGATCTTATTTCTGTAAAGATGCCTACACCTTAGGAGTCATGGTTCTGTGTCTTAAATTCTGTGTCTAGGAGCTTTCATGTTGAGAAGTTAAAACTTCCTCCCAGATATCTCATTCTGATTTCTTTTCTAAGTGCAGTGTTCAGTTCAGGGGAAATAAATTTCAGAGGAAAGCACCATTTACCAGGAGAAGCTTTTCCTTGAAACCAAAATACCTTACAAAAACTTGGCTTTGGGTGGTGCTTTCAAATGACCTTTGTATTCTGTGGTGTTAACTAGAAGTTAAACACTTTACGCTGCCCTATATTTATGTGAAAGATTAGAAATCTGTGTATCACAGAATTGTTTCACCTGAAAAGTATATGTGTATGAGGTTACAGCATGCCTTTTTCTCCATCTTAATCTTAAGAGATTAATGATAAGGTCACCATGCACTTTTCTTGTTGCAAGTATTGCTAGAAGGTTAAGTGACAGTCCATTTCATATTGTACTTGTATTGCGTGTGAATTGATAGGAGAGCTGAGGCAATTAGTTTAGTATACCGTGTTCAAAACTTGGAGCAAGTGTCTTAACGTGCTTGGCGGGGGGGAATAACCTACACTTTTGTGAATTTATTGTATAAAGAAAAGAGTTTGTGACCTTTTGATGGTAAACACAGAGGAAATAGATTGTCAGATGTAGGCATTGTGTTAATGAGGAAAACAGTTTAGAACAGGAACTGGCATCTCTAAGTATATGAATGTAGCGATGGTCCAAATGTAATTATGAAAGCATTGATTTTTACCTGAATGAAAATGGTACCAATCTGAATGTTGCGAAGGTCTGGCTTTCACAGAATGTTCTTTCTGCACCACCTGTAAGACGTACGCTTTGGTTTTTGTCCTTGTGCAGTTGAAAAATCACGCACTGTTTGAGCTGTGAATACTGTTGTGGGATGAAGCTACATTTGTAATGTCAAGGACTGAAACTGTGCTCATTTACAGCACTAGCCACTCTGATCATCAAAATGATTTCATCAGCCTTACTTCAGAAAAAAAATGATGTTTGATTTAGCTGGGCAAAGTGATACTTCAGAACTGGCTTTAGCAATCTTTCTGTAGCTTGGCAGTTGGTCTGCAACAGATGAAACAGAGTAAACAGTCTATCATAGTTGAAATTGGAAGCAGACACCTTGAAGCGTATCTTGAATGTGCTTCTGTTACGTACGGAATTATAGAAGTTAGAAGATTTTTTGAATGCTTCTGTGGCCTTCCTGTTAAAATGTTAACTCAGTCTTGGGGACTGGAAAATCAAGAGCTTGGATACTATGATGCTTTCAAGATTTTTTTGGATTTGAGAAACTGCAGCTGATGCCCAGTTACATTTTTAAGGAATCTCTCTTCCTTTGAAGCTCAGCCACTTTTGTAACAATCAGCTAATATTGCCTATGCACCTGAATAACAGTCTGCATAAATTATTCTTTCCATCCTGTTCAATTGTCTTTTAATCAGGCTCAGGACATCTCTGAGGAGCTGAGTGTCTCAGCTGTGAGGCAGATTTCTTGTCTCGCATAAATTAACAGAGCAAGTAAATGGGGAAAATGGGAGGATTGTTGAATGCATTCAGTTTTCTAACATGATGTTGTCCACTACCATGCACTATTGCTTTTCACTGCCTCCCTCTAGAGATAATGATTTTTTTTTTAGTCGTTGAATTTATGGATTTCAATTCTTTTTTTACAGCTGCTAAGCCTACAGACTTAGCCTCCAACTGGCTCTTCAAATAGAAGCGCTTTGCATGTTTCTTTCATTTTTACTTACTGCTGCAGAAGAATCTCTGCAGGCTGATGACCTTATCTGAACTTGATTCCTGGGTGCATGTGGTGCTATTTTGTCTGGCTACATAGTAAGTTTTTCCTGAAAGTCATCATTCACAACTAGTTAGTATGTCGGTTTCCTTCTTGGACTCCATGTTAAGATGATGGCATGGTGTGGGTTGAAGGCAGTAGGCCATGAGTTCTAGCTTTAAGAGTTTTTCAGGTGCTTCTGACATTGTAGGCTGAGGAAAAAGAACATTCACTGATTCACCTGACAGCTTCAATTATCTCACTGATTTTAGCAAAGTTCACATATCACTACTCTGCTCAGTCATTCAATAAGCCATTTGACATTTTGGGATGGGGAGTTCCTTTCCTTCAGGAATGATTAGATGTAGGTGTTTGGAAGGAGACAGAAAAGACTAAAGCAGCAGTCTTCTTTCTCTTGCATGCTGCATAAATAATCAGTATTCAAAGGGACTGCTCCAGTCTTTTGGCAAAACTGTCCCTCTTCTGAAGAAAGTTTTTAAGCTGGTAAGAGGGTAGTGGGCTCCATTTCACACAGTCTGTATAGCTCTGGCTTCCCTAAAGCTCCACTACCTTTCAGCATGTGAGGCTGGGCCTCCAGGGATAAATCTGCATGGCTGGACCTTGTTGGTGGCTCTGTGCCAAAGTTGGTGTTACTGTGTTCCTCCTGGTGGTAGTAATCTCATGCAAAATTGGCTTCTGTCTCTGCAGTATGTTGTATGGTCATGAGATGGGACAGGCATTCAGGGAATAGCTTGAGAAAATGAAAGGTGAAGGGCAACAATTGTTTAAGTATGCTGTTTCAACACCTCAGTTGATGGAAATTTGTCTGCAGAATTCATTAGAATGAAGCCTTTTTGTGCCATCTGAGAATCTGGTCTGGTACCCCTGTGGTTGCTTTTCATCTTCAATTCAAGCTAAATAAAACATGGTTCCTAGAAACTAGGACTTTTCCTCTTTATTACCAGTGATTCCATATGCTTTTTCGCTCCTTGTCAAAGACTGGGAAGAGATTGCAGTAGAATGCATACAATTCAACTGAACACGTCATTCTTTTGCTTTGTCGTGCTGGCCTTGCTGTTGATAACAAAGCTTTCTGTTTTTGTCCTTCCATCTCTGGATTTATGTTGGCTCCTGCTAATGAGACTTAAAAGGAATAAGAAGTGACCTCAAATTAAGACTTGGCTATTCCTGCAGAGCCATCCAAACCATTTATAACATTGATCAGTTAAGCCCCATGAATTCTTCAAGTCAATCAATGATGTGAACTGACAGGCTAAATTATTACAGTGAAAGCCCTGCTGTGCTAACTTAATTTATGTTGCAGGGCCTCAAACCAGATTTTTATCAGTGTAGTCTTTTAGGTTTTTTTCTTTTTTAAGACTGCAGTGAAAATGTTCTTTTTGAAAAATGGTGTTTCCTGTGAGGATACATCACATCAAGGCCGTTGTCCAGTGGAACTAGAAATAATGCTGCTTTCATTTTAAATTCAATAATATAGGCATCTGGAGCTATAAAAACGTTTTACACATTGTGTGGCTCTGGCAAGATAAAGACAACTTGTGTTTGTATTGTATTGTATTGTATTACCTTACCTGTCTTGAGGTATTTAGTTTAGGGACATGCTTCTATAAATTGGAGAGGAAAGCCACATATGGAAGACAGGCAAAGTAAAACTTGTGGATTCTGATGGTTACAGCCCTGGGAAAGAAGAGGGAAAGTGTCTTCTGCAGTGCTGCAGTCAGGTCTCCAACAAAGAGCACCAGGGCTCGAAGCCATGGAAATAATGCTGGAATGCTGTGCCTAGATGCTCAGGCCTGAAGTGTGTGACACAATTGTATATTCACAAAGCAATGTAAAAGGAAGTTTGGTGTCATGGCAGTGAAGCTGATGACAGCCTGAAAGAGTGGAAAATAAAATGAAAATTTTTGTCTCTTTACAGTATACTTATGTAAGCCCTCAAGTGAGACAGCTTAAGAAAAAAATTTGCTGCCTTACAGGAAAGGAGGAAAAACTAGTTTTGGCAGGCTTCCTTTACATACAGTTTGCCCTAGTGCATTACTGCATAATGTCTTCCTGCTGTTGTGTTTCATTTTTTGAACAAAGAAGTAAATTTTAAATGGTGCTTGTGAATGTATTCATAGGGCACAAGTGTTGAAAATAGTGGTAGAAAATACTCTAAACTGATAGTGGATTCTGGGCATTGGGCTTGCTCCATTTGGATAAGGAACAAAGGCTCCATTCATGACACATGTTTTCCTTGCCATCTCTACATGTGGACTGAGCAGCAATAATCAGCGGCTCTGGACTGGATATTAGTATTTGGGTGTTGCGGGACCTTATAATGCTGGCAGGTAGAGGTGATTCCAGCTATTCCAAAGACTAAAAAGTCATTAATTAAATGACTAGTAGTGCAGCAGAATGAAGTGCTAGATCTTGGCCATTATCAGTTGGGACTGACTTGCTTCACTCCTTATTCTGTTTTGGTTTCACTAATTTCATATTTATGAGGTTTTTTCCTCAAATAAGAGAGTTCTGTAACTTCAAATTTAATTACTTAATTTTTTTTTTGTCTTGGCAGATGGTCTGTCCCAAAATGCAAATACCCAAAATGTGTCAACAGGTGAGATTTTTAGGTTAAGGTGTGAGTTAGTGACACTGATTTGCAAGAACCCTGGGAATTAAAACCTAGTTTGTGACTTAAAGAAAAACAAAGATCCCTTAAATTTCCAAGGACATTGCCTTGCAGTGTAATCAGCATCCTTACAGTCCCCTTCACATGCATCTTTGTAGGTGAAGTGTCCACCCGTTCACCAACAAATGCTACTAAGCTAAAGTGCAGGGGAGAGGAGAGTGCTGTACCAGCTGCAAACCCATACTGTCTTTCAGCAGTGATACTTGAACATTCTGTCCAATTATGAGCCTCTTAAAGTTGATACTTTTCTATTGCAGTCTTCCTAGTATATGAACCTTATTTTCTTGCATTTTTTTCCCTACTTAATTATCCTTCTTAACAATGTAATTATCCATGTTAATAATCTACACAATACCCCTTCATTGTTATATTTTTCTACTGAGTTGTAAGTATTGGGCAAACTGTGTGCTTATATGGACACTTATATATCCCCTCACTCTAACAGTGTACTTGAATAGCTGTCCAGACTACCAAAGGAAGCTTTTAGAGCTGTTTTCAGTTTCTTATTTGTGGTTTTGGGGTTTTATTTTTTTGCACTTTGACTTTCAGGACAGAAGCAAAGAAATGGGATCAGCTGCTGTCTGCCTACAGTCAACTTGCAGCTGCTGAGTTGTTCAAAACAATACATATGCTGTATGTATTTTTAGGTTTTGGGGTTTTTTTTATCAAATAACTGAAAGTTTTGCTCTGATTTTTACCCCTACATTCTTCAAGGTAGTATTGTATTCATTCTGTTTGAAAGAAAATTTATCTGTAGTGGAGACTTTTCTCTGACCACAGTGCTTCCATGGTGCCTTAGGCTGTTTAAGCAAAGGTGTAAAACAGGGCAGCATGAGCAAAGCAGTGGAAGAAACCAGAGCCGGTCACAGCCTTGATCTAATTCGTTGCAGTAAGGTGCTGTAATATTTTAGACCAATCAGGTACCTCATGTGCAGAAAAAGTCCCTGTAATGCTGTGGTACTCTGTGGGATGAGATAAAGACAAACCAGTGATGTCGGAAAGGGTATGTGCCAGGGTCTTCCAGGCTGCTGAGTATGGACTGTTTGAGAGGGGAGGGAGAATGTTGGTGCACCAAGGGCGGTGTGCCTATTTATTTGTATATGATTTTTTCTTTGACTAAGCAAGACTTCCTGCAGAGGTATCATAGTGTGTATAGGGGCAACTTTCAGTGCAGCTCTATAAAACAATGAGCAGCATACATAAGCAAACCTATCACAATTTATAGTGATCCATTGGTACTAAATATGGAGCATTTATTTTACTGCTTCTGGCTGATGCTGAGCTAAATTTGGAAGACAAAATAGAGAGTTGCAGTTCTTAATGTGAGTGCTGTGTTCTTTTTAGTTATCTGAACCACTACGTGCCCATTTTGCTTGGAAACTGTGGCTTTTGTGTCATCTTAGTTTCGTTTTCTTCATTCCCCAGCCTTTAACAGAGGTTCAGTGAATAGTACATGTCACAGGCTGAGAGACACCCACTTGATGTTATTCCTTTTGGGTCACTGGCTGCAGTTACTCTTCTCTGCTCTTTGCAGAAATGTTACCTGTTCCTTACCTTGCCCATAGCCTCCCTCTTCCCAAGACACTGAGGCAAAGATTTCAGGCAGCATCTACCTGACTGGGTACCTGACTAAACCCTGGGTTTGCTCCCATCTTTTCATGTTCTGGGTGCTGAACTAACATGTTTGGCTGTTCAGGCCATCACCAGGGTTTCCCAGTTGCAACAGACTCCTGAAGACCTTTTTCCAGTGATCTCTGGACAGACGACTTCCTGTCACCTACAAGGGCTCACCAAAAATCACTTGAATGAATCCTTGGAGGCTAGTACCAGTTTACTTCAGCTGATGATTAAAAGCATATTATTTAAAAAATATGCTTTCCTTCTACATGCTGCTCTCATCCCAGCTGCACCCAGATACCTTCATGTTATTGGATATGTTCTCTGGTCCTCTCACTCACCTGTCATATGAGGCCTCACTAAGATCTGATGAAATTTAGACTTGTCTAGCCATTGGGGAAGAGAGGTCCATGGCAGCAAAGATGCTGTACTTTATTCTGCATTTTATACTTTCTGAGAACATAGGCCTTAGTGACTGCAGGTTGCAGTCAAGGAGGAGGTACCTTCTGCTTCTCATTTATTTGCATATGGCAGCAGCCATGAAAATATGCTTTTGTCGCAGCTGTACTAGTACGCCTAACAATGCCTAAGCTACCTCAGACTTGGAGGTGCCTCAGGGATCAGTTTCAAACCACAGAACTGACAGGGCAAGTGACTCAGGGGGAATCACTGCTGTTACTGTGATCTGTTACTTTCCTGCAGAGAGAGGATGTTTGATGAGGGTTCTGCTATTCAATTATCCTGTTTTCCTGAGTATTCCCATCTGAAATAAATAGCAACTGATTAAACTGAAGAGCTAAATCAACTCAGAACATATATTACCCCTCCTTATTGGCTGCTTTAACTAAAGCTGGTTCCAAGCATTCTAGAAAATGCCTATAAACTCTTATCAAGACCATGCCTTCCCAGTAATAGTGGGTTGATTTTGGTTTCTTTGAGCATGTTTCACTGATTAAAAATTGTGTCCCTACAAAAAAAAATGTTGAGTGGACAGTGCAACAAACTCCCTATGAGCTGATAGGACCCATTTATGTCAGGGTTTGCAGACAGCGTACATGTTGATGGGAGGTAGAACACCACCATTTAGTTCAGTCTCACTTGTCATCACTGCATCATACCTTTTCTCACTCTGAAGACTTCCTTGAAAAAATTCTTCCTCTGACTTTTCAAAGGGTGACTGCTAAATAGTGTTTTGAGACTTTCCTGCTGTGATAACTGCCTTCAGCAGACCTTTCAGAAAACTGAAAGAACAAATGTGCCTGGAAAGAGCTTGTTTTAACTGCTTCCTTTGAAAAGCTTTTAAATGTTGTTTTTAGTGCTTAGCTCCTTAAGGTAAATTTTTTTTCTCTTTCCTTGGAAAAAAAAATGGCCAAATAAGGGGAACAGTCTATATAAAACTGGATATGGGTCTTTGCCGCTCTATGTTTGATGGCATAACTCCCAGGCAGATGGATAAATGGTTCCCACCAAAGGTCTCCTCGTAACTCCAGCATTTATCATTAAGCTATCTCACAGGTTCCTGCTGCCCTTATATTGCTTATGGTGAGGGCACCTGATAGCACAATCACTAGACATTAAATTCCAGATATTTCTATACCTTTTTTCTTGAGACTTCTGCCAACTTAGAGAAATGTCAGTTCCGTTATACCTTCTGCTAGCTCCTCTCTATCCATCCTCAGTGCTCCATTATAAGATTGTTTCCCCTCCTCTCTATCCATCCTCAGTGCTCCATTATAAGATTGTTTCCCCTGATATTCTTCCTAGTGACATTTTACATGCATACTATTTTCCCCAAACAAGTTTGCTCCATGCTAAATTTGATGGTAGAATGAATCTCTGCAGCTGAACTGGTATATTAAGCTGGGAAAGTGGTGTTTTATAAGGGAAATGCTTTTAGGCACACTCCTAACAGATTATTTTAACTGGTGTTATGACTGGGTGCTGCTATCTTTCTGTTCACAGTTTACAATACAAATGTCTTTTGGTCCTGCAATCCTTAAACACATAGGAAAGAGGCAAGTAATTTGCATGGGTAATCTTATGAAAGCCACCTTTGTAATTAAGTGCAAACTGTGATTCAATCCACTGCCAGTATATTATGCCACTTCGATAAACTTTCATTTCATTATTGAAAGTCAAGATTCCCTTATTAAACTTTTCTATTAAAACAGAATGTGAAGAAGCTTCCAAAATCCACATTGCTTCTGATATGTCACTTTTATTCAAATGTAATGTAAATAGACAAATAAGATATCCCATTGTGTTAGCCTAAGGGTGTTAAACATGCCCTTGAAACCAAAGACAAAATAAAACGTAATTAAAAATCTCATAGCAGACAGCCCTATGGCGCAGCTTCCATTCCTGGCAATGTGAAGCAAGGTATTAAAGACTGAAGGGCTATTAGGAGGCTGAGAACATCTTTAGCAAACTGCCTATGGGTATAATACATTCTGGGCTGTGAGCTGGGCTTAGCTCACAATGAGGTAGTCTAATAGACAGCAAATCTCTCTCTACAGCTGAGCAGGTTGCTGTCAGCCATAACCTTGAGATGGGACTGCAACACTTTAGGTTGCCTAGGAAGCTTTATCCTAAGGCCTTCTGTACCTTGACAACCTAAGGAGGAGGAAATATTTCAGAAGGACTGTGCTTATCAGCTGGAACAGAGAGACTTCAGTGGTGATCTGGTCTTCGCCTGAGGTGGTGTGCTGTACAGCTGTGGTGCTCTTATGAAACACTTGAAAGTTGGAACAGTTTCATGCAGCAGCATGTCAGATAGCCCCCCTCCATCTGTCTTCCCAGGGGACCACTGGCCCTCCAGGCAGACCATTTATAAATTGGAGAGCAATAAGAGAATATCTGTGACTCAGGGTAATACAGGTCTAACTTACCTGAGACTTGTTTCAAGATCTAAGCAATGCATGGTCTGCATCATACAGTGCAGTGTCAAACAGGGAGGCAACCTCAATTCCTGGAAGCATTATGGTTGCATTAGTGGGTTTAATTACTCCACCTTAGGTGTCCTTTCTGCATCTTAATTTACTTGAGGTGTCAAACTGCTAGTGCTTGCAAGAGCAGAATCAGCTCAGCGCATATGAGGATACTGCCTTGCTGTGCCCTGCCAGCATCGTGTGGGGTCTGCACTGTGACCAACTGAAGCATGCCAGGCACAGACACCGCTTTTGATTTGAAGGCAGGTAAACAAGAGTTTTCAGCTGGTAACTTGTGTCAGTGACTTATTACTCATACTTTTGGAATAAGCCCTCTTTGGACTCAGCTTCCCTTCCCCTGCTTTGCCGCTCTAATTTTCCTCTGCTGAACAGCTTTTAGCCCATTGCTTGGTGTGTTATTGTAGGCATAGTATCAATATACTGTTGTGAAGTTCCTGTAAGTGTTTTTGGTAAGCTGTGAGTATTCCCATGTAGCACTTTACTCCCTCCACCCCTGTCCTTGTTTTTTGTCCCATTTTGATCTTTTTTTTGGTCTTTTGGACAAACACATCCTTTTGATAATGGAATTGTGATCTTTGGATTATAGTAATCACTTAGAGGTCTGAGTTTACCTTGCGCTTTTACGTTCTCTCTTTGTCTTTACACTAATTTTTTTTTTCCTTAAGCTTTGAAAAAATGCACCTTTGAAATACTGAGCAAATATATTGGGAATAGTCCTCAGTCCATGTTGAATAATTCAATATCCTCATTTTTCCAGAGGCAATGACCACTTGGCATATCTTTTTGAGAAGGAAAATGTTTTCTGATATATATTATTTTTGTAATCATTACATGACCACATATTTTGTCTGGAATTGAAATTCTCGTATTAAATTTTACTTTTACATATTAGCAAAACAAGGTGGAATTTCAACTAAGTGGATTGATTAGATAGTCGGAATCTCACTAGTTAGTTTGGTTGGGGTTTTTTGGGGGTTTGTTTTTTTTTCCTTTGGTAATTCTGTGAAACAGAAGAATAATCACCTCAAGCAATGTATATGAATGCACGCAGTCTAGGAAACAAGCAGGAGGAACTGGAGCTCCGTGCCCACTCAGAAGGGTATGACATCATAGGAGTAACTGAAACATGGTGGGACAGGCTCCTAATGACTGGGGGATCACAATGGACGCTTACAGGCTGTTTTGTAAGGACAGTCAGGTAGAAGAGGTGGAGGAGTTGCACTCCACATTAAGGAAAACCTTGAATATATCAAAGTCAACTATGGTGATTTCGACTGCTCTATCAAATGCCTCTGGGTCAAAGTCAAAGGGGACATCTCCAAGCAGGACCTCACAAGGGGCATCTGTTACTGACCTCCTAACCATGATGACAATGCCGATGAAGCAATCCTTGGGGCACTAAAGCAAGCTTCTGGCCCACAGAACCTGGTCTTGATGGGTGACTTCAACTACCCAGACATCTTCTGGAAGAACAATACGGCAGCTCACATGTCATCCACCAAGTTCCTGGAATGCGTAGAGGACTGTTTCCTGACACAAATGTTAGATGTGCCAACCAGGAAGGAGGCGCTGATGGACCTGCTATTCACAAACCGAGAAAACCTGCTTTGTAATATCTCGGTTAGTGATAGCCTTGGCTGCAGTGACCACAATATTCTGGAGTTTGGGATCCTGCTGAGCAGGCTGAAGGTCAGCTCTAAGACAAAGGTTCTGGATTTTAGAAGAGCAAACTTCAGTTCACTCAGGGCTCAGCTGGGAAGGATTCGATGGGAGGCTTCCATGGAAGATAAAGGAACTAGTGAGTGCTGGGAATTCTTCAAGAGGTCTCTATTGGAAGCACAAAACCAGTTTATCCCCTACAAAGGAAAGGGAAGTAAGTGGAGCAAGAGGCCCCCTTGGCTCAACCATGACCTCCTGGTCTACTCAAATCCAAAAAGGAAGCATACCAGAGATGGAGAAGTGGAGGGTTATCCATCAAGAGTTACATGGGCATTGCCAGAGCATGCAGAGATGCAGTTAGAAAAGCAAAAGCCCAGCTTGAATTGAAACTGGCTGTAGATGTCAAAAATAACAAGAAAGTTTGCATCAAAAAGGGCGTCACCAGCAGAGCTAAAGAAATCATTATCCAGCTCTACTCAGCGCTTGTCAGGCCACACCTGGAGTACTGTGTACAGTTCTGGTCCCCTCTATACAAAAAGGATGTGGACAGGCTGGAAGGGGTCCAGAGAAGGGCCACCAAGATGATCAAAGTACTGGGAAGCCTGCCATATCAGGATAGGCTGGGAGAGCTGGGTTTGTTCAGCCTTGAGAAAAGGAGGCTTAGAGGGGATCTCATCACCATGTACCAGTAGTTAAGGGGCAGCTACAAAGAAGATGGAGACTCCCTTTTTACAAGAAGTCACATGGAGAGGACAAGGGGGAATGGACACAAATTGCTCTTGGGGAGATTCCGACTGGACACCAGAGGGAAATTTTTCACATTGAGGACAGTCAACCATTGGAATAATTTCCCCAGGGCAGTGGTTGACTCGGCCACATTGGACACCTTCAAGAGTTTTCTGGACAGGGTGCTGGGCCATCTTGTCTAGACTGTGCTCTGCCTAGAAAGGTTGGACTAGATGATCCCTGAGGTCCCTTCCAACCTGTGATTCTGTGTGATTCTCTGATTCTGTAATTCTTTTACTGACTCATAAACTATTAAGATTCTTGTGTTGCTCTGTAGAATGCTGTGGATAAGAACAGTTCTGTGTGAGGTAGTGCTATTACAAAATCTCTAAACTTGGAAATTAAATGCCAAAGATTTGAAGTGCTGTTTGAAGGCTGATAGTCTTAGTTGTGGACAGCCTGTTACTTTGTACCTGGAAGCATATGAATCAGTGCCCTTCCACATGGTGTGCTCTGGAGATGTGGATCCTTACTTATTCCATATCATTTAACTAGTTAATCTTGGTTGACAAGTAGTGATCAGGACTAGTCGGGTGCTTTCAAGCATTTTCCCTGCCTTTGATATCTCTAAAAGAAGAGAGACACTGCATTCTTTTTTCTTGTGTTGTTTTGACTCCTTTGTATTGCTTCTGCTTAATAAAGCCGGTGCAATTGAGGATAACTATTTGATCCCAGTGGAGAATCTCTGCTGTGCCATATTTCACTGTGGCTGCTGAGAAAGGTAAGCCTCGAGTGACTTGAAGCTAGGCAAAGCTTAGGACAGACAGTAGAAGAGAACCTGATGTCATTATCGTGGGTGTTGGTCCAAGGTCTGAGATGCAATTGGAATTTTCTCATAATGTAAAATGGAAGCACATATATTTCCAGGGATGACTTCTTGGGGTTCTTTAAAATATTTTTCTACCAAGTGAACTTGCTGTCTTCTGAGGACTTGACTAAAAGAGCAGATCATAATATATCCTAGAAATCAAAAAATATTCTGCTTAAAGCCTGTTTGTTGGCACAACTCTAAAAGCAGCAATTAAAATTAGTGTAATATGTTGGGGGAAAGCTCCAGACTTGCTGCTCATGACCAAGCTTTAATTCATCCTTTCCTGTATTGAAGAGGTGGGACCTTTCCTAGATTGATTGTTTCCATTCTAAATGTTATGGAATTATTAAGCAACACTTCAGGGTACACTGAATTTATGGCCATTATTTTCTAATGAATTCTGGTTGAACTGACACCTTTAATCAATTCTACCTTTCAGAAGTATAAATAGGAAGGAGAAATAAATAAATAAATCTTTGGCCACAAGGTAGTGCAACATTTGGAAATGAAGCTTGAAATTTCCAACTGAGTTGCATTAATGAAATATTAGGTCTGAAGTTTGTAACCCTGGCTGGGATGTCATGGAACCCAGGGTTGGCATGTGGAGATTGTCTTGAAGATTTCCTTTAATATTCTAAGCTGGCAGGGTATGAAAGATTAAAATGCACTGGATCTATCAGACTTGCCACCTCTAGTTCAGGCTAGTTATTTACGTGCTATGTGGACAGCAATACTTTATTAATTGTACTGCTGGCCAGTGATCAATGTGACAAGCTTGGCAAAGAGCACAGTTATTCATCAGAGAGTTGTCAAGAAGTAATTGCCCTCATATGTATTAGAATAAGCTTGTGGGAGAAGCAGAATGGATGTGCTTTTATCACTTTTAGGTGCAGGCCTGTTGGTGTCAACAAAATTAAAATCTGCTAAGGTACTAGTAAATAAATAAATTGGAAAGCAGTTAATTTTCTCTGACACAATTACACCACTACAAAGTAAGACAAAGGCTCATACTTTAGTGACATTTATATTTTAAAATGTTTTAAAAGCTTTTTCAACAAATTCTTTTCTGTACGTGGAAGTTGTTATCAGTTACGCTTTTGTGAGTGCAGGCACATGGTTTGCAGCTTTCGTTATAAAGAAAAGTAGAATAGTTGAGATGTAATTTTGCTGAAAACTGTTCTTTAAATTATAAAATGTACAATGACACAGCTATTGTTACATGCAGAATATATTTAGATGTACCACAACATTCTTTCACCTTTTGTGGGAAAGCACATTGGTAATAAAATATCAACGCAGAGGTGAAGACTTAAACTTTTCACCAAAGACTGCTATTTTAAGGATTGTCAAAAGCACTGGGGAAGTGACAAAGGTAAGGCTGAATTTGTAATCTCTGTCCTGGTCCCCGCTGTACCTGAGAATATTAAACTTTCTTACGTGATATGTTTTCCTTGTCATCCTAGATAACCTCATACTTCAGCTGTGGTGCTACCATGCGAAGTGAAGTCTGCTGGATGCAGTGCTACTTTGCACAGGTGTGTGCAAGTGGTTATCACTGACCTCAGTGAGAATGGCAGGTGCTCATCTCCATTGGGCTTAAGAGGGTGAAGGAATTGTGCAGCCTTCAAATAGAACTTAATCCAGCCAAACACAGCAGTAGCGTGTGCTTAATGTAATACCTTGTTGAAGTCACCTTTTGGCCTGACACCCAAATGTGGACATAAAATAACGAGTGCTGTGGCTTGCATGCTTCCGGTTGAGTCTGACCTTAGTTTTTAGTTTCTTGTCTTGTGAGTGCCTTGCTCTATAACATCAATTTTTATGGAGCTTTGTATTTCAATTAATGTTTAATATATGCACATTCTGGACCACACTATAGACTGCATACAATCTGCATTTTGCTTTGCTTTTACTCTGTTCACATTGTTTCTGTGGGGTTCTGAGAATCCATTGAACAGAAGGCCTGTAGAGAACCTGTCCCAGAAGATAACATGACAGAATATAGCTGAGGCTAAACATGACTTTAATTATTGTTTATTTATCATGCATCTAAACAATGATGAATTAGGCTGATTCTCCAGCACTGTCAGTCTTACACACTTCAGATTGCTAAACTCACTAAAAATAATAATAAATTGAGGCCAGAGAAAAGAAGAATTCTGGGATAAGGTAGGATTTTTTTTTGAAAATAAAGCACTTCGATAGGAAAGGGTGAGCAAGGGACAAGTCAGTATCTAGGTTATTAAAAGGAAAGCTGGCAGTGTATATAATTTAGATTTGCTCATGATAGTCTATAGCCTGTGTGATAATGAGAGCTGTTTAGAATGGATTTCCTCAGCATTCAACGCCACTGTTTCTAATGATCTCATCTGGAAGTTCTGCTCCTGCCTTGCCAGTCAAAATAATCTCATCTAAATATTAAGGAAAGTGCTGATAGTAGAGACTACTTTATCACACTCCTAATGCATGCTACCAGATAAGAGAAATAAAATATTTTTAAAGTAGGTATGAGAGATTCTTTGTCCAATTTCAAACCCACACAAACAGACAAGGGTGAAGAATGTGATATGACTTTAAACATCATTAGGGTGATCATCTTAGAAAGCAAGTGAGCAGTGAATGTAAAGTGGGAGGAAGGGGAATTTAGTTATGGAGAACACTGAAGCAGCAAGTAAAGGACTGTTTAAGCATTTTCTGCGGTGTCTAGTAAGATGAGGCCCTGTCTCTGATGGAAACTCTCTCATGCTTCACAGTGCAAGTGTATATCTTTATTGTACATGATACAAGGCAGCCAGCATTTTGTTACTGACTCACAGAACAAACTCAGCCTTTGACAAAAATCTTTATCCACACAGATGGAGGAGGGGATTGTCAAGAACAAATATTCTGAATGGAAGAATCTTGCAAAGATTAAATTTAATGCATAATATTAGTAAAGCCTCATCTCAGCTTCCCCAGCACTAATGTAAACAGTATTCAAGTCACATAGTCATAGCAAAGCCCTTACAGCATCCTCCAGCAAGACTATGAACTTCACAAAAGTCTGCCTTGCAAATTCTCTGCAAAACAGTTTTCGTAGTAACTCATCCAAATGCAACTTCGTTTAGCTACTTTCTGATTTATAGCCTTGAAACACTTTGCCTCAATGCTTAAAAAAGTTTGTTGACAATGCTTTGGCTTATAGTTTGCTTTGATAAGTGTCAGACTGGCTGCTGTAGTTTGTCTCATTCCTTGATTCCTTCTTGTCTTGGTATCTGTCTACAGTATTTTTCTGTGGTCTGTAGAACACTAGAATTTAAGCCTGAGTAAATCCTGACATTTGTATGTCACAGTAAACTAGAAATTGTGAACCAGTGCAGTTAGTTTTGAAAATAAGTGTTCCAGAGTTCTGAAACAGGGCAGTGAATTAGTTTTATCACTTACATTTTCTATAGATTAGTAGATTGGTTCTATTCTGTTCTCTACTGGGTGGAGTTGGAGCCTTTGACCCTTGAAAAATGGACCAGTCATCAAGGGGAGAATAGTTTTAAGGAATAAGCATGGTAGCTAGGTACTAATGCTTAGGCAGTTAAAGCTTTCAAATTAACTGATGCTGTCATTGGTTCTAATATTTCACTGAATGAGTGGGAGGTTTTCACATCCTGTGGACGCAGGCATGTTACTTTCTGCTTGTGTTGTGCATGTATGTGACCAGAGCATGACTGGTATGCATGCATGTATGTTACATGAAGAAATATTATGGCTGTATTCAAGGTGTACTGCCTTTTCTAAACATGACAAAATACTGTGATGAATACTGAAGATGGACAAGTTGAAACTAAGTACATTTATAAGAGCAGATCTTTGTCTATTACTTGGTGGCTGTAATATCTGCATTGGAAGTCTTGCTTTCAGTCAACCCACTGGTTGCAGGAGGTGCAGAGCAAAATTTGTGTCTGTTACACAGAAGATCATATTGAATTTATCATCCCTTTGCTTTGCTCTTTTGATCCTTAGATTTTCTTTAACTAAAGGTTAAATGTCTTTTAATGATAAATTTAGATTCTGCAATACATAGTAGAGAGACCAAGCAGTCGGAGCCTTGAATACGTACATGGGGACTGCTACGTAATATTTTTTCTTTCAGGATGCTCGTGGCTGTGATTTTTGTCCTGACATGGAGAATGAAAATTCTCCAGGCACAGTTCTCTCCCTGGATGTCGGGAGTTGATAATATGCCCTTTGAATAGTGAACCACATCCAAACACCAGATGAGATTCAGCAGTAGCTCTAGGGCAATCCAAGATGCTGTTCTTAAAAGAATTTAAGTGCCTGAACTAAAGGTGGGGGAGAGGAGGGTGGGAGTCTGTTGTGGGAGAGCTGAAGCCCTGAAAATTACAGCTGTGTTTTGTTTCTTTCTGTTCTGCATGGGTTACAGCTATTTCAGTTTTCAGCGCCATGCCTGACTATTGCAGTGCTTGTCAATCGTAACCTTCAAACCCAACTGGAAAATACTAAAATATGATGGTAGGCAGAGATGGCTTGGTAGGCCACCTACCCAACTCTGGTTAAAGTTCAGCTGAGGGACTTCTGTATGATCCATCCTTCAGCTGGAGAGGGCAACAGAAGATGAAAGGTTGTGTGCTGTCAGAAGTCCTGTATGTCAGAGAAGCCACTAAACAAGCCGCTGAATGTGTCAGTTTAAAAAGGACATATTCTGATCTGTTAATTTGGTGTGAGTTGGAGTTATTCTAAACTTAAATTTTTACAAAAATCTGACTCAATTCTGTTAACTACATGGGCTCCAGAGTATATGTAGTAAATATTTCTAAAGCAGTGTTTCCTCAATCAGATAGGCCTGATTATAACAACTCGTCAGTTACAATTAAAATCTTTCCCTTTACAGCCTACCTCAAATGTCTTTCCCTGTCTGTAGACTTAGTGTGACCCTCCAGTGTGATACCAACACTTGGCATGACTGTCCACACTAATTCAGTCTGGTATTCCCTCTTGTGTTCTCTCCTCTTGAACTTCTTCATTTGTTGCTACTAAGAGTTTCAGGCTTGGAAACAGGAAGAATGTGGGTTCATTCTGCCTCTGTAGTATTATATACACACATGTATATATGTACTACACATACATATATGTGTGTATATATATGAGTTCCTCATTCACCAAGATTTGTGTTTCCCTTTTGGAATATTACTTACTATTTTCCATTGTCATAGTATGTAGACATGACAACTGAGATCAGGAACTGTCTGCACTGGATACTGTGCAGAAATTCACGGTATGTCTTGAGTTTATTCCAGGTGAGAGAAAGTATACCATAAGAGAAGTATAGCCCCTCATTAGGAGAGCAGCAGTTATGTCAGGGACGAACAAAATGTGCCTTGCAGATTTAAAAAACCAAACAAGTATCAGATGTTTCTCTCCCATTGCCATGCCCAAACCACAGAATAAGACTTCTTGAAAGTCTTCTTTGACTGTATGTAGTCTTACTTGGTGTCATTAAGTCATGCTTATATTAGTGTCACTTTGAAACTAGCATTTTCCCGTAGGAATGTTTGAATTGCATATCCTAGACAACTAACATAGAAGTCCTCTTAGTGGTGCCTTTCGTCTCAAGAGGATGAGGATTTTTCAGTTTTGAGAAATCAAAAATGTTCTATTTTCTGGTCTCTTTATGCTTTGCTTTATTAAAGAGTTCTTGTGGTCGGCATCACACCATTAAAAGGCTAGAAGCTGATAGCCACAATATTTCATGTGTGGTAGACTTTACAACAAATTACAACACTGACTGCAGAGACTATCTAAGTTGCTGGAAAAATGGGTTTAATTGTCCATTCTGAAACTATTTCCAGGATCAAATAGAATTTCTTTAACTACTCATACTCTTTATAACCCTGGTTCAATTCCATTGCAGTAAATCTGATGGGAAAGCAGCACAGCAAGTTAAAAACAGCACTGATGTTTTATAGCACCAACATTAAACTATATGTCATCTTCAAATTAAAGTACTGGGCTGAAAGTTTTTCTGGTTGCAACGATTTGTTACTATCTGGAGATCTAATCTGCATTTCAAAAGCTCCTCTTAACCAACGGTTAGTACCATTGTGTGTTTCTTTACAATGTTTAGTTCACTAGCCTGTTGACGTTTCTTCTTGCTCAGGTTTGAAGAGGAAGCAACTCCTGTTTAATGAGAACTCTAATGTGTTGCTATCACTGGTTACACAAGCATTTAAATGACAAATGGGGACAAAATGGGCATTGAGCACAATGTATTGTTCAGACTAATCATTACTGTCTTACAGTCCTTACTGGACTCAGTTTTCATTCACGACATATGTGAAGTTAGTATAGATACTTTATTTTGTCCTGGTTTAAGTGGCCGCTGGAGATACAAGGCAATGGAAAATTTGTCTTCTTATGCCTTACACGGTTTCTGGGATATATAATTTTAAACACTTTGACACTTTTAATATTTGTAAAGTCCTGTGGTAAAGGGCATTGCTATATATGTTACATATGATTGCATGGCAAATTGCCAAAGTAGGAAAGGTGAATTCTTCCAGATAGGACAGAGGAGCCTGAAATAATACCATTCTGCAGCCTGGCTGATTCTCTTTCCAGCTTTGATACACCTCGCTCATTACACCAGCCTTAGGCAGTGAATTGCTTCCCATGTAGTACTCGTGGTGCATGTCTGGGGTCTAATTAGCTTTTAGCTTGCCCAGAATGGTGGCGCAAGAGACAAAGGCAGGTTCTTGTTCTTCCTTGCCATTTGCTAAGGCTTGTGCAATTCCTAATAGCACTTGTATAGGTGAGGCCTTGAGCCTGTTAAGTCAGTGAAAGTGTGTAGCTCCACCTACATTACCTTTTGTTGTACTCAGTGGAGCTCCAAATACGTGCAGCTGCTCTCAGCATCAGGCACCAAGGTTGTTTTTTCTTGAAGCAACTCAAAGTGAAGTGTCTGAGGGTGTGATTTCTGTTTTTCAGCTTTGGAATGAGCAAAGATACTGAAATGTATCACAGAGTGGTTGAGGTTGGAAGGGACATCTGGAGGTCATCTTGCCCCAGAGCAGTGGGGCTCAAGCAGTGCCACCTAGGGCTTGTTGCCCAGAACTATGTCCAGATGACTTTTGTATATCTCCAAGGGTGGAGACTCCATGACCTCTGTAGGCAACCTGTGCCAGTCACCCCCAGAGTAAAAAAGTGTTTCCTTGTGTTCAGTACCTCCTGTGTTTCTGTTTGTGCCCATTGACTCTTGTCCTTTCACTGGGCACCGCTGAAAAGAGCCTGGCTCCGTCTTCCCGCACCTTCCGTTCAGGTATTTATATACATTGGTAAGATCCCCCTGAGCCTTCTCTTCTCCAGGTAGAACAGTTCCAGCTTCCTCAGCCTTTTCTCATGCATGAGGTGCTCCAGTCCTTAATCACTTTAATGGCCATTGTTAGACTCTCTCCAGTATGTTCGTGTGTCGTTGTGTACTGTGGCCTCGCCAGTGCTGGGTAGAAGCGAAGGATCACCTCCCTTGACCTGCTGGCAATACTCTGCCTAATGCAGCCCAGGATACCATTAGCCTTCTTTGTGGCAAGGGCACATTGCTAGCTAATGCTCAACTTGATGTCCACCAGGACCCCCAGGGTCAGGGGAGAAAGAAACAGGGTTTGAACACAGAGGGTGTCTTTCTTGCATTCAGACATTGGCTATACCTTACTAGGACTAACCTCCAGAAAACCTGTGACTTGCATGTGCTCTTCTTATAGAGGAAAAGGGCAAGTCTCCAGCCCAGGTGCACGTACACACCTCCTCTCAGCAGTCCCACTTGCAGCTGTGGCAGACTGAAGAGAATTGCCTGGCCTGCAATCCCTTCAGGATTTCACTTGCTGAGAATGGTAGCTAGATGTTTGAGCCTCAGGCCTGTAGCTGCTGGGAAGGGTATTGAATCTCAGTAACTGAAGTTGAAGGGATCAACATGGGATTTGAATTCCTGACTGCTAGTTCAGGGCTGTGGAGTGTAAAAGAATGAATCTATTGATAGCATTTGCTCTTTTTTTTTTTTTTTTAGTTTTATGAACACAATCATTGCAAAGGCCATACTCATTTTAGAGCAAATTTGTAGTTTTGTTTGCTTAGTTTGAAGTGCATTTTATTTCCATGTTTATGCCCTGGAGACTTTACAAACTGATCTACTTCTTTGAAAGTATGTGGGATTCTTTCTGAGAATACTGTGTTGAAGTTTTCTTTCTTTTTAAATAATGAGAAATGCTCAAATTGGATAATTCCAGAATTTAAGAAACAGGGTAAGGAAAAAAATAAGGGGGGGGGGTGCATGCCAGGAAGCATCTTCACTGTGGCTTTTTTGTTTGTAGTTTTTAAAAATATGTCTTTGTATGTATTGCCAACATGTTTCTTGAGAACTCAGTAGTGAATTTGGTCTCGGGGGATTTGACTTGTTTCCTTGGCTCTGTTCTAAAACCTCTCATAGTCTCGGACAAATCCTGGTTTCTTTGTGCTCATATTCCTTGCCTGTGAAAAGAGTAATTGTAGATTCCTGAGAAACTATGTCCTTTGACTTTTTTTAAGATAGTAAACTTTTGAGAGGGGGACTTTCTAACTGTACGTTTGTATGGCACTTAATGCACTCTCCAGATTCTGCCTAGAAATAAATTTTGAAAAAAGGGGGATTTCAGACTAAAACTTTCAGACTTTCACTTCCAGGTAAAAGTGATGCTGTCCAAAGCAGAAAAAACATACAAGTGGGGAAAAAAATCTCTCTTGGTTAATAAAATAAAGGTACTTCTTAATATCAACCAGGTTACTAGTTTTCTGAAAAAAATGCAGGGAGGATGCCTTGAAATAAACAGAATATAAACACCATAGTTTATAGTACACTTAAAAAAAAAAAGTGCAAGTGCAGCTCCACCAAACCTGACTCACAGTCCCTTTTTCATCCCCCAGCTCTTCCAGTGCAGTTTTGTGACAGTGTTTCATAGTGCCTATGAAGAAGGTGCTTTAAATCAGCGGGAACTGAGATTGGAATGAAGGAAAAATGTTGAGTTGAAATGGTGTAGTAAGATAGTGTTGCTCACGTTGCGCTTCAAATGAAGATATATTGCTAATAAAGTGCTCATCAATGTTTCTTGAAAAATAATTGCTTGGGTAGCAAATTGAGGCAGATTTCTACCTTTGTTTAATGAAATGTTCCTGTCAGACCTTGAAGGACATTAGTTTTCTGGAGATCAGCTAAAGAAGTGTTTGCCACACTGCTGCCCAAGGGACTTGGAGTTATTGTGGTGTGTTGCTGGAGAGCAAATTTTTTGTTTAAAAAACACTTTATTGGAAGAGCAGGGTATGAGCAGAACAGTAACTCCCCATACAACAAGCAATGGGAAATTTTAAATGGAGGGCTCCACTTTAATTTCAGATGGAAGAAGGAAGATTAACGCATCACTGTAATGTATTCATGAAAAATATTTGTCTGCGTAGTTCTATGTTACAAGTTATTTATGACATGAATCAAACATGGGCTTATTTTAAATATATTAAGTTTTTTTTGTAACAAATTAACTTACAAAAGTAAACAGAACATTGTTCTGCTGTATTTTTGGATCATTTCTTTAATTTTTCTCAGTTCCTGGAATGCCTGAAGAACAGATGTTTTATTTGGAGATGTAAAGAATGTCACTGGCAGGAAACTAAGTAACTTTATAATAGAGTAACTTAGTTGTATTAGGCCTGGGTAAACCAGTTGTGATAAATCTAAAACTAATGTTAGTCAAACCTGAATCTTCCTAGATTTTTATTTAAATTGCTACTTTTGCCTATTCTTTTTTAGTATTATCTATTTAAGGTGGAGCTAGTAATAAAAAAAACAGAGCACCGTAGGAATGTGACTATTCTTTCATTATGTAGCACTTCATGAAGCATGGCAGCATACTTGTGAGGCAGCCTATTCTGAGAAATTGATGTTTTGAAGAATCAAAAGATTTGGATAGTTTACGTAGCTGTCAATTTTTCAGGCTTTTCAACCAAGGTTGCTACTGCATGCCAAAGCTTGCAGAGGCTTAATCTGAGATACAGCACCAGTTCAACAAATCTGTCTCTGTTCAAAGCAGAATTGAAGGTGATAAGATTAAGTGAATAGGTACCCTGTTTCCAGGGCAATCAAATTCAGTAATTAGGAGTTCAGTAATCTCAGTTCTTTTAAGTAGTCCCTCACTGTTATAATTAATTCAGTATTCAGTTAGCCAGTTTGTGGATTATGTTTAGATTATCACTCAGATGTGTGCCATCTGGACTTCATTGCACCTGAAGGGCTTTAATTTGAAGATTATCTGGAACCTTGATCCTAGTGCTAGTGACCTCTGTTATCTCTGGTCTTCAGAAAGTGTTTCTTTAATAGTACATTTGCACTGAGGAGCATGGCAGGCAGTCACCCACAGCATTTGTGCAGGTTCAGCTAATGAGTTAGGAGCAGCACCAACCTTCCAATTACCTTTTACTGATCTAGAAACTAACAGCTGCTGAGGTATCTCTGTGGTTTTGTAGAAATCTGATATTTCTCTCCTGTATCTAAATGAAGAACTGTGGAATGGTTTTGATTAGGAGTTAGAAGAGCTACAGGGACAGTGGCGCTGTCTGCCTGATTAACTAAGTCTGAACCTTTTTTGCAACTGGCTTTAGAAGTCAGTCAGACTGGGAATTGAGCAGGGATGTGAGTGGGAGAGGTTTTGGCTCAAACTAGGATGTCATGCACACCCATATTTTCCAGCATCTCTGCTGATACAGTAGCAGATAAATTTTCAGTGTGATGTGGTATCCCCATAGGTCGCGTTACTGTTAATGAGAACTTTACAATTAAATCCCACAACAAACACAGCACTGAATTTAATTCACACTTGTGAATGATTTGAACTAGTTCCGCCCCCCCCCCCCCCCCAAGTAGCTACCTTGAGTAGAGGCATGCCTCAGGCTTTAAGATGGCAAAAAGTTTTAGGGATAGAATTCTTTAATGGAACTGATACGGTCATAATAAATCAAGTGGCCTTTGGGGAACACACTGCTTATATCTAAAAGCTGTTCCAGTTACAGGAGTATATCTTAAAGAAGATTTTTGTGTCCAGCACAAGATCTGGATTTACAGAGTTTAACTTGCAAGTTTCAGTCAATGGGCTCTCTGCCTGAAACCTCTGAAACACTTTCCAAACCACAAAACCAACACGACTGCTTCTGAATCAATTCTCAGATTCTATTTCCATCACCTGTTTACTTTGAGCCTTTTGAATTAGTCTGTCAGTACCTCCAGAACGTTACCAAAATGGGGTACTGCTGTTGGAGCCACCACCACTACCAAAAAAAAAAAAAAATTCTGCGGTGGGAAGCTTGTTACATAAAGTAACCAGAAAGTACCTCTTCCTCTGAGGTTGCTTCAGTGCAGTGACTTCCCCTGCTCAAAACCTGAGAGTCACAAAGTGTTATTCACAGGGACTTGTGAAAACAACTTACCAGTCTGTGACAGTGGTGATGGACAGGTTGCCAGTTCTATTTATGGCTTTACTTGTAGGTAGCTCTCCTACAGCTTTTCTCATAGCATGTTTCAAAAAATTATAAAGCACTGTGCATGATCTGTCTTTCTAATCCACATTCTTTAGAGCTATTGAACTAGCAGGGTTTATTGTTATTATTTGGCTATGGAACTGGTGGATAGTACTTTCTAGTTAATCCAAGATGTTCTGACATTAAAGAAATATTTTAAAATTAAACAGTTTCCTCTTATTTTTAAGATATAAAAGCTTTAGGAAAAATATCCAAAATATTTTATTTAGAGAATAAAAAATATAAACTTCCAACTGTATTTTTCCTCAAATTTTGTGTTCAGTCCAAATATATGAACAATTTAGATATCAAACTATGGATTTTTAAAGAAAATGTAATAAGGAAAAAATCTTGGCAAGCTCTACTTGTCTGGTTTTCCTTTGAGCATAACAGAGAAAATCTGGGCAAGAAGCGAGCTAAACTTTTGTTCCTTCCACTACTGTCTGTGCCTCCTGAACCTCCCAGATCCTGCATAGAAA
This sequence comes from Phalacrocorax aristotelis, assembly GCF_949628215.1. NCBI lineage: Eukaryota > Metazoa > Chordata > Aves > Suliformes > Phalacrocoracidae > Phalacrocorax > Phalacrocorax aristotelis. Next base: position 26,662,690 of record NC_134282.1, on the reverse strand, counting down.
TGCCCTCTGCAGCTTAAATTGGAGTTTTGGGAGAACCCTGAAGGGCTGTCCTTGGTACCTAAACCTGGCTTGAAAGAACTATCCCTTAAAAATGACAGGAATGAATGTCTGCTGCAGATCAATTCCTGCGTTTAGTATGTGAAGCTGAGGATGAAAGTGATATGTTAACAGACCCAGCTCCCCAGCTGGGGCTGCTTAAGTTCCACTCTCTGTAGTGAAGTTATGCGGTTTCATGCCAGCTCAGGGTTTGATGCACAGTTTATTTTCTGAGAGAGAGGACCCTTTGGCACCTCAAGAATAACTCACAGCTGTGAAATTTCATAGCATCCTTTCAGTCTATTACAAAGCAATGCATGGTGCCTCTAGGCATGTGATGTGTAGGAGGATGTTTCATCAATACTACACTGATAGCGTGTAAAATCTTTTGTAAATAAGTCTCTTGTATCTGCAATACCTCTGCATTACAGGTAGTTAACACTTAAAGGCTTCTGACTTAATCTTTTCTGTTTCTCTATGTCACTTACAATCTGACAAGTGTTTGAACCTTTTTTGAAGTGGGAGATTGTGCAAGTGGGATTTCAGTTGCAAGAATGTCTCTTTGGAGGAGTTTTCTGCTGAAGTGAGTAATTGCTTTTCACCAAGATAAATTTGTGAGGCAGGGGAGGGGAGCTGATGGATGTGACCACGACCACGTACTGGTAGCTTCCTGATTTGGATAAATTAACGCAGATTGAAAATGTTGTAATGCACACCCAAATGAGCAATATCCTCTGCATGCAGTGAGAGATACCCCAGAATTTTGCACCACTGTGAAAACATTTGTTGCCATATGACTTTCTATAGGGAGGAGTTCAAACAATTTTGCTTATTTAAGGAAGCTGTAGGTGGGAAAAACATCATCTCTCTGCAATTAGCTGTTTTGTTTTTAATCGTTCCTCCAGAGTATCAGCCCTGAACTGGATTTCCATGGCATTGTGGAATTTACTGGATAGTATAAGGAACTTGGAACGACTTGTGTAACTGGTATTTAAAAGGGTCATTGTTTGGTGCCCACCTCTAAAGAAGCTGCTTGTGGTGCTTAAACTGTTGAGGAGATAGATGTTTCTGCAATGGCAGCATATGGAGAAAAGTTCAGCAGCATTAAACACTGAAGTCCCATGGAGTATCTTTGGGATGTAGGATCATGTGTCATTAATGTAAAGCAGTGAAGTATCTAGAATGTAATTGCAAGGGTCTGTCTGATACAGAATGAGGCCAGAAGAGTGAGAGCTGTGTCTGACTAATTGCCTAACTCAAATACTTAGCATTTTCTGCATCTTCAGTTTAAGGCTGATTAGCGTCACAGAGGTTTGGTGTGGTTTTTTTTGTTTGTTTGTTTTGTTTGTTTGTTATGATACTATTGTTTTATAATCTAAAGACTTGATTCTTTCATGTAGACAGACCTTGGAAACTTTCTGTTCAGTTCTTAAGATTCCCTCCCCACACCCTGTTAGGCCTTCTATTTTTTTTGGAAGCTTATTCTCTTGGGGAAAACTCTTTCTGCTTTGAAGATGTCAGGTTCCAGGCATCTGAACTTCTCAAAATGGAATTTGTTTTCTCATTCAAAGCGCCTCCTTGGAGCTAGGGCTCTTTGTTTTGAAAGGGATATTGCCAATTAGAATTGGCCACTGAGGGTAGATATATCAACTTCAGACTTCTAAATTCTCATTGAAGTACTTCTTAAGAAAATAAATATTCCCTTTGCAGTATTTAGAACCTAAACATTTTAGCATCAAAAAACTTGTGGTGAGGTTGAAAAACAGAAAGCCCTTATTTCCCTACCCTTCTCAAGCCCTATAAGTTCTGAGGTGCCAGCAAGTGACTGTACAAAAATGTTTGCTTAAATTAGCTTTTGCTTAATTTCTAATTTTCAGTCCAAAACCTAAATGAGCCATTAAAGGAATCCACACTAATAAGATGCGCTACAAAGCAAAATATGCCTAGGGCAAAAAGCAGGGTTTTAATTTGTTCAACTTAAATCTCTAACATCTGGCTGTGATGGATGATGTCACTAAACATATTAAGAATATCAGAAATAGACTTTTGTAATCAGTGCCTCCACTGTTTGCGTTTCTCTGTTTGCTTACTCATTTTCTTGGCACACAGCGATACAGGAAAATACTTTAAAGGGCAAAGACTCCAAGCCATAAGTTGACCTTTGGTTTGGATGTGGACTGCTGGGCCTGGTCACCAGCTTCTTGTCCAGTCAGCCTGCACCACAGCTGCTAGGGAACACACACAGAGCTGCTCTTAGCATTGGGTACCTCAGGGCTGCTCAAGGGTTAGGAGTGGGTAGGAGCATCACTCAGAACAACAATCTCAAGAAGATGGGGAGGTGGAGACTTCAAGCGGCAGTAAGCCAGAGTAGTTTTGTGCTTCTCCTTCTGTGTTCAGAGGCCTGGTTTGATTCCTGGTGGGCCTGAGCCTGGGAGGTAGGCATAACAGCTGGGGCTAGTACTTCCATGTAGACTAAGCTGATGAAGCAAGAACTTGGGAGCAGAGCTGGACTCATACTGATAAATTCTGCTGCTTGTCACAGGCCTGAACAGCTTCCTCTTGAGAATGGCTGGCTTGTGGTGACTCATTTACAGCATCAATGTGGCTAGCACGTGACAGGACTTGGCAAAGTGTACCAGCATAGGCACAGCCAGCTGGGCTGCCTTATTCATCTTGTTAGGACAGTTTTCCCTTTTCTTTTTTTCTACCAAAAGCAAAAGGCTCTTTATGCATGTTTAGCTTGGTCAGAGATAAAAAATGTCGCACATTGCCCCTCCTATGAAATGTGTTGCTTCATTATGTTTTCTTTACACTGTTAACTGGATACCCAATCTTAGAATTGCCCATGTGGGAGAAATAGGTTTGTTGACCACCACCAATCATTGTAAGCAGGCTAAAATGAGATCTGAGAGACCCTGTAATCAGTTATTGTCTTTTAAAACTGTTCTTGATTGCCTTCAGTCAAGTTGCTTCCAAACAAGGTGAACTGTGACCTCTGAACTGTTCCGCTGCTCCATTAAAATGGTGGAATCAACCCAGATTGCTTGAAGGAGCAGTTTGTTTGGTGGCTCCCCAGTCATATTAGGTGTGTACAGTTATAATCTGTTGAAAGAAGGCTGTAGAAGGAATTTTGTCTGTACAACCACGCTTTATTGTGGATTTCCTTGAGAAGCACTGTAAGCTTTGCTTTCACCCAGCAGCAGTTTCTTTCCTCTGACTGGAGGAGTGACTGCTCTTTCTAAGGCCCACTGCCCAGTGGAAGGTCCTCTGTCCTCTGCAGGTGACTGGTGTTTGCAGTTGGATTTCTAATTGTAAAGTAGCCTGATCCCACCAGCTTCCTTTTATGTGTTTTATCTAAAAAGGAGCAAATCTAAGTGGAACAGAGCAATTGTTCTACCTCATAGAAATACAGGTTATTTTGTTTTGCGGAGCTTTAACTTTTAAAGAATCCTAGAAACCTCAGGCAATTATTTCATGAGAGTGTTTTAAAACTAGGTGGTTGTCATAATTCACAGCTTCTGTTTTGTGGATCTTTCACACTTCATCGCCTTTTGAACATTTTAGTGCACTGGCCTACCCTCTCTGCTTTGAATGTACTTGCAATCATATCTGTGTAGTCACACTTTTCCCATTTGCCAAATGTAGCTAATGTTCCACCATTTCCATTTGCCAGGAGACTCTCCTATGTTGCTTACAGTAACACTAGGGCCACATATAGAAACTTCTCTGTTTGTCATGGATAAAATTTAATGATAGGAGCACTAAGGGTCACTAGCACAATCTATTAATTGAGAAGCAAAAGGTGTGTGTATCTTGTTCTTGGCTGTGCAGAATCAGGGCCCAAATATGAATAGCTTGAACTGTGAGAACCACTCCCTTTATAGGTTCCCTGTAATTCAAGGGCACTCTGTCCACTGGAGTATCTCACCTTTGCTGATTCATGCCTAAATTCCAAGTAACACAAATTCCCACCTTCCCTACTTCTCCACTCCTTGATTCCAGCAGAATTATAAAGAACAAAAATTCTAAGCTTCTTTCTAGTCCTTACTGTTCAAGAAAAAATAATATTGGCAACTTTCAGGGGCAACTGAAAGAGAGCTTGGTTTTCATTTATGTCTGGGAAGCGCTGATGGCGAGACCTCCGGTCTAAGAGCAGTGGTGGGCCCTGTTAAGTCTTTTTCATTGGAGGCTCTAATCCGTCTCTCTTAGGAGGTTCACAGAAGACATAATCAGATTGTCTAGTCTGATCCACTTGGTGTCACAGGTCACTGAATTTCATGCAGATTGCTCTGTAATGAGGCTTATCCTGACATTCTCACGCATTGACAACATCCAAAGGGTCACAGCAGTGTAGCAGTGTAGCCAAGGCCATGGAAAACTTTCCTCTTGAGTGGTTTTAACTTCTGCATTGTTTTAATTTGTGTCTAAAATTTGACCCCAGTTTCATTGCAGTATTTAAGTGTGCAACTCCATCAATTCCAATAGTTGCTATCCTTCTAAATATGTCCTGTCACCCGGGTCTTACAGCTGGATTTTTAGATTCTGCAGTGTAACAATTGCATGGGTGTGTTTTCACCTGTTGGTGAAGTGAGCTGTAAAATTAATCCCACGTTGCAAATGGTAATCTGAAATAAAATGCAAGCAACCTCTCTTTCTTATTCTTAATGGACTTTTCTACCACATTGTTTAGAAATGTCTCCAGTATGTAGAAATTCATGGTGAAAAGTTTCATTTCTGTTTTCTTCTACAGCTAACACCTTTGTAGGGAAAATATTCTGAAGCTTACTCTCAACAGCAGGAGGGAAGAGAGGAGAGAAACCTATAATCAGTAATGTTAAGAGCTGGATATGATGGAGGACAGAAATTTGGAGCTGATTTGTAATGTGAGAAGGCAACTTGGCAGCTCTGTGCAGTTTTCAGTTGTTTTAAAGGGGGCATAATGCCATAGAACAGGAAGGTATCAGACCTCTCTGAGGCATGGGAGGGGGAGAGAGATTCTGGTCTCTGTTCCTAAATTGCAGGTCTAACTAATCAAAGCAAATGTGGTGAGGAAGCTAGGAAATTTACTGCTTCAAAAACTCTCAGAAGTTGAAAGAATAACTAACATCACTGTGTCCTGAGTTACACTATATAATTGCAGCTTATGAATATTTTGTTTTGTGAAAGAAAAGGGTACTGAATGGTAGATAGGTAGAACCTTCCTTCGGGGAAGGATCCTGCACTGACAAAGGAGAATCAACCCCATGAACAAAAGGCTGATCCCCAAAGATATTTCAGTGTGGATTTATCAGATTCATCTGGTAGTGAGATGCTCTTGGTCTTCTAAACCTATTTAACTTAATGGTCTTGCACTAGTACAATTAGATGAAAGCCCAACAATGAATGTTTGAGATAGGTTGGACTAATGTAACTTTATCTAAGGTCGATTGCATGTTGCCTGAATATTTCCCTCATTTAGTTATTTTAACTTGTAGCATACAGCTTCATTTCATGGCCCCCTTCTCTTGTGCTGGGAGAGACCGTGAGCAGTTGATCATTATTCTTTTATACTACTTCAGTTTTGTCCCATCACTCTAAATAATTTTTTTCTATTTGGAAATTAATTTCTTTTGTATTTATATACACAATTTTATGCAAATAGAGAACAAACACAGCAGTTGAGTCTGCTTTAAAAACATATAAATTCATTCTTTTTTCCTGTTGGCAAGCACAGTGCAGTCTTATTTAAAGTTGTCCCTTGTCACCCTGCCACTGACCACCTCAGAACACCTACTCTTGTTTGGATGGACTTTAGGTTCAGCATATTCTGAAATGGCTGAGGTGGCATGTGGTTTGTGTAAGCAAGTGATATATCTTTTGATAGGGGTGCTGGATGTTTTATTTTAAAATTTGATATGCCTGGAGATGTCAGTCTGCTGGGTCAAATTTTGCTGGCCTTGGGGGAGTTCTGCAAAAGTATAACAATCTGTTTGTAAGATGCTGTGTCTTTTTTATTAGATTATTTATTGTTTCCAAGGAGAAGAAAGAGCTCATTTCAGTGCATATGTGAAGCCCTGGGTCAATATAGTATGTACACTCACAGACTGAGCTGCGCTTCCGAGCTATACAAAGCTAAAAGCCATCAGAGGAATGCATGCTGCAGAACTTGTAATCTAACAGTCCTGGAGCTTATGTGATCTTTCTGCTACAACTCAACAGAAAACAAACTTTTCTTCAGACAGAAGTGCTAAGAATACCAAACCCCACACTCAGACTCTGTGAGTAGAAGACCAAACTTGTGAAAGTGAAACAGCAGAAAGCGAGGTGAAGTGTGTAAGTCTTAGCTTTGAGTTTGCAAGTGAGAGAGAGTTTTTTGCCAGCTGGGTGTGGAAAAATGTGAAACCAAAGACCCTGTAGGTGACTGAGTTCAGAGGAATGTAGAAAGCTTGGTTAATTCACCTGCACAAGTACAGGAATACAGTCTTGAACTATATCAGATTACTTGGGTTAATTTATATTGCCCTTAATCAGAATCAACCCCTCAGTTTAGCTGATAGTCACTTCTGTAATATTTACTTTTTTGAGTATTATGGCCACGTGATTCTCTGAACATAGTATGTGAAGTAGCAAGAAACGTCAAGATGTCTTGAGCCAGCAAAATTAATGGAAAGTTGGTTTGGTCGGCATGATGCTTGCCAAATAGGAAATGAAGGGAGCAAAAGCATTCTTCTGAGTTGAAGAACAACACTTGATTTTCCTGTTCAGAAAAGGGAGATGAGGTTGTTACCCTGATGTACAGTTAAGTGTGCTAGAATATGTTTATTTGGGAAGGGAATAACACTGGAATATAACATTTTTGAGATCAACCAAGAATGACAGTCCAAGTCTCCTCTCCCGAGCAATTTTTTCCATCCAAATATTGAGATCATTTATTAGTTCTCTGGACTTTGTTAGTGCTGGATCTCCATCAATCTTCTGTATGTTTATGTAGCATTTCATTGGACACAGCTGGAACATGATATATTTCCAGTAGTGAAAAATGTAAGATTTTAAGGACATCTAATCCCAACTGGAAAGAGACAGTTTGATATGTCATTTGCACTCTTCTACTGAATTCTGTGATAATATTGACAACAGTAGGACAGAATGAAAACAAAATCCAGTAAATCTTTACAGGAAGACTAAAAGGACAAAGCTGATTGCAGTGCATGGTTCAGGCTTTACTTCTTGAGTGAGAGAATCAGTGGAAATGTGCAGTAATGGATTTTCATATGTTATTCTCAAAGTACAAATTGTGGTGCTGGGAGAGGTAGGGAGCCTTTTGCTTATCTGCTGGGACTTTCTTAAACTGAAAGATATTTTCTATGCTGAGAAATCAATGCAAGAGCTGTTTCAAGGATATATCCCACAGACCCCATTACTTAGCAGACCTGAAATTCATATCCCAGTTTGACAGTGAAAAAAAGAAAGTTTAGCGTACAAGTGCAACAAAGTACTTCAGCACTTCTTCTGGTAAGAACATGCTGTATTGACTGCTTGTTATAGACCAGTAGGAAAGTAGTGACAACATGTCATACTTTGTTTTTATCTACTATAAAGAGATGACTTTACTAAATGAAGGAAATTATGTAGAGAATTGAAAGTGTTTGAGCTATGGTAGACCATAAAAGGTCTAGGAACTCTATGACACAGGCTCCTAACTAAAGACATGAGATACTAAGAGAAGAAATGAGGAGAGAGTCCAATTTACTGAGTAATATGTTGAATTACACTGGGAGGGTAATCTGTCACCAGTCCTGGAACTGCAGCCAGGACTGCCATGTCGAAGCCCATTGTCCCAACTTCATATTCTGTGCTGCGTAAAGAAAGAATCTCCATTATGAAACATAGCTTATCTTTTCCAAATGAATCAGCCCTTATTGTAGTTTTGCAGACATTTTATGGCTTTTTATAGGTGCAAATACATACAGAAAATAGCTAACAATGCTGTTATCCAGAGCACTTTCTTTTCAGGTATTTTTTCAGTTCCTACTGACTTACCAAGGGAGACACCTCCCCAGCCACAGGAATTCTGTTTTCCCCAAGCCTATACTCCCTGCTGGCAGATGACCTGAAATGTTACAGAACCTAGCAGGGACCATTTGAACAAAATGCTTTTTACAAAAATAGAAGTTTGTTTGTCCTCTAGTAAGTACCTCGAAGCTTCATCAGCAGTGCTGTGTTCAACTAATTAATATTATAATTAATTGTAGTTAGGCTGAGACTTCTTATTGTTACATATTACTGCAAAAAAAATTTGATAGCCAATTAATATGTCTTAAAAATTTTGACATGATGTTAATTGCTGGCAGCTGTAAAATGCAGAATCTAACAATATATTTGAGTTTAAACAAAAAGTTAATTTGTACAAGTTCTGTGGTCTGCCTTGTGTAAGTCCAGACAAGATGATCCAAAGCAGTGGTCTAGGATTATCTCTGAACAGAAGGCAAAAAGGCCAGGTCTGTCAGTATTCTTACATTCCCTATCAGTGTAAGGATAAAAGACTCTACAGAACAAGAAGGTGATGTTCCCTGCCTACAGACTGAACACATCTGTCTCCCTACCCCGCAGCAAAAATACTTTAACCTAAATCTAGTGTTCTCACCTCTTGAATTAATATGCAGCTGACTTATTTCTGCTGAGTCTTAACTGCCCTGTTTTTTCTTGCATTATGGACATTTCTTGGAGTGAAAGCTGATCATACTTCTTTCTCTGACGAACTGAGGCTTTCAAGTTAAGAGGCATACTAAACTGCTTCACTCTGTTGTTTTGAAATTTGCTTCTCCTGTTCTTCGTATATTTCCAGTGTAGTTTATGTGTTCTGAGCTGTTACTTTGTTTCTGTAGTTGTGTAAAATGGCATAGGAAGGTATGTCCTCAAAATATATAGCTGATAAACTATGCACATTTATTTCTAGTAGATTATATGTGTGTCTTATAACTGTAGTGGACCTGATGATTTCTTGAGCTGAAATCAACTCTCTGTACTTTAACTCTATTTAATCATATTCAGATGTTATTCTGATGCACATGGCTTAATTTAAGATTGTGACATTGAATTTTTGTCCATTTATCCAAATATGGTAGCGTCTCTTTCAGATGATCAGGTAATAGGTGTTCAAAATCTGGCCACTAGAGTATTCACTCTTCTGTACAGAACCTGAGACACTGTCATTCTTTTTTCCCCTCTATATAACAAATGGAAGGTGTCAAACACACACTTGCACCTAGGTTTCCTATTAATTCCTACTGTGTTTCATTTCTTATTTGAAATTATGATTTATGTGACGATTAGGGTAATTCTTCCTGAGGTGGTTAAAAAAAAAAAAGTTGATTGATTCCTCCTCCACGCCCCCCTTTCCCCCACCTTTTCTCTCATCTGGAGATTACAGCCGTAAAGTGCTCCAAGCCTTTGTTTTGGAAATGTTGCAGGTCACTCCAGGAAGTGCCTGTGACTCTGCCCACTGAAGTAAGTATGATACCCAGGGTAGGGGCGTGCTGCCAATAGTCACCTTGGGCTACTCACCCTACAAACAGGCTACTTGTGCCCAACTATTGCTGCATCAGCATTTTATATGTTTGAAAGATGGAAGAGTTTTGGTTAATTGAGGTTAAAACTCCTGTTCCAGTATTGTTTTAACTGAGAGATGGTAAAGAGGGACTGCCAAGGTGGGTTATCAAAGCAAATTGTAAGCATGGTCACAACAAAAGCAAAGCCTCTTTCACTTTTTGAGGCAGGATATTTTTTGTCTTGTTGGAAGCATTGTCTAGGAGCTGTATATAAGAAATTCCAAAAGGTAAGAAAAAAACCTAGGACTTCCCATTAGCTTTACATTAAACAGAAAAATTTCTGTGATATTTTGCTTGCTTTAGGTGATGTTATTTATCAGCAGCAAAATCTTCTTTGCTGCTGGAAACCTTTGCTTTACACAATGACCTGGTTACCTACTCACCATCTGCTAAACGTGATGCTGCTTAATTAAAAAAGGTAAATGAATATGATGTTTTATGGGGGAAAACATTTTGGGTTTTGTATGTATTTGTCTTGATAGTTCAGCTGATGGTCCCCCAGGTCCTTTTCTGCACTGCTGTTACCTAGTCACTGCTGTTGCTTTACCTGTGGCAGTAGGGGTTATGTCTTAAGTTTAGCATTTTGCATTTGACTTTGCTGAAGTGCATGATGCACATCAGCCTCTTTCTCCTGTTTGTCAAGGTTCCTCTGAACAGCAGTTCTGATCTGCAGTGCATCAACCATCCCTCCAATTTGGTGTCATCCGCAAAAATGCTGATGGTGCACTCTGCCACGTTGTCCAGGCTGTTTGAAGGTATTTGATAACATCAATTCCAGCGTATCACTGGTTTTGGGACAGATAGCTCTTTGAAGTACGCCACAGTTTCATGAAAATGGTGTGAGTGGTGAACCTGTACCACTGTGGGAGTCTGCAGGCGGTTTGTCCTCGCAGGAGGGTGTGAGCATGTTGCGATTCAATAATTGCCCATTGATCAGTCTCTACACTGGTAAAAATATACGCTGAGAGATGTGTCGTCCTTAGGACTCTCAGCTAGCAATAGCTGGATGATATGTAACTGTGCTAGTGGGCTGCCCAGCAGTCCCGCAATAACCTGAGTATGGCTGGACAGATCTGCTTGCATGACCCTGGTCTGGCCCTGATGTCCCAGGCCCTTTTCACAAGCAGCCCCTGATGGTTGCAGGTCTTTTTGGGCTCTCCTTTATCTTTTTAATTGCCAGATTTTGTATTTTCAGGGCCCAACAGATACAGGTGTGTTCGTGAAGGTGTTCTGAAAGGATTTTACCTAAGCTTGCTAAGCACTGTGAAGTGTTGGACAATAATTTAAACACCAAATTTGACATTGGCACCACAGGCATTGGTAATATTGCAGGTCTCTTAATTCTGTTCCAAAAAGGAGCAACTTGTCATCGAAGTTATGAAAAAGTAAATTGGGAGCGAGCAGCATCTGGCTAAATACCTGCAAATTTTACTTTTTTTGTATGTAGCCCTGTGACATGTGTCATGGTCTCTAATATCTGTCCTTATAGCCTGGGACCTTGCTAGTAAATGTCTCCTTGGCAATTGCCTCAGTTTCACGGTTGATCATTTCTTACACTTTAACTATGATTTCTACCTTAATTCTTGCTAGTCCAAGTGGTTAAGGAAGCAAATCCTATACAGATTATGTGAAAAGCTTTTATCTTTGCTGAAGGAATAGGATCATCATCTACTTTACCAAGCTCCTATCTTGAGCCTATAATTTTTCCATGGCCCTTCCACTATTCCACTACCTTATTGGGGGTAATAGTTAGTTGCAGGTGTGATATAATAGAGGACTGATGGATAACATCTACTATTAACTGTCCTATTTGGGGCTTATAAAAGTAGGTGTCAAATGTTATTTCATGAGATGATGAACGGTGAATCTTATTAGCACAAGAATTTACAGAATGACCCCAAATCATCACAATGCCATGAAGGTTGGTTAAAGAACAAAGGCATACCGTAGGGGAGGGAAAAAAACCCCATAAAAACAGGCAGTCTTAAGTTTGCTGTAACGCAACGCAATGCAAATGCAAAATAACAAGTTCCATTGTAGCAGAAGGAAAAATGAACTCTACAGAGAGCATAGTAACTACCATGTCTGACATCTGCCATAAATATTTTTGTGCATAATCTGAAGTCATAAACAATTGCATTTCCAAGTGTGACCCTTGATTTTCTTCTATGTTGACATACATAGTTATAGAGGCCACAGTTTTAGGAAATTTGGGCCTGATCTTTTGGAAACCACTTTGTCACAATCATCTTGTATGTGCCAGTGACCTTAAAAATGAAGCTTATGTGAAAAAAAAAATGAAGCAAAGGACTCCTGCACAATCAGGTACTGAATTAATAGCTGCTTTTGAAAAACATTTTAAGATCCTTCTGCTTCCTCATTGCTCAGATGGGATATGTCCAAGTTCACAGGAATAATGTGGGGCTTATTTTATTAAAGGTTGTAAAGCAATTGCAGATCTTCTGCAAGTTTCTATATAAGTATGAAATCTTAGAAGATAATTTTGTGCTTCATCTTAGATTTGTTTGAAGCTAGTGGTGAATTTCCCATTGATTTCATTAGTGTGACATAAGGCTCCTGGGGCAAAATTCTCAGATCCATGGAGTGTATTTTGGTCTATTTTTGGACTTATGTTTCCACAAAGAGTGGAATGAGTGCAGTCATCTCTCATGAGTCAGAGGAGAGAATTCTCTAATGGGCATAGTTATAATATATTTAGCCCCCATTCTTCTTCAGTAGAACTAAGGAGGGGAGGAAACGGTGACTACCTTGCCAGAGGCAGCATGATTCCTGACCTCCTCCAATGAGCTTGAAGTCCTGTGCTAAAAATATAAGTATTTTTAAAATAACTGGGATAATGTAGTGATTTCTGTCTGATTTATTTCTTTCCTAATGAACATGGTAATATCTGCTGTGACTAGTTCTGACAAGTAGGATCTGGGAGTTTTATTTTATTGGAAGCCAATGTGTTCTGTTCTGTTCAGTGTATTGTTAGTTTTATTCATTTTTTTTAATTGTTTGGTTCCATTAAATCTACTTAGATTAGATTACAGGGTGATTCTATAAATATGTATTTATATATTTGATTAAACATGACCATCTTTATTTTACAGATTGTATTGCTATGACCAGGCTAAAGCTGAGTAATCTATGCTGTGAAAAGCTACAAGGCTTGCCAAGTAAGAGCTTTTGATTGATAAACTCAGTGTCGGTAATGATCTCACAGTGATGTATAGTCAGGTAGCACTGTCGGTGGCTCTGGTGCATGCAGTGAAGGATCCTTGTTGTGATCAACCCTGTTCTGGCAAGAGCTGCTAGCTCTGGTCAAAAATCTCCTTGAACAGCAGAGTCCTCAGCTTGGAGGAATTCCTTGTGCTCTGTGCGTTTGAATACTGTGCGGAAGATCTCTGTGACTGCCAGAATGTCTGGCATGAATAAGTTCCTGAGATGAAGGTGGGCCTGCAAACTCGGGGGGGGGCTCATTGGCTGTAGAGTCAGAGTCACCGGGTTTATGGAAGCTTTCTGGGCTCCAACATGCTGATGTCTTGTCCAATATGGGGCTGATGCAAGAGAAGCCAGACTTCTGCTACTGCTCTTCTGTTCTGTAACACATTTGGGAAGTTTCTTGTGGGCTTAGAGATTAGCACTTTTGCTATAGGTAGCCACGAATCTAAAGGCCAAACTACAAAGCTATTTAGATGCTCCACTTTTGACATCTGAATTGACGACTGTTTGGTGTCTTGTTTTCTGAGTGGTAGTGGAGTTTTGTGTTTTGGGGCTTTTTTTTTTTGCTTCATATATTCAAGTTCCTAAACTGGCCCAATTTGATTTGGCCTTTGATTTGGCCTTTACTAACCTCATGCTTCGTTCCTAGTAGACTACCTTATTTCCCTGACAATTCATGTAGCTTAAACTTTTATATGCATTAAGACTTACAGTGTTCCCAATTTATTCCCCTCTTTCCTGGATGTGTTCTCTCTAATGGCAAAAAGATGCATGCTTCTGGAATGGCTTTAAGAGCGCCTCCATCAGAGAATATTCTAAACGGAGAGTAAAGTGTCCTGGAACTAGAAAAATTCATATCTCACAAGAAAAATAAAATATGGCAAAAGAGGGATTTTTAAGAGTAAAGCCTGTTGACTTTAATAGGAATTGTGTTGTGTGTTGGCATGAACATAGTTTTGATTGTTTTGATTGAAAATTCTGGAGTAAGCTATTTTACAAATATAATAGCTACTGTGCAAAAGGATGCAATCATAATTCATTTAACTGAAACTAATAAATCTGTCCAGCCAGAACAATATTTTTTTTAATTACTGTAGTAGATTGTGAAATCCTCCACCTTGGCTTTAGAGCTTACAGAGCTGATTCCCACCAGTATAGCCTCCCAGTGAATGAATGAGTCTTAATGGGCACATATACCTACCCAGGAAAAATCTGTTTCCATGAAGCATCTGCTTTACATTGAAACATTGGCTTTCCAATAATCTTTCAAGCTGTGTTGTGAGGCATGACGAGGTCAAATGACTTATCCAAGTCTTGCAAAATGCCAGCTGAAATTAGGATCTAATGTACTTCTGGCTTGATTCAGGTTTTTACTCAAGCCACTAGAACTCAAAAGTGCTTAGATGAGCCAGGAGGAAACCCTGGTGCAGTCAGCTTTGCACTTACAGATTGCAACTGAAAATGCTTAGGGATTCGCTTGTGTTTCTGAATCCCACATGAAAGCATAATTCATTTTGAGAGAGGCAGAAGAATGTTTCTTGTTCTTAACAAACAATTCTTGTAAAATGCTAATTAAATTATAATAGGAAAATTGTTAATTGCTTAGTTGCATTTCTTATTATCTATAGAAGTTTTCAATTATGAAGTGGAGTTGTTACATGAAGCCTGTAATGGCAAGGGGAAAGTGAGTATGAATTCACTCGTGTTCAGCTGGATTCTCTTTATTGCCTTTCAAATAAAGCAGCCTGTCCTGAGTAGGACGTGTTGCTTCCTCTTTCAAGGAAGTAGGGGCTTTAGAGGAGTGAGTAGGTCCCCTCTAGGCACCAGGGCAGCACACTGGGATTAGGGCAATTCCCTAGGCTTCAGCTGCTGTGCCCTGGGTTTATTCACAAGTTGAATGAGAAGTTTCTATACAGGCAGAAAAATACTGTCACTGAACAACTTATGAACATAAATCTTCAATGACAGGCTGAGTGTCAGACTTGGGTTTTCAGCAGGAAAAATGTGCATTAGTCTTGCTACTATTTAAGATTAAGGATGGGGGGGAGTAGTGTTATAAAAGAATTGCTTTTCCTTGGCCTCCTCCATTTTACTACACTGTTCTACTGAGGATGTTACCTCAGCTTTCCACTGGAAATTGGCCAGGGACCCTTGTGAAAGTTTTCTGGAGGCTTATTACTGTCTAATTCACCTTTCAAAATAAAAGTGAGATTTTTCAATTGCTTTTCAGAACTTTGTCCTTTCTTGCTTCATCTAAGGGCCAAAGTTTAGACCAAATATTACAGTGTTTGAAACAGTTAAGCCTTCTTGATTTGTCATTAAATTGAGACTTATACCTGATCCTTAAATAGATGATGATTTAGCCATATAGAAAAAAAGGCTATTTTTGCAATATTATGCTAAAATACCACACAAGTGCTGAAAACCTTCCTTTTTGTGATTTCTAATTCAGAAATGTTATCTTCTATCAACATAAAATTGAACATCCTGTCAGATGTGTCCAGAGAGTGACTTATATTCAGTCTTGCAATAAAAATACCCATTAAATATCAAAAGGGGGAAAAAAAAAAATATTTTGAAACATTTTTCATATTCTTGAGCTTTTTTTTGTTCTTTTGTGTTAGTGAAATAGTATCAAATTTTTTTAATTCCGTAGGGGAACATTTTATTGTGCTCTAAGACTTAGCAAGTTGCTCTTTTACCCATGGAGTAAATTGTTTTGCTGTGCTTCATGACTGAACGTTAATTAAGATTAGTAGGTCCTGGATTGGCTTCCCTTGAAATGATGACTAACTGGGTTCAAATTCATTGCTAAAATGCTGGTAACATTCTATGAGAAGTGAGATCTGAAACAAATGCCATGGTGCTTTACTTTCAAAAATTGCCAAAAAGCTAAAAATTAATTTCTCCTTTCGTTGTTTTATATTTTTTAAAAGGCTGCTGCACTTTAATACATGTATAGAATTTCCTACGTGCTTCTTCAGTGGAATTAATTTTACATCTAGCTTCATTATTTTAATCTGTTATTAAAAACAGTTTTTCCTATCTGGGTAATTCTATTGACATACCAAAGTATGAAAGCATCTGCTTGATTAGCAGTATGATACTTTCCACATGCCATTTTCCTTACATCAAGTACTGGAAAAGGAAAGAATATGTTGTTTAGCTGTGGACTTCTGGAGACGAGTTGTTGCACACTAACATGGCACTTAGAAGTAAAATTGCAACATCAAACAGTCCGGTTTGATCATGGCACTTTCCAGGATGCCAGTGCAGATGTAATGTGCGTGCAGAAGTGGGTTAAAAGAAATGATATGCAATTGCTATTATCACACCTAACTTTTATGTAGCCTTGTTCACTGATCACTTGAGAAGACATAATACAGAATTAACTCGATGTTACATGGGTTTATGTAGTGTTGTTTACATAGGAGTACTTCAGCTTGAGTTGCTAAATTTGGCAGGGGCTAGTTTGATTATGTGCTGATTTTCTTCATTTTACAGACAGGATTAGACAAAAGCCAAAATATTAAAACGTCTTCTAGTTTTGGATGCCCAAGTTAAAATTCCAGACAGTGGTTTTGCAAAATATATAATTATTCATAGTCATCAAGCAGTATGAATGGAGGGTGGGAGGAGGAAGAAATTATCCTAGTTTAAAAGGTATGACTTTGTTTCAGTCCTCAACCCAGGAGATCTGTGAGGTCCATGCAGAAGAGGAGGAAACAATTCCTTTGGAACAAATGTTCAGTTTGCTATATGATCTTGTCAAAGGACCCACAGTCAAATAATTCTTTGATAGCAATATTATGAGGTTTAAAAACTCAGGGCTTTAACCACGTAAAGTAAGGATTTGGGTTTGTGTACAATTGCTACAGGTTACAGTTTTGCTCTGTGCTGTAGCATTGACTTGGGCAGTGATAGAGCCTGGTAGATCCCAGACATTACCAATATTCTCTAGTGTGGGTTTCTTTTTCGTTGGTTGTTTGGTTTTTTGGTTGTTCTTTTTCACTTTTCCCCTTTTCTTTTGTAAATACAGTGGAATCTTTCTGACCTGCAGGATTTATTTCAGTTTGTATTCTTCAAAACTTGTTTTGGTATTTTGATAACAACAGAAAATCAAACTTCCAAGGTAATCCAGCCTATTTGAGATAGGATTATTTCCAGAGGCCATCAAGTGAAAGAATGACCGCAAACTGAAGACATTTTATGCCATAGAGCTCTCATGCAAAGTTTTGATGTAAATGGGGTGCCAGATTATTTCAGGTGTTACTTCACTTGAAATAGCAAAAAATGCTTTAATGAGTTACAGAAACAGCAAAGAATTTTGAGTGTCTATAAAATGAAATGTGTAATTCAGCCAAATATCTTCGAACTATTCTGTTTCTGGAAGAAACTGTTTGGCTGTAGGGGCCTATTTTCTAGTTGCATGACTTTGAATAACCATTGGAGTGCCATGGATACTGCTCTTTGGTTTTGCGGTATAAATTTGAAAATAATTCCCTGCTTTTAGTTCTGGGGTAAAAAGAAAATGATCAGTTCCAACCATTTCCAATTTCAGAATTACCTGTCTTGCACATACTCAAGTCATTTATTATCTGTCTTGTACTCAAGTGTAATTTAAATACAAGTATTGAAATGACAACAAACTGGGTTGGTTTGTTTCAGACCTTCTATAGATGTCTTATGTCAGTTCTGTTCTCAGGTGCACAGGCAAGATGGTATCAGTGATACAAAACAGTGATTTCTGTTTAATTCTGTCAGTAGCACTGCCAAAGGCGTTGGCTCTGAGTGCTTCCTGTGGTAGTGCTTTTCTGGGATATGTTGTTCTCTTTTGAGATCTAGTAGGCTGCAATTCCAGTGTAACTTTCTGATTACTCATCTGTGTACTACAGACCTTGTCACTTTATCAAAACTTTGGAGTTTTCCTATTTCTGTTATTCATAACAATTACTGCATTTACTCATCCCTAGCTTACCTACAAGATTTAGTGCATATTGAATATGTAACTCATTTATCACAATGCTGTGATGAATTTACCCCATATCCCCCTATTTGTCTATGAAACATTTCCTACTTGCAGAAATCATGGTGAAATTTGAAAATACTCAGATAATTCTGAAAAACTACAAGGCTTCCAATCTGTTAGCTGGTATTTCTTTGTGTCCTCACAAATAATGGATAATAACAACCTTGCTGAATACAGTAGAGTGGACTTGTCATATTTAATTGCAGAACTGCCTGTGCATCACTTGTTCTTTTTGACTAATTTTAGTAAACATTACACTTGATCCCTGTTCTGTGGTAGCCAGGTGAAATGGTACATAGCTATTTAGGAATCTACTATGTGTATTTCATAAGTGCATTATCAATTTCTAAAGATTTTTTTGGGAAAAGTATGGCTTCTGCACAGGGACTTCATTCCATATTCACACTAATAAATGAGTAGTCTAATTTTTCAAATGTGCTGATCTCATTGCAGATTTTCTGGCATTTTTTTCTCTGTCTGGAAGGATGGGATATTTTATGGCTGCTTTCCCTTCTTACGATCATTAAGCTTATTTCTGCACCTGTGGTGGAGTAACGCTGGGCACAAGTATAAATTGGGAGAGGAGTGGCTGGAAAGCAGCCCTGCAGAAAGCAATCTGGGGGTGCTGGTCAACAGCAGGCTCAAGAGGAGCCAGGAGTGTGCCCTGGCAGCCAAGAGGGCAAACTGCACCCTGGGCGGCATCAAACACAGCATAACCAGCTGTATTCAGCGTTGGTGTGGCCTCACCTTGAATACAGTGAAGTTCTGGGCCCCACAATTTAAGAAGGATGTGGAGGTCCTTGAATGTGTCCAGAGGAGGACAACCAAGCTGGTGAAAGGGCTGGAAGGCATGTGCTATAAGGAGCAGCTAAGGACTTTGGGCTTGTCTAGTTTGGAAAAAAGGAGGCTGAGCGGAGTCCTCGTTGCTCTCTACAGCTTCCTGAGTAGAGGATGTGGAGGGTGAGGTGCTGATCTCTTCTCCCTTGTATCCAGTGATAGGATGTGTGGGAATGTTTCAAAGCTACCTTGGGAGGATCAGACTGGACAAGAGGAAGCACTTCTTTAGTAAGAGGATGGCCAAACACTGGAACAGGCTTCCTAAAGAGGTGGTCAGTGCCCCAGGCCTGTCAGTGTTTAAGAGGTATTTGGACAATGCCCTTAATAATATGCTTTAACTTTCAGTCAGCCCTGAATTGGTCAGGCAGTTGGACTAGCTGTGATCATTGTAGGTCCCTTCCAACTGAAATAGTCTATCCTAACACTTCAAGTGTGTTACAGTGTCTACTATTCTAGGTAGCTAGCAGTATCAAGAAGAATTCCTGAAGAACTCTCTTACTTAATTTTCCCAGTGCACCTAGAATATGCTCCTACATTCAACATTTCAGGTCAGCCCCATTACTGAACTGATTAAGGATTACTGGGGCATGCAGTGTGATCTGCATGGTATTGTGAGTTGTGTCTCATACTGCATGTGGAACTTGTATCCTGATTTGAGAACACAAATTGAAATTAGCTGTAACAGATAAGACTGCTGACTTCAGAATTAGTGTGAGAACTTTAGTCAGTATGGGTGGTAGCATGCACCCACCTCAGACTTCCTTTTCCGTCAGCTGGGAAGTGAGAATATTCCTTTGCAACATCCCTGTCTTCCTTCCAAGGCAGGCTTTCAATTTTCCTGTATGAACAGTGCTCTGTGCATACTGCATTTAGAAAATGGCCAATGACTTTCCAGTGTTTTTAAAATCACTGCTCAGAAACTATTTGTGACAATAAGGGTAACAGGCTGGAGAAGTTTGGGAGCTGAGTGTAGATCTCCCAGCAGCGATACTTGGAAGGTGGACTGGCTGGCCTTAAATTCCACCCATTCCTCTTCCTAAAAAAATCAGTATATGATGTTATGTAACAACTGACATATCACTGAAAGGGAAATACTAATCCACACCTAGCAAACCTCTGCAAGCTACAATAAAGCCTTATGTACAGAAGCAATTTATAAAATAGGATTCTAAATTAATTTGAGAGTACACCCTTTGAATAAACTTCTGCTCGTACTGTGTACTTAATGCAGAATGGCATGCCAAGTTTGCAAGGAGACAACTCATTTTGGGCTCTCTTTTTATGAATATGACTTCCTTCCAAAGTCTTGTTCTAAGACCAGACTTTTAACACTGTGAATTGAACTGTGAAAGATTTGGGGAGAGAAAATATTAAGGGATAGCTCTCACAACTTTACATAAAATAGTTTTTCTGTGTTTAGCAAGAACTCCTAAGGTCCATTATTTAATGACTCTTGAGAAAATCTTGCCTCTAGTAGGAAATGAGTTTTTCTCTGGTTTTGGATTTTTTAAATTTTATTTTTCTCACAAGTGATTTGTATGTCTCTATGTTACTACTGAAGCAATACTGCCCAGTATCACAGGATGGGTACAGATGTCTGCAGAAGTTTTCTTTCACCTATTTCATATCTTTTCATAATATAATTTTGGACAGACCCTAGAAAATTCAGTGTTTCAGCTGTACCGTGTTCCTTGCTGGAAAAGATAATGCTGAGCATTCTTCTTTCTGGCATCTGTTCCCTTTACCTTGCTAATGCTCCAGTAGCTAAAAACTACAAATTGGAACTGCTGGATGGATGGCCCTCCTAACTATTTCACTAACCTGTAGCAGGCCTATTTTACTTATAAACTGCCTGCCACATTCCTATGCCTGGCCTTCTTTGAGTTTGGCATTTAGGTCCGATTGTTTGGAACAATCTCTTGTTGTAGCTGGTTGGGGTGAAATGGAGCTATCTGTCAATTTGAAAAGGTCACTGGCTGTGTCAGAATGACAGTGATTCCAAATTATCCATTAATCTCCCAATTTAAAATTGTCATCCTTCTGATTACAGCCAGCCAGCCACACAGGCTAAAATAGACCTCTTCTCTTACACCCATGACCAAGCAGCTTTTTTATTAGCTGGCAGATAAAATTGGCAGTGCGCTCCAACATTAAATATTCATTAACTGCTCTCTAAAAAGAAATGGCTGCTAACAGGTTGAGAATGTATGAGAAAACAGTCAAAGAAATTACAATTGATTTTCTTGTCTTCTCTGCTAAAGTTTGGACTATATGATTAGTGTAACACACTTAGCATATCCCTATATTGGTTTGGGTCAAAGGGTAATAAATGTAAGAGCTTCCTTGCCCCATTTTTGCGTTGTCTTGATATTGTTGACCCACACTGTATGTTAAATGAAGGGTAAATTAGCATATAGAAAGTGTTATTCTCTATGGGAAATAAGATTTAATAGCTTTTGCACCATCAAAGGGATGGATTTGTAAGATGGAAAAAGTCCCATATGAGGATTTCACGCCTAAAAGGTGTTTAGTTTTCTTACACAGTATAAAAGTGTGGTGCCACTGAGGTTTAGGAGAATAGGGGAGAGCTGTGTTCCATCTGCTGCTCCAGACGGGAAGGAAGGGCTTTGACTCTGCTTCTCCATGTCTATCGTCTATCACCTGGGTCCAACCTTCACTGCTGGTTCCATCTGAAATAGGGTAATTTTACCTTGGGGGCTTTCCTAAGTGGTTGAATGACTCAGGAACAGGCCAATGCTGGAGCTGGCAGTGCCCCTTTCTGAATGGAAGTTTTAGCATCTATCCTGGCAGCAAAAATCCAGACAACTTTTGGAGGTATTTTGATGTGGTGTCAGTATGATGTGGTATCCATTTACACAGCAAAAGTCATAAGCCAGGGAAGCATACAGAAAAGAAATTCAAGGCACATTAAAGGCCAGAGGCATGTCATCCTTCCTTATTCTGAGGAACAAAAAGAGTCTGCATGAACACTGATACCAAGGCAAAACTATTAGATTACAAATGACGATGGATTTACTAGGCTCACCTCAATCCTTGCTTATGCAAAACTTTTATACAAAGAACTGATTAAAATCTTTTCATTCTATAAGGTATTGGGAAAAAAATGCTGCTCTGCTTGACAAATTCTTTTTTGTATTTAGCCAATGTTATAACTGCCCAAATGCTTTGCTGATGGACAATGAGTATTTGCCTAATACTTTTCCTATTATTCAGCTGTCTCTAATTGTGATGCAATTGTGAACCATTGCTAAATTAAATGGAAAATATTCATTGTAGGCAGGAAGAAGTGTAAGGAAAGGATATGACTGTCCATCTTGAAATCTGTTGAATACTCTCATATTCAGGAATATTTCCTACCCCTCCCCCCTCTTAGGAGTATGGCTTTACAGCACTTACTGAAGCCAGTGTGCTGAGATTTTTAGAATGTGCTGATAGTTTATGTGCTTATATGTTTTAGTTTGTTGTAGATTGGAATTTTGAATGTTTCCAGAGCCAAACAGTGGTAGCAGATGACTCTTGATGTTTTTTACTTCTTTGCAATAGCCGTATTATATTTATTCATGGTGGACAACATGGCAGGTGTTTCCTGTGCACAGATAAGTATTGTATACCAAGGGATGGGTAAGACTTTCCATGCAGGTATATCAAATAAAGGATTAGGATATTTTGTAGCCAGCCAGAGAAATACAAGCTGAATAGGTTGACTGCAGCTTTACCAGTTAAGCTTTCTTTTCCAGTGAGCATCTGGCTTGTGTACAGGTGCCAGCTCTGCACACTGCTCTTTCATGCAGTTTGTTGGGATTGTGTAAAGCAGAAGGTGAGAGGAAAGCAGGATGTCTACTGTATCATATATTTTGTCTTTTTCCAGGTCAGAGATATTTGACTTCTGGGGAGGATGTGTGTACATTTTTTTCACTCTGGATTTTTTCCCCCTCTCTGCCTTTTGCAAGTTTAATTGCTCATTAAAAGGCACAGAGAACCACACACTGGCACAACATTCTGATGAAACACCTAATGACTTTCAGCATTTGATTTATGGACACAGCTTAAGTTGCACAGGGGCTTGTGTCAAAACAGGCCAGAGATAAGCTCACATTTATCTATAGAAGTTAAGGAATAATTATGTAAAAGCATTACATTTTAAAGGAAATAAAGACAGACCTGTGGGAATTGCATTTTCACAGCATGTATTGGCAAAGCCCAATCAACCTCCTTGTGGGAGGACAATTAACAGAATTAAAAGTCGGAATTTTAATTATCATACAAATTAGAGGGAAATTAATCAGCTTGTATTTTATGACTTGACTTGGCTTTGAGCATTGCCGCTTGAATTTTATAGTGAAACTTTGATTAATTGAGACACTGCATGAAAGCATAAAATCCTGACTTAGGTAGCATTTTAATGCCCAGCTTGCTTTCCATCTGCTACCTCCAATATGGGAAGCGGCAACAATGAGATGATGCAGAAGCAAAACCTTTGTTCCCATGGGAGCCAGAGTGACTGCCAGAGCGCATGCCAGCAGTAGCCTCCAAAACCATACCCTGAGATTCCCCTGCATATGCTGGAAGTTGCTTTTTCTATAGCTCCTATTTTTACCTTCTGACTACACAACATGTTGCTTTATAACTAGTGCCCTGATATGAGCCAGATTCAAGTGTAAAAGATTTTCACTGTCTGACTGGAAGCATCATTTCAGTATCAGTCAAAACCCCAGCTTTTTTTCTTTCTTTTTTTCTTTTTTTTTTTTTTTTCAGAGCTGGACAAAATCTTTTAAAAGAGCGGCCTAAATTACTTTGAGAGGAAACAAGCAAAATGCTGATGCCATGAGGCATCATTATAGATCACCAAAGAGCTGAAAGCACAAGCTGAAAGCTTGTGTGTGATCTTTGGAACTGGTATCCCAGATGCAGGAAAGCCTTATCTCTGCAGGTACTTGAACCTTCTTTTGGATTGTGCTAATCAGAACTTTAAAACATTTAAAGCGGTTTGATGCAGTGCTCTAGGAGTATCTCAAGTTTCAGTTCAGCTGCTGAAAATGTGGTTTTGATAAAATATTTACTCTCTGTGTGGTTGTTCTTTTTCACCCAACCTGAAGTATTTTGGGGTTTGGCTGCAGGCACTCATTCGAGATCCAAAAGCTTGAGTGCTCCTTTTCTAGAAAATGGGAGATCTAGATTCAGACTCCCTACATAGAAAAAGGTGCTGAATTTGGTGTTTGCCCTTTGTTTATCTTTGTTTCCTTTCCTTCCTCTTCCTGTAGTAAATATCTGTCGGCTTGGGTCTGATAATCCAGAAGGATGGCCTTGCCGTATTTGACACCAAAAATCAAAGGAGGACTAAAGCTAAGTTCAGCCTAGGATAAAATGAAAACAAACACTTTGCACTGCTCAGTTTCAGTTGTAAAAACAAAATTCAAACAACAAAGTCTTAGAAAAATGAAATCTGTCTTTCAGTCAGAATACAAGGCACAAAGCGGTTGCAGAAATACACTAGACCACAATTTTATAGGGTCTCAAGTTAAGAAGGAGCTTAATTATGATGCTGGGTTTAGTTTGGAGCTCAAGCAATGATCTAGGAAGCTGGAGAGAAGTACTGGAAATTACTGTGTGCTAATGAGGATCCTAGTAGTAGCTTTCTGTGCTAGTTAATTTGCAATCTATGTAGAGATCTGTTGGGAAGCCTATAAAATGAGCTTTTGCAGAAGCAATCATCACTTCAAAGACTAGAGATATAGCCTTAGGAAGCAGCAGCATGTTGACTGTTAAATTTCCATTTCGAACATTGTTTAGAAAGTTGATGTTGTTGCTTCCTACCTGCTGAACTGAGGAAAGCATAATGCCCTATCCATCAAAATAGGCCTGGAATCCAGCATTTCAAAAGACAGTAAACAGGAGAGTCTTTTTTGGCAACTGTGCCAAATATGCCAGCTAAGACCATGTTGTCCATTTAGAACCCTAATCTGCAGATGCTCAGCTTCATTGCAAAGGTTCAGCCCATTTGCCAAAAGGCTAAGGGCAAAGCATCCTGTTTTCTGCTCTGGATGTGCTGTTACTCAGTACTTTCCTGGATTAAGACAGATTATATCTGGATATGGTATAATGTGTGTTTTTAGGGTAAATCCTTTGGCCACCTACACAGGTGTGCAGAACTTCCAAAAGAACTCTAACAGCATATCTGTGGAATAAGGTGGTGAAACAGCCCAAGGCAAGAGTGCTGTGTTCTGTTCTCTATGGAATTCCAGTTAGGTTTTGAATGGGAATATAAGGCAGGTAGGCCAAACGTGTTACTTTGAGCTCTGCTGAATAGAGGTAAGCCATCTCTGCTCTCTTCCCTTTCATAAAGTAAGAGTCTGAAGGAATGGATTCCACAAGGCTGCAGTGTTTTTGTGGGACAGGAGAAAGTCAAAGAGCTCACAAAGGTCCAAGGATTTATTGCAGAGCAAGTATTATGCAAATCAAACTAATGACTTCATGGAACGGTCAGGTGGTCCGAATGGATGTGACCATCAGGATCTGTACTATTTCAGTGTTTCATTTACATGTCAATTTACTTTGATTTAGGCTGAAAACAAAATGTTCTTTTATCAAAGGTAGAAATGCAACTGAATTACTGTGTCTTTTCCAAACACCAAAGCTCAACCAGAGAAGTTGAATAAGGTCTTGCAAGGTCTGAATACAACCTCAGCAAAGGCTGGTAAATGTAAAATGGAATAGTTCCAGTTGGAAGGCATGTACAACAACCATCTAGTCCAGCTGCCTGACCACATGTGGCACAGTGGAGTGTTGCACAGAGATCTACAACTGGTTCTGACCGAGTTACTGCCAGTGCCCAAAGTGAAGCCACTAGCTTTGCCTGAGAAATGAGAGCTCAGAGGCAACCAGTTCTCTGGATACGTCTCTCAAGGCTCATTCAGGAAGCTCCAAATTGAGTGCTGTGGTTTGCAGTGATATTCTGGAGAAGTGCTTTGCTTGGCAATGAGTAAGAAGTCCCACTCTGTGGTAGCACCTCTGACTCAAAATAACCTCTCTGGTCTAAATAGCACAGGTAAGAGGTTGAAGCCTGGACCCAATGGTTAAGGGAGGGAGAGGCTTAGCTTCCTTAGAGGGAGTCACATAATATTTTAGTCAATGCTTCCATGATTGGATTTTTCAGGAGCTGTTTTGCCAATGGTACTTGCCACTAAGCTAAATCAATTGTTCCTGTCCTAAAAACAAATTGAGAAATCCTGAGCTGTCATCCATTTTATTTGGGGGAATAGACACATTCGTGACCTCCACACTTGCAGCTGTTTGCTTATGGATAAAAGGAGTCTGAGTTTTCCACCAAAGTTTGAAATAAAGAAGTCACCAACCTCTACGTGAGAGGAGGGATGCTACTTTATCAGTGTGGAAACTGAAGCTCAATGCAGTGGACTGAATAACAGAGCAGGGAAGAAACCACAAAATTCTTGGCTGCCAATGTTACTTAATTGCAGTTTCAACAGTATATGAAACTCAGGGGATATCAGACAGAGCACACCCAAACTCCTCTAGAAGGCTCCTGTTGTAGCATATGGTCTCTGGGATCCCCCAGCTATTTTGAATTCCTTGTGGGGCTCCTGGTGCCTTGCAACTTCCTCCTCACAGTAGCCTGAAGACATTATGTGGTTGTAAATCTGGAAATGAAATGCTTACAGCATTTGGCATTCCTAATGTTGCTGTGAATAATTCGTCTTTTTAAGTTACACACATTCATAATGTTGAATGTGCAGGGTCATGAAATGTACTCTGAAAAGTAGAAGGAATCTGACTCCTGTGACTTGATTTAGCCTGGCTGGCAAATTCAGTTACAAAGCTGGATCTCTACTTAAAACACAGATGCCGCCTTTGAACATAAATAATCTGTGGTAAATGAAGTGCTCTTTACTTTTTTTTTTAAGTACAGTTCTGCTTTGGAGGAGTCCAGAGTTCTCTTGAAGCAAGACGTGTGTATCTAAATGTCAGAATTTTTAAAATGCACTTAGAAAACAGGAAACAAAAAAAGCCAACATAAATGAAGAGTCTAATAGTATATCCTCACTAGAGCTTGATTCTAATGTTAAGGTAACCGTAACAGGAACTTCCAGAACAAAGTGTCCATACGATGACTGCATCCCAGCATATGTTTCACATTAAAGTAAGCTTTCCAATTCTATATGCTGGATAATGAATCCTACTTTTCCAATGATTATGAATGAAGCAATTCTCTTATCTAGGACCATACGTCAGAGGGAAAAGAATTCCATTCTTGGTAAGTAATTACTATTGGGTAAGTCATCAAGTACAGACTTCCCAGTCTAGAGTGTCAGTTTCTAAGATTACACATTGACAGATGTAACCCACTTTAGGGTTATGCATTTTTAAAGCAGATGGTATGAAGTGCCTGGTCCTGTCTGTTCTTGGAATATTAGATTAGCTAGACCCTAATTTCACTCAGGATTTCAGGTCTTCTGTTCCTTGGTTGTCTTAATTATTACACATATCTGAGCTTTAAGGTCATCCTTTCAAGCTTCATGAGTAGCACTATGCAACTTTGCCATATCTCGAGATCTGAGACCTTGTTTCACACTGTTAGTAAAATGTCTTTTGGCTTCCAAGAGTGTTTAATGGGACACTCACCTGGAACAGGTGGTGGGGGGAGAGGCTAAAGTTGACAGCAGAAGCAATCAAAAGCCCTGACTGGGGAAGAGACGAAAGCTTGCACAGTGCGTGAGTTCTGACAAGTGTTTGCTCTAAATGCCAAATTAACTCATTTACCATCTCTTCAACAGAAATCCTGTAGAGCTCAGACTGACTTGGGGCCATGTTTAACTATTGTGAAGAGCAGATGGTCACATGCCTAATTTGGACAGCTTCTGAAATGGAGATTAGGTTTGAAATGCTCTGCTTTCATCATGTTTAGTTCAGGTGCATCAGCAGATCTCTGTCTTTCAGCATAACTTTAAAACAGAAGTCACTGTACATTGTAACTGAATGGTGGCATCAATGTTCAAAAGCATGCAATGAAGCTGGACTTACGGCTGGTAGGTTTTTTTCTCAGCTTGTTGTCAGTTATAGCTATGGTGAGGGTCTGTTTCTGCTGTTAGTGATGGAGATGTTCATAGCTGTTGATGATGGCTGGGGTTCTGTATTCACTCAGAACTGCATCACTCAGTTAAGGCAAATGCTCTGTGGCAGGCATGGCGATCCTCCTATTTTCGGAGATTCTGCTCTGGAGTTATCCCCTCCAGCTGAACTTGTCTCCACAGGAAGCTCTGTGCACTGGACTACATTACAGGCATGTTATATGCTCCTTGTTTTGTTCATTCTACTTGCTGGTGGAGCACAATGTTTTAACTGGGAAAAATAAATTTGAAAAGATCTCTGAATATTTTTATCTGTATGAGACCTGCTGTCATAACTTGCTGTTGTGTCACTGTCTCATTTCACTGGGATTTGAACAGGACTGTCAGTAAGTGAAAAATACAGCTACTGTTAGATTAGGAGCTATTTCACATTCATCAGATCTCTAGAACTTCACCTGCAAAGTTATTTAATCTCAAGCTAAACCAAACCATTGCTCTTATGCTTCTAATTTATTATACTCACTGTATAGTGTATAATAAGCAGGATTCCCTGCTTCTGGTATCAAATAGTGGAGGTGCAGTGCTGTCTAAAACTGCTGCAAAAGACCAATAAAGTCAGGTCATAAACATGTAGTTTTTGTCTTGATGTTTCTTAAAAATAACCAGTATCCTGTAATATCTTCCTGTAATCAAGAAAGATGTAAATCTTCATGTATAAATGTTACACAATTACAAAGAGATTCTTTTTAAAGTTTGAACTTATCTAAGGAAGAACAAGCATGGATGAACAAGCTTCATAATCAGTTAGAAGAGATAATTAAAGGCTGGCGGTATGAAGATTTTTAATCCTTCGAAAATATGTGGCCCATTTGTGTAACTTGCAATATTCAAATCCTGAGATTGACATGCCTTCTACTTGGAGGCTTCTAGCTATGCTTCTGTACATTTTTTCCCTATATATTAATGAGTGGGAAGAATATATACTACATCCTAGTCTAATACTTCTGAATGTCATGGGTTATGCTGAGAGCTCCATGCTGAACCCTTGGACATCCTAACTGAGGTATTCCATGAGCAGATTTCTGTGTGTTAGGCTGCCAGATCAGGTAGAACAGGAAAGAATTTGGTAATGTTAGGTACTGATGTGGAAGTAATTTTAACTACTGGAGTTCAGCACCTGATTGGTGTGCTTGAGTTCATTCTTACTGCTATGGATGTAAAAATGAATAGGCAGTACCCCTTTTCCCATTCCCTCCCCAACACGCACTATGAAAAGAACACACACCTCCTTTGGTTGGGAAGGCTTTGGAGTCTTGTGGGCAGTAATATACCCTTACCATCTGAGCAGCTGTCCCACTAAAGCCTTATAAAACAGCAGTCTGTTGCTGTTAGGCTTGTGATTACTTCTGCTTTCTCCACATCTTGTTTTTCAATCCATTTTCCCCAGTCTGGTCATGTTTCTCCTGCAGTATTTATTTATTGGGAGCTTCTGTCCCCTTGACTATTACTGCATTGTGTGGTGTCCAAAGCTTGCTTTTTGAGGTGCATTTGGAAGTGACGAAATGAGGCATAACAAAACTGTGGAGTATGTTTTATTCAATGGTATCTGAGGTTGTAATTCTCTGTGCTGTGCCAGTTAGCCCATTTTTATAGGAACCTGAATCTACTGTGATCTTAATGGAAGAAAACTGCATTGGCTGCAAAAAAATTTCTTAGTCTTATTTAGCCACTGCCATCAGAACGTATGATTTGGAGCCCTTTCCAGGTATGAGTCCATTCCACGTTGTTTTTAAGGAGTTCCTGTATAGGACACAATAATTGCTCTCTCTTACAGGTAATCTGGTATCTCCAGGCTCATGTATGGAATTTATTTACATCATTTTTTCTGCAGGCTTGCTCTTTGTCCACCTTTAGTGTTTTTTGCATTTGCAGTGCTTGAGAGCAAGCTGGCTCAAGGAGGTGTAACAGTTCCCCTGACACTGAAGAGGGTTCTTGCTTCCCTGGTTTATATTGATAGGACTCATCATAACTTCCGTGTAAATTAGAGTGACACTAATCTGCTTTCAGACATATGCTCCTGTCTTAAAGGTTCAGGTCAGTGTGTGCTACTTTTGGCATACAGCATGACTTTCTAAAGCCGTTGCTTGTTTCTTATCCTTTTGAATTAGAATTCAGTGATTTCTGAAGTCCTCCAAAGTCAAACAACTTATTAACATGAGCACAGTTGCTTCAAGTTGCATCTTGGTGCCCAGGGCTGTAAACATGAGAAGCAACTCAATATGATTTGTGATTTTCTCTTCTGTTCTCTGTATCATTAAATTCACATGCGGCTGCTGTGATGGGAGTCCAACAACTCCCCTTACTGTTTTCTGCATTGCCTAAAGATATGTATTTCCTATTCAACATTTTTCATAGGCATAAACTTTCTGGTGAGTTTTCTAAGTGCTGAAGAGTAGTCATTTGCATTGTCTATGTATCAGAGCTAGTAGCAGACACATGCATGATTTCTGCCACAGTTAAATAACGTTCATCTTCTGTGTGTTGCGTTTAATGATGAAAGTAAGAAGAGGACTCTGCCCTTTGCAACTTTGAGTTCCAACAGTTTTTTCTTTGTTTTTTTGTTTGTTTGTTTGGCTCTGTGTCAAGCTGAGGACAAGGTGGAAAGGCTTGAATTTCACTGTGCTGATTATAAGCCTACTTTAGCATTCACTTGAACCTAGTGAGAATGGATATGTAGGCCCAATAACCCTTTATTTAACCATAACCTGATGCTTTTAGCATTTACATAAACAGTCTGGGCAGTAGATTTAGTGTTTTTGTTATAAACAGTGTGTAGGAAGCCAAAAGGAGTTTCTGGTAACTGTGCAGATGGATCTGCTTCTGCCTAAACTAAAAAATAGAAGTAAATAGAGGCTAAGTAACTTGAACCAGAGGATCCAGGGAAAAAATTTGTCATAGTTCAAGTCTCTCATCACTCACCTGCAAGGCTTCTCTGAGTTCTTTCAGTGGAATGAGAAAGAATAACTTATTCATTTGTACTTACAGGACTTAGAATAAAAGTTAAATTACGATTATTTTTTTTTACTCCAGGGAATGGTCATATATAATAATTTGTATCTTCAAAAGAGAAATGTGTGAAGATATAGCTATGTTAACTGTTAGTTAAATGTTAGCATGTTAAAATAGGGAACAAATAGACAATCTTTCCGTGCAGGCAGAGGAGATACTTGTTATTTCCATGTTTCACTTTCTTCTGTAATTTTGCGTAACTTATTATTCCTTCTCTAACACAATCTTGCTTCTTTCCACCCATAGACACTAATACGATGCAGATGGTAAAGGACAGAAAACTTGGCTGGCTAGAACATCTGTCTGCTTCATGATCTCCACAAGCTGGTGGCTTCCAAGCAGTCTAACCAAAGAGTAAGTCCTAATTGACTGTGAAACCTGCCTTGATCTAGATCATCCATTTGCTTTTTGAATGATGATTTCATCATCTTTAAAAGCCATTTTCCTATGGTGAAAATCAGGAGAGAGTTCTGCTTCCAAATTCTATAGAAGGCAAATATTTTGGATACGGGCTTCTGTACTTACAGAGATTTATGTAATCTCACTGGATGCTGAGTGTTTATGAAGACATCCAAAGACATCCCTTGCCAAAACCCTAGGTAAGTATCACAGTGTATTTTATTGTGTGCTTGGTCTTTTCTTTGAAATTGCATGTGGGTGAATAGGAGAGCTTATATTCTTGGTTTAAATAAAAAAAAGTTTTGTGTGAAAGTTTTAGTTACGCTGTTCACCTATCTGGAAAAAAGACATACTTCCATCATTTACTCTTTTAATGCGGTCATGTAATGCTAACTAGTGAACTATTGAAGAAGAATCCTCAAAATAAGTTAGAACAAAGCTGACAACATATGTTGTGTTTAGCCAATCACATTTTACGCACTCTGTCCTGATTTTATTTAACTAATTGTCTCTTTTTTCTTTCTCTCTGTTAATGTTCCAATAATAAAACATTTTGTTGAATAAAGTGACAAGGGAAGTAAATTCACAAATTAGTGCTCATTCTTGAACCATGATCTGAATTATTGTCTAAATAATATGTATGAAACACCTATTTCAAAAGCTGGCAGGATTTCTCTTTTATTTTTGGGAGCATGTATTTCAGTGTTTTTAGCAAGAGAGTAATACATAAAGTATCTGTTAATAGCCATAAACTGTCTAATGATATGATTTCCATCTCTGCATGGGAAACAAAATTTTCTTTACTCAACTGCAGATCTTAGGGGTTATGTTTGTATGATAAACAGAACATTAGTGTAATTGTCAATTTTGCCTGTGCTACGATGCCATGGAAAATGGCTGTATTTTCAGTATGACTGGGAATTGAAATATTTAACTGAGGAAGCCAAGCGTAGCCTTTTCATGATTACGTTAGAAGAGCCAGAGACAGAAGATTAGCAGCAGTGAGGTTGACGTTTAAATTAGAAGGGACTAGGCATACTGGATTGCTCCCCACTTCTGAGCAGCTTGTGCAAGTGCAGAAAGTATCCATTTCCCATATGTACTGGCTACACACTTAAAGCTGGACATCCAAAAGCTGTATTAATTACTTGGCAGAATTTTTTCTCAGGCTTATTGACAGGAAATTAGTTGGAAAAAAACCCTGGGACACTTGGACAAGCACTGAACTATTGGAAAAAAGCAGTGTTACTACATGTATCGCTTCTGACCAGTTAAAGAATGGCTCCCTCAGCATCAGACTTCATGCCATGGCTTACCTAATACTGTACTAGCAGCAGCATTCCTTGTACTACTTGTATGAAATGCAGTCTATGGACTTTTGAGGTTTAAACAGGAAAACATAATGCAAATCTAATTTCTTGGTGTATTTCAAGGTACGTGGATAAGAATAAGAGTTG
This sequence comes from Phalacrocorax aristotelis, assembly GCF_949628215.1. Classification (NCBI taxonomy): domain Eukaryota; kingdom Metazoa; phylum Chordata; class Aves; order Suliformes; family Phalacrocoracidae; genus Phalacrocorax; species Phalacrocorax aristotelis. The sequence continues at coordinate 26,629,947 of NC_134282.1, read as the reverse complement.
AAAATTGATGTCTCCACCTCCTTAGTGGATGTAAAGGGATGTTCCACACAGTTCCTTGCAAAACAAGGAGTATGAAAAGAGCCATATGGAAGCACATACCTCTCTGAAATCTCACTGCTGTGCAGTGGGTTCCCCTAGGAAAACCCAGAGTGCAGAGTGTTCCGGCTGCCTGGATCCACTCTCCTAGGAAAGCAGAGAGCCAGCCAGTGGTACCTTTTGGTACTCTTACGTTAATCTGAAATTAGGTAATAAGATTTTTATCTAAGTATCTTCCTGGAGCTCTCTGCAGGTCACTAGCGTTAGTGTGTGCCAAAGGCAAGTCCAAGATAGGATGCCTTCCAAGTACAGCTGGCTGATTATGAGCCAGCAGTGTGCCCAGGTGGCCAAGAAGGCCAACAGTGTCCTGGCTTGTATCAGGAATAGTGTGGCCAGCAGGAGCATGGAAGTGGTCGTGCCCTTGTACTGGACACTGGTGAGGCTTCACATTGAATACTGTGTGCAGTTTTGGGCCCCTCACTATAAGAGGGACATCAAGGTGCTGGAGCGTGTCCAAAGAAGAGCAACGAATGTGGTGAAGGATCTGGAGAACAAGTCTTATGAGGAGAGGCTGAGGGAACTGGGGTTGTTTAGTCTGGAGAAGAGGAGGCTGAGGGGAGACCTTATTGCTCTCTCCAACTACCTGAAAGGAGGTTGTAGTGACCTGGGTGTTGGTGTCCATTGCCAAGTAACAAGCAATAGTATGAGAGGAAATGGCCTCAAGCTGCATCAGGTGAGGTTTAGATTGGATATTAGGAAAAATTTCTAAATTTTTCTAATAAGGATTTTCTAAAGGGTTGTCAAGCATTGGAACAGGCTGTCCAGGGCAGTGGTTGAGTCACCATCCCTGTAGGCATTTAAAAGCCATGTAAATGTGGTGCTCAGGGACGTGGTTTAGTGGTGGACTTGGCAGTGCTGGGTTAATGATTGGACTCAATGATCTTAAAGGTCCTTTCCAACCTAAATTATTCTATGATTCTGTTCTACAAGTGAAGCAAGGTCATTAGTTATCTCAAGGTTCATTATACTCTAACCTATGAATTTCACACCTGAAACAATAAAAAGAATTAGCTTTCTAATATGGAGCTTAAATTACTGCTTTTTAAAGCTCTTTTCATGCAAATAAATTTTTCAGAGTGTGATTTGTACCTGGGATGTAGAAGGGAAGGGCAGAAAATACAATGATGAAGTGATCTGATTTCTTTCACAGGAGCATCCAGGGATCAGAGTCTGACTTCTGTTAAACAGTGGTTTAGATTTTTTTTCTTCGTTTTTTTTTTCTTTTCCCTTCTCAGTTTACTGCACATCAGGCAATCTTCTCAACTCTCATTTGTCTGTCAGGCATATCACTTATCTTGGAACTAGTAGATGGCTTGAAAGCTATGTTTTTTTGTGTGTGTGTTTGTGTGTGCTCTAACGGTATTTCTAACACACTGTCTCTGCTTTCAGTTTGGAGTAATTTTCCTCCCCCTCTGTAGGTGCTCTCCCTGAGTTTGATGGTCAAACTTTTCTACGAAATGTCTCATCAGTGCTTGTCCCATCTCATCCCTAAGCAACTGCATCAGATGAGCAGAAGAGGATGGATAATTGACTATTGGATTCCAGTTAGTGAAGGTCAAGGTGGTCTCTGCCTGGCCTGCCCTGTGCTTGTCATACAACTCTCTGTTATTACAGGGTTTATTCAAGCCTATAATCAGCTGAGTTTCACTGAGATGGAACCTTCTGCTTCACTGAGTAGTTTTTTTGCTGCAGTGCGGCCAGGCTTTGTGTACCCTTGACAGCATAGTTGAAATGTCCACAGATTTTTATATTATGGATCCACTGTATTTTTAGTTCTTCTAGATGTCATTTAAGGAACTGGTTAAAAAAATAAGAAAATAAAAAAACCCCAAACAAACATAAAGATAATTATGGTATGTTAAGTCCAGTATTTCTCAACAGCCACTGTCAATAGTGAGTATTTCTGAAGAATATGGTTTAATCTTTTGTCTGAAGACAAAGGTCTCCAAAGTCTTATAATGAATTACACCGGAAAATGACCTGTTTCTTCAGCATCTATGGAATATATAACTATTAGTTAATAAGTACAGTATTGCTAAGGGCTAGTTTTGTCCTCACTTAAACCTCAATCTAACTAACTATCCATGGAAGTGTAAAGCAGGCTGAAGAAGATACAGTTTTGTGCTTATGTCTGGGAATATGATGAGTACTTAGCAATATTGTTCTGTCAAGGTTATATTGGTACTGCTATGGACATGTTATGAGGTTTGCATAATAATTAGTTGTGACTGTGTAGAAATTGGTTTGAATTTGAACTGCACTAAAGAATTTCTTGAGGCCTTGGAATATTCCATACTTTCTAATAATGAATTTCATAAGCATAAATTCTTGAAAGTTGTGTTTAATGTCTGTCTGGCCTCGGCCAAATCTAAGTCAAACCTTACTCTTGCCTGTTCAAGCAAAAAGATCCCTGGGGAAGAGAATATAAAACACTGTCTATGTGTGGTCTTGAGACTGCTTGAAAATTCCCTTTCATGCAAGTTTTAGCCAGGTCTCAAGGGTCTGTCTTCTGTGACTAGTTCAAAACCAACTTTTCTGGGGGTTTTTGAGGTATTATAGTAAAGTGGCAGGAAATCTGTTATATTTTAGGTTAGGAAGTCCGTTTCAAGGGACTTAAGATAGTAGTACAAAGGATGGGATGCTTCAAAAGGGCAAGAGGCTGAGTCATCACCAGTCTTTCAGGCCTTGGCAGTAACAGAGAATTTTCTAGATAAAAACCTGCTGTTTCTTTATACCATGCTGTTTGAGGAGTAGTAAAATAGGTGGATTGGGTTAGAAAATTCCTAAATAATAATTTAGGTTCCACAACATCTGATACAAAGTCTATGGGAGTTGATGGGAATTTGGGGTGAGGTTTTATGGGATTTTCTGTGTGACTTCTGCTGATTTAGACATACTGACTTACAGAGGGTAAATCTTTTCTCTTTATGCAACTGAAAAGTGCAATTCTTTTTTTTAAAGATTTTTCTTGAGTCTTGGCACTAATGAGGTTTCTACAAGTTGGAGGTAATCAGTGTGGAGAAAGTACTTAGTGCTGCTCTTGCTGACGTTAGCTGCTTTTGTACAACAATTCTTGTAATTGGAATTTTGGTCTCTGAATCCAACTTCTGCCCACTGATTTCTTGAAAATAACTCTTTCATAATCTAGCGGCTTGTGTTGTAGCCTAAAAAAATTTTTTTAAGAGCTTTCTTAGGAAAGGCATATTCTACCCCTGCCCTTCACCCTTCTGTCCCTGGGGCCTGCTATTGTTTGATTTTCCAGGGACAGTGTCTCAAAGGAATATATGATATTCAGTGTGCTGCATTGTTCCCAGAATTGTATATTGGAAACTATAAAGAAACACTTTAGTTGAGCCCTGGAGGTGAGAGAAGTGAGGACCAAAAATGATTGTCTGTGCTTGTGTAGAACATTTCTTTCTGTTTTAAGTGTCATTAGATTGAATAAATGAAATAACGTGGGCTTTAATGAAAGGCAGCTTAGCTGTCTACAAGTACAAAACTCCTCCTTAATTAACGAGTTCAGAGCCTTTGTCGGTGTGGAAATACTTTACCAATGTGGGATGAGTTGGTTATGAAATTATACTGAAGAAGTTGAAATGTTATACTGTAACATGTACATGTTTGCTTCTGCTTAATATGAGAACTCAGGCCTCATACATCCATTTGGATCTATTTTAACGTTGAAGGTTTTTGTCATAGAACAACTTAGAAAATGGTTAATCTGTGAACAATACATACTGCTTCTTCATATGTGGTGTCCTCTGGAGATGCAGTCTCTTTTGAGAAGGGGAGAGAAATATATTCCCTGCTTTACAGCTGAAGGAAACAACTGTCTCTCTAGAACAAAACAGTGGCTCGAGGCAAAAAATTCCTTGAAGAAGATGCCTAATGCTTTGTTAACCTCCTCTGTTTTGGAGCTGTTATACTTGAAAACAAGAGGGTCACACTGAAAATAAACAAGGCTCCACATCTGGCTTTTCCTTCATAAAACTTCTCTCATTGGTTATGTGAGTGACCTGTCTACCGTTAAGAAGTTACTGGCTCATTTTTTATTTACTTGATTGAATGTGAGGGGAAAGTCTCTATTTTCTGCTCTCCTTTCATGAATAAGATACTTACATCCTGAATTGAGGTCTGTTGCTATACAAGATGCTTTCTGAATGTTTTTTCTCTACAGAAAATAGATGCTACTGAAGCAAGTGGCTCGAGGCTGCTCCTTCTTTCTTGCAAACAAGGTACAGATGGGGGATTAAACGGCAGCTTTTCAGAACCTGTGGCAAATTTTGTGCAAATTTTTTTTACAAATTTAGCAAAGGAAGAGTCTGGCTTGTAGACTGAGCGGGATTGCTGGATGCTTTGAACTCTTTGACCTGTGCCACCATGGAGTTAAAGTAGAGGAAATGGAATTGGTAATTCAGTACATTAAAGTACAGAGCCTTTCCTACACAGACTTCATTCATGCTCCATGTGAGAAATTTCTGTGTCTCTGCACTGTCAGAAGGGAGGGAGTTAAAGCAGTTCAGTGTACACAGAAATCAATGGGAAGACTCCCATTAACTTCAATGGATTTTGGATTTGGAACCCAAACTCTACTATATGGTCTCTTCAATAAAAGACCTTCTGTTTTTCTACTTAAATGAAAGTTCTTGAAGACTGAACTTCCCCCAGAGGTGCTTGCACTTTGGATTTATTGCAGTTGCATTAAAGCAGCCATTTCTGTGCTTTTAATGCATTAACAGGCTGCCAGTGGAATAAGATTGTATGTTTGGGAGGAAAAGAAATCCAGAGGTGTGCTACAGACAGTGCTTGGAATGGTAATGAGAATGGCAGTTCATTAGGATTAGCAATGCAAAAAAGGTTCCAGTTAATGAACAATGAAAACATTTTGGCAGTTGCAGGGTTGATTATTGCAAGGCTGTTCATGCTGCTATAATTTAAGCATCTAATGTGACTGTCCATTATCAGGTCTGATTTTGAAAGGTTTATTATTCCATCAAAACATTAATTCTATGCTGAGAGTTGGCATGGAAGACAGGCAAGCAAGCAAGTTACATTTTATGTACTATCTGTATATTTAATAGAGTGAAACTGTAAATGAAGCCAGGAGCCAAGTTTCTTTAGGCCCAAATTAAAATGCCTACTATCTTACTCTTATTAGAAGGTCTTGAGCAGATGACTCTACTGGAAATGTTCCTGTTCAGTTTATCAGAAAGCACAGTACCAGCCTGTCAACACCATCCATAGGTCTGTTTGTAGAAGATGAGCCTTTTATGAGCAACAGCTGTGCTAAAGCAGGCCTCTGAATTTGATTTAAGATGTAGAACTGTATAGAGGATAAACCCATATCAGGAAACACAGAGTAATGTTTTACTGCTACTGAAGATGCTGAAGTTTGACTTCTCCACTGTTCCCATGGAAATCAACGGCTTTGCCCATGACGTTAGTGGAAGCACAGTTAGCACAGTTAGCACTGAGCTAACCTCCATAGGAAAGTTTCTCAGGAGAAGAGTAGGGGATAACAGGAGTGATGGGGAGAATAGCTACTAACTTGTGATGTCTTCTGCATAACAGTGGAAACCTAGGTTCAAGTCTGGCTCAGAATCAAAGGCTTCAGACTATTTGCTTTTCTGGGCTTCTTACTATCCATTGAAAGATCTAGATTTCAGTCTGATGTAAAACCAAAAATACTTCTGATTTCCCAGTGAGCTCTAGTCAAAGCTGTTTTCTTAGTGTTGGCAATTAGTGTTGGCAATTAGTGTTGGCAATTAGTGTTGGCAAACCCTAGCGCAGTAAAAAATGAGCACAAGTACCCAAAAGTAATGCTTTGTTAAGAAAAGTCAGGGTTTGTTCTGTGGGTCTGAAAGATCTTGAATTTGGAGTGAAGGTTTCTCTTGACTTCTATTTCCCACTCAGTTTTAAAAATTGATTTACTTCCTTCCATCTGAATTGCAAGTCTTCTGTCTAATGGTGCTTAGAACCAACAGTCCCAAGTGCCCACCTCCCCTCTGCAGCAGATGGTGTGAATAACCTGGCCCCATTTCTACAATCAGTGAGCGGCAAAAGATGCTGCCAGGTTGTTGGCTGCTGTATAGATGCCATGTGGTAGTTACGATTTAGCTGTAGAGAATGATGCTCCCTGACAATTAAGTAGCACAGTTGGTATTAAGCAAATGTGAAAATTATTGTCTAGAAAATGGTGCAGGGATCTAATCAGGTTTTTTCTTATTGCTGTGAAATTATCTGTGAAAATAGCAGCTCAACCTGATGCTTTAGTAAACTATATGCATTATTCCACTGGATGGTTAATTCCAGTCAGAGGACCTATTTTGCCTCTGATGTGGAGGGGTTTGCTCTCTTCCTCACCACTTCTTTCACCTTGTTAGTTACTATGAAGGTGATTATTTTATAATCACACTTTGGGTTAGAGTTGGCTAAAATTTGAAAACACGCATTTATTGACAGTATTGTCACTAGGTGTCAGTCAGGTTTGATGTGGCTTGTGATGTTACAGTCTTAACCAAGGAGTTGGTCCTGTGCTGGGCTGGGTCCTTTCTCATGCTGCAATGAAAATTTTGAACACTAACTTTTTGCTGGATTTTAACGGCTTTTGCAAACTATCGTGCACCAAGAAAAAGATGCTGCCAGACTGACTTCATTAGGGTCTGTGAAAATAAGTGTTCTAATAAATACATCCTGAAACACTTTTTGACTATTACTATTCAGGCTGGAATTAAACCCTTAGAGCTTGCTTTGAGATGAGGCCTTTGTATAAAATACTGTGCTAATGTAGATAGTTTGTAGTGAGCAGCAGTCTGTAGCAGTGACTCACAACCACTACGATGCATCAGCCTAAAAAGAGATCACAGGTCCTCTGACGCCCTGTTGCCTATCTGCCTGCTACAGAGGTCTCACAAAGGGATGTTTGCCCTGTGCTCGCTCTGTCCCCTCTTCTGTGGACCATTCTCTTGTGTCTCATTGCAGGTGAACTGGAGAGAGAGAGTCAATGCAGGGCCAAGAGATTTGGCTTTACCTCTGTCTGGGGGGAAGACAAGGATAAACAGTGGTACGGACAGGCTGGTTTTGCCCTGTTTCTTCCATGGCTGGGAGAAAAGTTAGTAGCTGAGAGGCCAAGAGAGGGTGAAGGAGTTGAGGTGGAAAAGACTGATTACAGGTAGCAAGGAGAACAGGGAGTACTCATATACAGCAGATTGGAAACTCTTGGTCTGTAGCCCTGAGGAAGAGACATGTCAAAATCTTCCCCCCATTAGAAAAGCCAGGGTGAGTAGCCAGCTTTCCTGCTCAAAATCCCAGTCCAGCACTCAATCTGCTAGGTAGTGCTGCCTCCCAGCTGCATGTTGTTATTCTAACATTTTGGGCATCCAGCAGCTGAAACTACAGTGAGCTTCAAATTGCTGCCAAGCCACCTGAATTTTGCCAGGTCAAACCCTGGTTTTTCTCCTTTCATTTAATGATCCTGTACAACGAAAGGAGATCTGTGTGTGTCATAACCATAATAGACACTTTCTCAGCCTTATGACATGTGCAGGCTGCACTGTTAGTTCTGTTGATATATGGGTTTTGCTTAAAACGGCTCCGTATACTATGGCTGTCAGCTTTGTAGAACAACTTTTGATGTCACACCAATACTCTGTTCAGTGATCAATGCAGAAGGCTTGTACTGTGTGTGTGTCTAGTGAGAGAGGCCTGGAGCTGAACAGCTTATTCCACAAGGGCTGCCAAATAGTTTTACCCCCTGTACTGGAGACGAGGTCAACAGGACTAGAGAGAGAAAGCTGTAGGAATAAAAGCCCTACTGTGAGGGTGACAATACAACAGGTGGGACTTTTGTGAGTATTTGGGGTTGATTTAACTCTTTCCCCAGACCTGCTTCTGAACTGACACTGTGCCTCTACCCAAGAGCCTAGCATCATAACTTCATCTGTTCTGTTTTTCCTTTTAGACTGCTGCTATGCAGCTTTAGAAATGAAGCGTTTGCAAGATACCTGAACGGCAATTGACCTCTAGAAAATCTGTTCCCGGAGATGCTTGTAATGTGTCCTGGAGGGGCAAACCTTTAACAGGCCATTTAACTGAGTTATTTCAGAGTGGTTCGCAACTTGTGCTCTCTCCCAGCAAACCTTTAGCAGTTCCCATTCTCTAGGAACCAGTATATAATAGTTTTCTTTGACAGACTTTTGTATTCATGATGGACTTTGCAAACTTACAGATAGCTGCAAGGATGCTATTGTAGTTCATCTATGCTATGGTTGTAATTTAAGTTTTTCTATCAGATTTGTGTTTTGCTGCCAGAAGCAAATGCATTTAGATAAAGGATGATAGTTGAGTCAAACAATGGTGTATAGTAGATATGCTAATTAATATCTAACAGCTATTTTCTTTAATGAAATTAAGTGCAGAAACATCTTAGCTATTTGAATGTGTTTAATCAAGTCACACCTCCTTTTTTTTTTTTTGCAAATTCTGTTAGGGATAATAGTCAAAATACCAAGCAAATTTTCTGCTATGTAATATGCTGAAATTTAATGATAATATTACAACTATTCTATCAAAACTAATTAAAAGCTTCATTCAATGTGTTAGCAAAATAAACTGTATGTAATTGTAAACAGCAGCCTCACAGTGTGGGTTACTGAATTAACAATGGGATCCAGGAAGATGTAAGAAGTTAAAAGGAAAAAAGCCCACTTGAAACCATTTTAATTTAAATGGTTTCTGATAACTGCATTGGACAGTGAGATTTCCCTTTCCTGAGCCAGTTTAATATTTTAGCTTTTAACTTTTTCCTGCTGTTTTTTTTTTCTTTCTATTGTGACAATTGCTACAAACTGACAATGAATAAACTAAAAGCATGGTAATACAGCTGAAATCATGCACTAAACAGATGTTAAATAGGTTTATAACTGCCTATTTAGGCAACAAACTGCCACTATCTGAATTTCATAGTTATGAACAAATCTTTCAGATGTGTAAGTATGGGGTTACTCTAATGTTTAACTTGACTCTTGGAAGAGGCTAGATGATTCAGAAGTGAATCCAACTGAGAGCTAGGTGAGGTCTCCCAGGCAAGACAAATTGCTTTTACAACTTTTGTTTCATTTCTAGGATAACTGCTCAGTCTTACAGCAAAATCTGTTTAAAATAACAAAATACTGGTTGTTTCCAAGAAATGGAGGCTCTTGAGTAACTTCAGGCTGGGAGAGAATGGGCTGTGCTCTTCTGGGTGATATGGTGCACTGAAGTAGAAGATAACCTGTTCTCGTCATTGCCTTGGTATTTGTGCAGTGTTCTCCAGGTATGTATGAGTTTGCTTTACTTGGAGTCAAGCCTGCCCAGCAGTCATGCAGGCACATTAACACAATGATAAGCTCAGACAGATATACCTAACACTTAGTAGTCAAGCCTCTGCATTTCTTGACTGTGTCTATAGACTTACCCTTCAGGTCTGATTCATGTCCAACTGACTTAGAACATAGACATAGTGAACAAGTCTGGCTGAGAATGCTGTGATAGACTTTCCCTGGGAAATCTGCCTCATTTTTAGATGCTGACTTTCTAGATGGTGAGACAGTCATATGCTTACCTGTCTTCTGTCTTTGGAATGGATCTGGCATTCATCACAAAAAGCGACACATTTGAACGCTGTTGCCTTGTTTACAGTAAGGTTCCTTTTCTCTGTATTGTCCCTACATTCAGAAATACATTCACCAATATTTCTTGCTGGTTCAGCCAGAGTTAAATACTGCAAAAAGACCAAGTAAGCCAGTGTAGGTGACAATATGTACCTTACCCCCCAGTCAGCCATCCTCAGTTCTGTACAGTGGGCCTGATTCTCTTGCCCCAGACGTGGCAGTGCAGCTCCTGTTGCTTTGAAGGCATTTCTCATGTTTATAAATTGATGATCAGGGTACATGAATATTTGTGTTGTGTTTTAATACATGATACAGGAGAATTTTTTGAGGTGCACAACTGGAGTAAGTAAAGATGGTGCAGCAATTTGCAGAAATTCTTTGAGTAGGTGCCTTCAGGCAAAAGGTCTTGTTTCTTGGTTGGAGTTGTTCTCTCTGCTGAGAGATAGTAGAATAGATTAGATAACTGCAATACAAAAGCTAAGTTGGCACTGTGCAAGTGCCAGGCTCTGAGACAGGGACTACTGCAACTGAGAAGGTAGGTTTAACCATCTTGCAGTTGAGTATTTGGAGGAAGCAGGAAGCAGGCTGCTTGCCAGGGATACTGGGCTGCTGAAGAGCAAAGCTGCTCCAAACTGTAGTGAGACACTTGCATGTGGGGAATTTCCCAGACCATTTTTTCTTTCATTCATTAGTGCTTGCTCAGCCTGTCCCCACAAGCACAGTCAACACTTTCTGAGCAGCTGCACCTGGCAGGGCTGAGGAAGCAGTTTCAGCACAGATGAACAATTTACAGCTTTTCATTTAGGTGAGGCGGAGTTTACCAATTCCCAGTGCTTGTCCTGGAACAAGGCAGGTACACTACACAAGATTTTTGGCTGAATCCTGTTTGCTGCACCTAATGATGTGCCTTGGGTGAATGTCTTTCTCACTTCTTGCTAACCTTTCTAACAGGACTGGCTTGCACAGTACCACAAGAGAGGATCCTAAAGGGGATCCTTGTTGCTGCTGTAGTTCCTGTATAGCTCAGTGATTTTGCAGGTACCATCACAGCTACGTAGGGCTTGGAGACTGCTGATAGGAGATAACAGATAAATAAAACTACCTTAGGAGTGATCTGAATGAGCTTTCAGAACTGGGGCAGAGAGATGGCAGCAGCTCATCTCTCTCTCAAGATGGATGGTGCTCCCTTGTCAGAACTGGGAGACAGGCCTGCCTCTGGTCTTTTCTTGACATTTATTTGCTATGTGTGTGCCTCTCCTTGGGTAATGCAGTGGTATTTGTCTGGTCACCTATAGTGTCTCCATCTTGTGTCTGGACAGTGTTGATGATGCACAAACAGGTGAAGTTGCAGTTAAATCATTTGGCGCCATCCCTAGAGACTCACGCTTGTGTAGCCAGAGCCTGTATAAAAGCTCCTATTTAGATAAGAGGAGCCTATCCTCTATAAATGACCAGGCACCTTGGCCTACAGTCCAGCCCCTGTTAAATTACCCTGTCTCACTGTTGAAACAGAGGAGGCAGCTTAATGTCCTAAATCTGCTTCTGGTATAGGACAAGCTGGGAAGAAACTTCATGGGGTGAAGAAAACCCTTTTTAAGTGTTTACTCACAAAGGTCCTGCGCAGGACAAGGAGCAGGTGAGCAACCTGTTTGCCAAAAGCAAACAGGAAGCTACTGAGTCCAAGCCTCATCGTAGCTGCAGTCAGCAGAGCAGCTTCTGAGGTGCAAAGGTAGCCCAAGTTTGGCTTGTCCAGGTCAAGATGTGGCAGGGGCTGCAACAGTATAGTAGTATGTTGTCGCCATAGAAGCAGGCTACCCAGTGGAAACATCACACCAGTTTCATGGTGACAGTACAGCTACTCTGTAGAAAGCTACTGCCACTTCTCAGTGGGCTACATTTTCTCTCAGATGGCTTACTAAGTTGTTGTGGTACCTGGGTGATTCCCTTAATATCTGCTGTGACAGAACTACACATTTGCAACTGTTTGGCAGAAGGTGACATTTGACTCTCTCCTAAAGATATGCACAGCATTGACAGGAGCAGAAGATAGGTCCCCCAGTTTATTCTTGTCAAAAAAAACCCCCCTCTGGAACTCTTGGCAGATGCATTGGTGTAAGGAGGCACTGTTTTTAGAGTTGCTTTCTAAAATTGTGCTTATGCTCAGATTTCCTGAACCACTGTTTAAATACTTAGTGCTATTCTAGAAAAGCCTTATATCAGCATAGCTTTTTGCTGACCATTCAGAACACTCTGTACATCATAAGAACACATCATAAGAACACATTATGGCTACTTATTTCAAGCCAGAGCACTGCAAGTGGGGAAACTATATGATAACAAGCAATCTAAGCTCAAGGTTACTTTATTACTGGGGGACAGGGAGGAAGAGGGATGCCCACAGATACGTACTAGATCATATCCTGCCTTGAAACCTTGATGATTTTTATAGACCAAAGATATAAATTTTTTAAATAGGAAGTGTCACACAGTACAAGAAACTTATCTAATGTCGGATGGGAATTCTATGGCAGGACTGGAAAAAACAGTCTCATATAGCTCACTGTCTTGGAAACCAGTCTATTCTCTCTATTTTCTTAACATCTTTTTTTTTCAACAGCCTAGCTGCTTTGCTGGGTTTTGAGTGTGCAGATCTTGGGAATGAATATGCTGTGCAGATGTGCATAAGCAGATCCACCTTGCTTTCAAACCAGGAAAACAGTCCCTGGAACTAGAGTTTGCCTTACAGACCTGGATTTAGGCTTGCTTCATTATTTCAGGCCTTAAAACTATATGTGATTTGTTCACTTCTCCCCCACCCCCCAAAAGCTTGGGTGTCCTATCTGAAAGATATACTTCACATGAAGGGATGGTTCAGACAGAGAGGGGAAGTCTAGGTCTGTAAATGCACCTTCATACAACTACTGTAGTCAGATCAGAATAGCTTCTGATACAGAGGGTTGACACTGCCTATAATCAGGATCTTCCAGTTTTACTCCCAGTCATGAAACAAACCTCTCGGTGATCTGAGTCACTTCAGTTCGTGAGTTTTTTTTTTTCTTTTAGCTATTTGTGGCAGTTTCCTTAAATTTGGCGTTCTTCCAACCATTTTTTACAGAAGGCTGCTGTAAGGGCGGAGTGGATTTTTAAAAGGGCTTTGAAGATCATGACGTATTGAAAAATATATGGGGGAAGTGTTTCATCTTGTTGGACCAGAGCTTTAATAACAATCATGTAGGCCTAGTTTTGTGGGGCAGCTGCATCTGCTTGCGTGCTGGTAGCTTTACAGGGGACGTGCAGAGATTTAGAAAGGTAGTGGTTTCTTCTTATGGGCCTTTGGCATTTCTGTGCTGCTGGGATTCCTTCCGCAAAGTGAAGGCAACCTCCACCAGGAAGAATGTTTGTACTTCCCAGCATCTTCTCAGCTGATCTGAATTTACTTCTTTTGATTTATATTGGGTTAGGATTCTGCACCAGCCATTACGGTTTCTTTTTAGGGATGCCAGCCTCAGGGATTAAAAATAACAGACAAAACACAGACGCCATTAACTTTTTGAGGCACATAGGGGTGGAGGAACATAGTGGCTAGAGCAGCTGTACTGGAAGCAGAGAGCTCAGAGCACTTTCAACCAAGGTGCTCTAGGGGCATTCAGGAGCTGTGTTTAACCACGGCAGTCCAGCAGGCTTTGTTAGATTTTTTTTTTTTTTTTACTACAGTGTTTGTGCAGTAAGATTAATTTGAGTCTCCAAATTGCGCTTGCAGTAGCTACTGCAATCTGGAAAAGGGAATACCGCTGAGACGTCAGTGTGTATACCAAACATTTTGCACTATCAGTGGTAGATGCAGATTTTTATTATATTGGTTCTTATATTTAATTTGGACATATTTGACAGTTCCTCAATATCCTGTGGCTGAGGAAAAAAAAGTCTCCTGCTGAGTCTCTGACTAATCGTGTAAATAGTTTAGTATAACCATATAGCAGCATAAAATTCTCTACACAAATATCTACTCAGTTTAGAAGGATCCAGCTATATTTTCCCAACTTCTGCAGAGTATTGCTATACCTTACGAGGAGCCCAACTGATTTCACAGGAACTACTAATAGACTAATACTTGATGCATGAAAAGTGGCATTCATCTTTGAAATGAATTCAGCTTTGATTGTGATCTTCTCTTAATATATTTCTAAAAAGAATGAATTTGTTTCAACAAAACAGCTAATTTAACTTAATCTTGCACTGTCTCTATTAATAAAAAGCAAATTTCAATTTGTAATTATGTAATTATGTCTCACTCACTGAAAATCTGACTCTTCATTTGAAGAAATGTGATGTGTGGAGACAGAGATAAAGTAACCAGTGTCTGGTCAAAATCCGGTTGCCCCTGGAGCAGCCTGCTGTTCTCCATCCCTTATACAGAGAGACCAGGCACTGAACTTCGTTCTTCAGGGTTGGTACACAAAGTTATGCTGTGTGAATTACCTCTGTCTATCAGAGAACATGTGACAATCCCTGCACTGAAAAGATAATTAGAATACAGCATAAAAGGGAATAGACAAAAAAGTATAGTCTTTTTAAAGAACCTGGTCCAGGTTAATAACTTGAGCGGTCACACTCTGGTTGCTCCAGGAATCGAGACAGTTCTTTGGCATGTAAGGATTGAGCCCAAACTCAACTCCATGTAATGCCTTTACTCACAAAGTCATCCTTTAAGGTGACAGTGTGCTATATACCAATACATAGCATTGCAAACCTTGGAAATAGCTCCTGGCTTTAACATGTGGCTAATGTATATTTTTGTGTTTCTATAATGCATGTGCAGGACCAAAAGCAGACAGCACTTAATGGGACCAAGAGAAACGGGCTAGGAAATTCCAAATCTGATATATGCTTTAGAGAGAGAGCATAAAACGTACTCACCAGACACTGGCCTTCTTACCACACTATATGAGTAGTAGATCATGCACTGCTCAATTCTATTACAAATGTTACGAGTCTGAACTGAATTGAGATGTACTGATACTGGCCCAGCAAGAAAATTGTTCATTCATTCTGTATAACTCTTTGTCATAGTATGTGAAAAGCACTATTCTCAATTGCAACTAATAAAGTACAATGCAATGTGAAAAAATGGGCTGGCAGAAACCACATCAAGTTGCAACTGGAAATGACAGCTCGTCAAGCAAAGGCATCCAGTGATGTTGCTATAGTTCACCTTCCCCAGTGTGATATATTTGACTGCAGAGTCAGTCAGGAATTTAGCGAAGCAGCATGTATGACTCCTCTGTGGACTGCAGTGAAACCAGCAATGTTCCTGGAAGCTGAAAAATGAATCATTATTTTCCATGGTTCCTGTTTTATGGTCCTATGGATTCTTTCCTCAGTCACAAAGGACTGTTTTATATAGGAGTCCTTTACAGTTCATTAGGTGGTTAAGATGAAATTATGTAATGTCTAATGTTTAAACACTGCATGAGATTCAGGAGGAGTGCTGAGAGCAGGAGGCAGCAGTTTTGGTATGAACTCAGTAAGGAGCTTTAATGAAATTAGTAAAGACAACATAATATTGAATTAGTCTATGAAACTTATTGCCGCCGGGAGCTGTTGAAGCTGGGAGTGCTGGATATCAGCCATTAATGTGGATACCAGAGTATATTCACTATTGAGTTGGTAATTTTTTTAAGAGGACTGTTAAGCTACATACCTGGGAATTTAATAGATATATGTGAATCAGTAGACATACATGGAGAAAGCAAAAGATACCTCATCTTCCAGTTGAAATTTCTTACATTTTCTTTGGAGAATTCCAATAGGGGCCTCTGAGACCTTTAGATCTGGTCTAGTTGGACAGCGCTGTACTTAACATATATGTTATGTTAAATATTTGTCCTGTGAAAAGCTATTGTTTTTCTTGAAAATCTTAAGATGTTTCCCATGTCACCTGATTTTTTTCAATTTTATTGACCACCTGCCAGTCTACTGCAATTTCATTGGAGTAGCACAAGGCAGTGACTGTGAAGCGTACCTTTCCCAGTATCCGTAAGTATCAGTTTTGGGACCCAAGGAGGCTGTGCAAGCCAGCAGTTTGTTCCAACCTCCTCTTAGATTGAATGGCATAAATTATTTTTTTTCCTTTTTCCATTTAGAAATGTTACTTCAGCTCAAAGTTAGGAGAAATTTGGGTCAGCTTTAGCGATCACTTTAATAGTTTGTACTGACAGTCTGTATTTTTTCCAGGAGCAAGATAATACGAATCATATTTGTTTGCCAGACTGCGTTGTCACTAGCAGTGGCTAGTGTTTTTGGTTTGGAAATGGAAAAAAATTCATTCCCTAGTAATTATTCATGATTTTTGAGGGTATAAGTTTCTGAAAACCACTAGGTTTAATAGGGGATACTTGGAAAAATACATTTTTGGGGCCACATGTGAAAATAATTGCAGAAAATCACTAAAAAATTACTTAAAACACAAATTATTTTGCTTTATGTTCTTAATGCTGCCTTGATCAAGTTTGTGGTAATAGGAATGATGGAGCTTGGATGTTAGGGTAATGAGAAAAAGCCAAATATTGTAGAAAGTTTGAGTTTGGCAGTTGTATTTATTCTGCAGTACAGCTCTAATCCAAACATGTTTTTGATGGATCTTGGTGGATCAGGTTTTGTGGGTCATCTTTCAAGACCTTGGCTTTTGTTTTAGGTTCAAAACAATGCAGCAGGATTTTGAAGAGCTCACTCCGTTTTTACAACTCTCTACAATGTGCTTACAGTAGAGTACGTCAGATGAATATCTGCTTTTTTAGGTGCTTAAGTGAATTCAAAAATAATGAAAATGCTAACTTTGGTGGTGAATGTCATCACCCCAGCTCAGAACTGTGTGGACAACTGAGCCCCCCCCTAGAATTAGCTGCAGTTGATACAGGCTGGGGGGGAGGGCAGGAAATCCAACAAAACTACGTAAGTTCTTAAAACCTTTGCATGAAATTTCTGTTTTCAGCTTCTTTTCCCTTTCAGCTACTTGTACGTTGCTCTGTGAAATGGCACTGAAAGCACTCATTTCAGGACCAATTAAAGAGCAGCAGCTGTCAACTCCTTTGGTACTGTGAAAACTCATCCTGATCAGTTTTAAGATGTGCTGCTCTTCTTACCACACTTCCTTATTGCTGACACTTGCAGTGCTTCTTCTGAATGAATATGACTCAGACTACCTACTCCTGAATACATGTTTAAATGAAGAGTCTGTCATATTTGAGTCAACCACAGGATGGCCACTGTATTGCAGACCTTTACTTAAACAGCCTTGCCAATATTGACCTAGTGGGGAATACGTCAAAGCCTCATAAGTATCTCCAGTTATTTCTCCTATATCGGTGTCATCCCCTCATGATTCCTCCTGCACATTCTCTGTTGGAAAATTGATTTCTTGAGATTTCATTCAGTATTTGTGTGGAGTCATTTGACAGGCTCCAGATGTGGTTTGCCCTCAGGCAGGAAACTTGGGTTTCTCAGATTCCCTGCCCTGAACAGTGGGGATTGTAAGCCCAAAGTTGGCCTGTACTGGAAACCTGAAATCTCATCTTCCTAACCCCCTCTTCCAGTCACCTACCAAGCCTGGGGACATACCAGCCACACAGTCAGAGGAGATTCTCCTTGGGGAAATAGCTTGCCCAGTTTGTATTGTTAAAACTTAATGAGTTCATGCGATTGACTATGATGCAATTATTTCTTGGTGATGTATAACAAGTAGCTGTTCTTAGAGGCTTATAAAATATTCCAGAGCTCCATTAATTTCCCCTTCATTAGCTATGTAATTTTGCTAATGACCCAAGATATTTAGAGGCATTGTGTCCTGTGAGAATTATGGGTTAGACTGTGAGGCCTTATGAAAGAGTTGCACGCACAGCTCCATCCCATCTTACTATCAGAAATTCGTTCTGCCCTGCTGCATCTAATTGTATTTTTTTTACTTCTGTACCGAAGTAGAGTCATCTCCTATTGATAAATGAATAATTATTTCATATATGAAATTACACGTTTAATGGAAGTTTGAAGTGTTAGAGTGTTAAATGATTAAATTTGTTAATTGTGTAATATTGCTAGACATAATGATGCATTTAACCATTAACAGTTTTCCACTGCATTGCCTTTTAAATTCTCATGTAACTTATTATACATTCTTGTTGCCTTTTCATCAAGTGTTAATAATTGTGGAAAATAAAGGTTAGAGTCTGGAAAGGGAATTTTCCCAACTGCGATAGCAGGAAGAAAAATGATGTGTGTCACTGGAGACCCCAGCTGGTATTGCAGGATCTGAGAAATATATGGTATCGGAAATGTTTGGAGAAGTGACTTGTTAAGATTCATTATACAGTCTCCCCTTAGCTTTTTCATTTTCACAGTATAAAATAGCAAAAATAACAGAGGAAATTACAAAGAAGTGGTGTGAGGAACAACATAGGTTGTAGTTCCTACTTCAGTCTGTCTGAAGAGCCCTTGGTGCCTATCAGCCCTGGAAATTCATGTGGGATTTGTCACATTTCCTTCCTGTCACACTAGCAGGAGGAGAACTTGCATGAGACCTGGGCTCTGCTACACTCGGCAGTATGGAGCTACCTTAATTTGCCTGGAAGCAAAAGGTTTTGTTTCCAAATTCTAATAAATAGAAAGGGTGTAGGCAGAAAACAACACTGTGCCTTGTGCTGCTAGGCTGGTGCTTGCAGAGATATGACAAGGGCAGCTCCAGCTGGCTTGGCCAGTGCTACTGCATGGGAACATGGCTGTTTTCTCAGCTTTTCTGGAGGGAACATCAGCAACTGGACCACAATGGCTGCATAAGTACCGAAATCCATCACAGGGAGCAGCAATGCCTGGGCCCAGCCACTTCTCTGCAAGTGGTGGGGATAGATGTGACCAGGGAAGTGCAGGGAGTAGGCAGCACAACCGGAGATAATGCTGAAGTTATGTCCCACAGCAATACCTCGTTAGTCTGTGCTTTCAGTTTTTCACGTGTCTGCAGTTTATACCTGTAAGAAGCTGACTGGCCTCTGCATTTTGGGTACAAGATGATGGTTTCCAGAAGGGCTATCTCTACTGATACTGAAGTAAATTGCCTTTCATAGATCAAGCAGATCAGGAAACATCATATTACTGTTAGACCAAAGTTGAAACAATCCCTAGAAAAGCCTGAAAATCCTCAGAAACTGACTTAACCATTATCTTTGAAAGGAAAGTCATTTTGCTTTAAGATTATCATCAAAATTTAGATGCTGTACATTGTACTGGGATAAAGAGGGAATTTGGCAGATGAGCTTTTGCCTCTGGAGCCCCCAGATGACTGGAACAAGCTTCCCTTTCAGCTTAAATCAGCAAACAGCATAATCTCCTTTAAGCCTGGGGTTTAAATGGCTGTTTGAAGGAGGATTGTGCAAAATCTATTTCCAGTAATATGGTTACTGGAGCTAAAGAGTATGTGTTGTTTTCTTGAGATTTTGGATGTCCCTGTGGTGTGCATTAAATTATTGTAAGAATTCTGCAGTTGACGGTTTTCACTTATTCTTTAGGTATATGAACCGGTGGCTTTTCTGTAAAGCTGAAGGCAGCTCCTTGGTTCTTGGACACTTTAAATGCAGTAAACAGAGTAGCTGTCAATACCCTGAATGGTCCCTTATGCTGGCTGTAAGAAAGGCAGTTGTGTTTGTCGTGCCCATCAAGAGTCACGGTTAAAGTTTCCTCTTCTGCCATGTCTAATATCAGAGGGAGAGTCATTCATCTCACTAAGTCAACAGCAGCAACCTTTCCTCCATCAACAAATCAAGGATTAAAACACCATGGATTTGAAAGCAAAGGTGTGTGTTCTGATCGGATGGGGGCTAAGAGCAACACTCTGCAGGCAACACTCTCATATGGCTGTCCTGGTATTTTGTGATACACAGAAGAATACTTTTATTCTTGCTCTCTTGTTGCCCATTGTTCATGGCAAATACAGGGCAGCCACGGTTTTAAACTTGCATAAGCAAAAACTTGAAGTGTCTTACTGTTCCTGTAAAAGAGGAAACACTTGATCAGGAGTTGTCATAAGTGGTATCTATGCCAGTAGCAAACAAGAGGTTGCCCAAGAATTTTTCTTAGTTTTCTACCTTGTTTGAAGAGCTATTGGCCAGCTGTGCTGCTGGCTGGCTGGGGCAAAATGTTAATTTTTGCACTTGGATGACTCCAGCGTTTGCTATCTGGGGGACAGCAGCAAGCAAAGAGAAACTAATGTTAATGGAGTATGACTGCCTGATAATTTAAAGCAGGCTGCTCTGGTGCTTGCTGAGCCAACAGCTCTCCTGCATTTGGGATCTGCACTGAGTATCTCTGGGTGGGAGTGGGAGCCTCCGTGAGGCATCCCTGTTTGCTTGATGCTAGCTGTAACATTTGTAACTCAGATGGCGCAGCTGTGTCCTACTTGGAGTATGTATTCCTCGTGACAATTGCCTTTCTATTCTGGCTGCTGTGGTTTGAAGGCTTGGCTTTTATGAAATAAAGGTCTGAGTAGGCTGTGCTTCCACCCCTCCTGGGTGGCCCAGTCTGTGGTCCAGCTCAGTGGAAGCTGAGGCTTTTTACTCTTGAGCCTTCTCCAGCTTTTTGGGGCATATTGTTCCTGAAATAAGTTGCCTATTTTGGGGCTTCAGTGACAGTTATCTTGATGAGAGATTAACTGTGTGAATATTTATTAGGAGTACTAGCAAAGAACTTTCCTGCAAAGCTGCAGGCAACACTCTTAAATATCTGAACTAAATTACAGGTTTCTGCAAATAAAATACTATGTGTTCTCTGCCTCTGCTAGAGCAACTGACAGTGGTTCTGCCAAGAAATAAACACTGAAAGCACGTTTCTTGCTATATTTCCACATCTTTATTGCTTTTATTTTCAATGGGAGGGAGTACCTGTGGGCAGTTCTTCCTTCTTTCCTGCCTTCCCCTGCATCAAGGTTCAAGGAAAAAATTGGAATTACCTTTTATAGTTATCCAAGGGAAAGTGTAGCAATTAATGTTACAATGATGTGATCATTATCAATGGGAGAAGAATTTTGTATTGAATAAATTATGAATTTTTAAAAAATTTTTATATATTTAATATAATATATTTAATAAGTAATTTTTATTTTTTAAATTTTAAATAAATTAAGATTTTCTTTTAAAACAAATGCTAGTTCATTCACACTCTCATAAGCACCAAGATGCGTATGTCCAGGTGGGCAGGCCAGCATCTAGGCACCAAGGCATGTTTCCCATGTGGCCTGGCCAGGATTCCTGGAGACAGAGGTATGCTGGCTATCTAGTTCTTGTTATGTATCCTGCACCTTCCCAAGCTTGGATGAATATGTGCTGGTTTTGAATGTGCCTGTTGTACCCTTTAGGAGCTCATGGTAATTATGATTCTTTAGTCCCTTGTGTCTCACTTCTCTCCATTATTAGGATTTATTTACTTTTCTTATCTGGGTGTTGTCTTGGTTCTTCCCCTATTCTGTGTCTTACCACCACCTTCTCTTCATGGGTTTAGTCCCGACTTAGTATCCTTTATTTTTCTCATCTGGGAGTCCCTTAGAAATTGACCGTAGATTTGTTGGATCATGACCTGCCATCAGCACCCACCACCCTTATATTTCTTCTTCTGCTGTTCCTTCTGGTGCTTCCACACCATGCCTTCCCTTTCACTCCCATGCATACTGCTCTCAATGTTTCTCTTACTTATTTCTACCAAGTGACCATATTGGTTCATTCTGTGCTATTACACAGCGCTGTTCTCTGCTGTGGAGATGACTGCATTCCCTTGCAGTCCATTGTGGATATGGCAAGTTGCATGAGCACTTAATTTATTTATCAATTGCTATTTTAAATATTTAAGTGAATTGCTGGCACTGCACTGATCCTATCTGTAGATCATAACGACCGATCATGTATGGTTATGGTAATCTGGAGAAAATGCAAATTAACTATGAAAACTGCTTCATCTATAAATAAAACCATTTAGCTTCAAAGCAATATTACCATGGAAATTCTTCACTGATAAAATATATGATTGAGTCTTTTCTTATTTAGATTTCCTGAGCCTTTTTATTTTATGTTGACAAGATGCTGGAGGAAAAAAAACCTATAAACGCAATATTGCATGTTTAAAATATGGTATTTTATGTCATCATCTTAATTCCAAATCTTCCCATGAATTAAAATTTATGACAAATGAGGAAAAGGAGATAGGAAATGTTATTGTTGACAAGGACTAGTTAAATCTAGTGCTCACTGAAAACTTTTGACTTTGTTTCCTGAAGGATTTGGTCCTATATTTGTAAATACTCTTCTAATCAATATTTCTCAAATGCATTCAGAAAACTTTCTCTGAACCACACACAAGAAGAAAAGCCCCTAAGGGAGGCTATCTGAGAGAAAACATGCTTAACAGATCTATGAGTGGTGCCCGTTAAATCCAATCACCATGCATGCAAGATTCAGTGTGTGCCAGTCTTGCTAGCATTTACTTTGTGTTTGGGCTCTGTGGGCAGAACTGAGCTCTGTGCTACATCAGCTTCACTAGAAGAGTCACTAGCTAGAAGTAGCCAGTTAGAAGCTAGCTTAGGTATTGCTGTACAGTTTCATTGTGTCCTGAGTCTTCCGTGCATTTTGCCTAGTAATCCTTATCTAGTGGCGTTAATAATTAGCACATTATTTTGCTTTTCTGAAACTATAATTCTGCTGTTATTACTGAATTTGTGTGACAGCAGTTTACTCAGCAGTACTTACTTTGTCTACATTAGGTATAGATATATTATAATATTTCTGTAGGATTATTCAAAGCACCTGATAGTGTTTCTTCTGACAGAGTTTCTGTTAAAACATGTTGTGCTGGACTGGA
This sequence comes from Phalacrocorax aristotelis, assembly GCF_949628215.1. NCBI lineage: Eukaryota > Metazoa > Chordata > Aves > Suliformes > Phalacrocoracidae > Phalacrocorax > Phalacrocorax aristotelis. The sequence continues at coordinate 26,607,313 of NC_134282.1, read as the reverse complement.
TATAAAGCTGGCATAAAGTTACTTTTTAAATAATTTATTCTCTTTTTTATGTGAACTGGCAGAATGGAACCTTACCAATTCAGTGCTTTGCATCTGTGACACCAGTTCTTTTTGATTTCATAGTAGGTATCTGTAACCGCATTTACCCTCTCCTAGAATGACCATTTGATACCGTGGTCCTATCAAACTTTGTGTTCTGAATCAAACTCAGAGATTGCTAGATGAAGATCTAATACAGAGTTTTGCAGGTCTTATCACACTTTTTATCCTCTGCCTCTGTGGGAGCTGTTCTCTGTGTGGAGACTTCTTACACAGTTGCGCAATCTTCAAATAGATCAGGATGTACAATGGTGCAGCAATACGAATGGAAGTCATCTAACAGCTTATTTCAAGGTATGGAGAAAGATTTGTTTAATTTCCATTTTTTAGCATACATTAAAAACAATCAAACCAGCCATCAGTATTATTGGTAGAAGACTAGCGTCTTTATGAATTAGTGATCAGCGGTTAAGATAACACTTCCCTTTATTGATCACAGGCTGCTGCATTAAATTAAAATGAGAGATTATTTCATTAAATTAAACTCAGCTTACTGGGGGTGACCAAGCATGCCATGCATACTGTTAATGTCACCCAAAGGAAAACTTCAAATTGATAATACATGTCTTGCACCATCCGCCCTTCTCAGAGCAGGATCTGGCTGAGTGCCTCTGCTACCTCTGTGTGCTCACAGGTTCCTTGTCCCAGTGGCCATGGTTCAGTGCTAGCTGCTGGCATTCTGCATGTGATTTTATCTTCCCATGGTAAGGAGGTGTTATCTACTTTGGCTGAATTAAATGCATTGCTGACCCATCATGAAGCCCTCTCAAAATCCATGCTGTGAACAGCGAAAACCCTTGGGTTTTTTATCACTAGAAGTAAGAAAGCAGTGTAGATCCTCGTGGCTCCTTAGCAGAACTGAAGAGCTGATTTGCTGTCAAAACTGCAAGTTCCCTTGAGAAGTTCATTTTTGACAGCTGAGAGGAGAAAGCTTTGTTGATAAGACAGCAGATTTAAAAACTATCGAAGCATTCAAAACGGACCAAAGACCGTTCAAGTTGACACACAAAGCAGAAAGCAAACAGATTTTCAGCTCCTTTGTGACCCTGGGAGTTCTGGTTGCTTTCAGCACACCTCTTTTGGCTGAATTTGCCTCTCCTCAGCAGATGGTATTACTCATTCCTTTGGCAAGCCTCAGTCAGAAATATCACACCCTTATTGGTTTACTGGTGAGCCACAAGGTAATTTCAATCTAACAATGCTTGATTTCTCTTTCTCACCTGCAGAAATCAAAGTATTCCCATACCTATCTCTTAGAAGTTGCTCCTCAAACAGTTCATTTCCTTTCAAGTGGAAATCTGCAGATTTGTCACCCTTTGAGGATTAGATGAATGATCACCAGCCCTTTGCCAGGAGTACAGATAGCCTTGGCTTCTGTACTCTGCTGAGCTGTGCAGCAGTAAATTAGACCACTGCTGTCTTTTGTGGGGAAATGCCAATATGACTCCTCTTGTGCCCCCACATGCCCCAGGCAGTGGAAATAATGAAACCCACTTTTTCCTCTTTTCCTCTTCCTTGAGCACGTAAATTGCAATAGTGAATTGTCCCCTAACTTTTTTTTTTTTCTGGAAAAAATTGACATATTTTATATATGATAACTTGCGTATCATTTTTGAGTACAATCTTGATTGAATCAGGTTCAGTTGTACTGAACATGTAAAATGATCCCTGTCCTTGTGGCTGTGAAGGTCAAACAGCAAAAGAAAAAGCTGCTTTGAAGTGTGGAGAAAAGAGAACATGCAAACAGAAAATGTGCTTTCTTCAACCTCTGAAAGTAGTTCTTTTGACTTGGTAATACTTATTTTCTGCAAAAGCCGGGTGCTTACTGGCATGTTCCTGACTGCGTTGAGGGTTTCTTTTTCTGATAAGGAATTAATCGCATTTTATATTGGTGCAAAGTTCTGTATTTGGTGATGAACATTGAGCCAGAAGCAGCTCACATATTATGGTCTTTTGATTTAATGTGTAAAATTCAGCAGAGCGAAGACTGGTAGTTTTGCATATTTTTAGCCATAGGATGACAGTTTCTCTGAATTTGTTTAATCTTCTAAATTCATGGGTTGACTTTGTGTATATGTTCTTCTCAGGAAACAGAAGCCCTAATGCTTTAGAAGCTAATGTAGAAATGGGCTTTACCTTTTTAAAACAGTCATAGTTTTGGGTTGGGGGAAAGATCATTTATATGTACTTAGTAGTTCTGTATTGGAGGCTGGAGGGCAGAAAAGAAATACAGTGAGAGCTGTAAGATGAACTAGTTAAAATAAAAAATGAAACTGGACATTTTTCCCTATAGATAGCAGGCGTGTTACCCTATCTGCTGAAAATCCCACTGAACATTGATTTTTATAATATAGGAACTCTTCTGACAGCTAAAGCTGCCTATAAAAATTTTATGTCACCATTATTACTGTATCATCTCTTGAAGTGTACACTATATCTAGTCATTTTTTTAAAAGCGCTAAATTATATTCAATGAATTTTCTAACAACTAGACATTCCAAATGAGTTTTCCTTTATTTATTTTTCTTTTCTTTTCCCACCCAGCTGTGTTGTAGAAGCTGAAAGGAAAAGCTGTAGGAAGCTGAAGTGCTTCCTACCTGTTGAATACTCATTCTGGTGGCAGGAATTTGCTTGAAATAAATTCTGCCTGTGTAGTTTTGCATGCTTCCCCTACCAGAGAAGTATGCTAAAGACTTAAAAGAGGATGCTTCCATCTGACACAGCTGTGACCAGATGTGCATCACATCTTTTGATCTTAGGAGTGGCATCTTCAGGAATAACAGATAGCTGAATGAGGAAGCCTGTTGTGGGAACTGAGTAGAATAATCTGCAGGAAATCCTGAGTGAAGTGGAGGTGTTTGGAGTACTTCTGCACCTTCTGTCTGAAAGAATTTGAAGAACCTCAAAGGTTAGCCAGCCCAGCTCCTGCTGTTGCAGGCATAGTTTCACTTCACTTTGATTGACTTCAATTCTGCATTAAAGCGTTCACCTGCAAGTTTAGTGTATGAATTTGGATCAGTTAGTTTAATCCATTTTCATTATTTCTGTATAGACAAACCCATAATTATTTATTGAGACTTTTTTTCTATTGTGCTTGCTTTCTGGCAGCGTTCTGTGAGACTTTGTCATCAGATACCCAGTCCAGCCTTCAGCTGAAGGAAGCAAGGCAAGATGAGGAATAGAATTAATTTATCTACTATCCAACAAGAGTCTTCATATTACATATGCAGTAGTATTAAACAGTGTTGATTATTTTGGGCTTTTTTTGAGGAAAGATTATATTCCTCTTCCTCTAAGAATTGTGGGGTTGCTGAACCTGGATGGACATAAGCAGGGTTGGAAGAAAAACTTGTCACCTACAATAGTCTCTCAGGAATGTAAGGATGCTTTAGATACTGAACTCCTTTCCTCCAAACCAAGGTAAACTGTGCTGGGAGCTGAGTGCAACAGAACAGAGGGAATTGCACTCGTCAGCCCAGTTAAGCCACCCTTGCCTTCCCATAGCAACAGCACGTGTGCAATGTGTACAGACATTGTGTTGGACAGTTTTCTTAGTGCTCAGCTTAGGGCAGTGGTATGGAAGAGCAGTGATGTACTCGTGCTAAACAGACCATCCAAGCATTACAGGAATTTGCTTCAGCTTCTGGAGCTACTCATGCAAAAACTTGTTAAAAACTTGGGAGGGTGAGTGATATCTGCCTGGTGTTGCATAGCTGCTTCTTTTATATTTAATCCATGCTGGACCTCCATGGGTTAATCATTTATAAGTGTGAGGTTTCTTGTGCCATGCTTGGCCAAATCCAATGTACAGACTTCAATTTGAACTGAGCAGAGTGTTGAAAAATGAAATGTTTTTGAAAGCTAAATTGCAGTCATTTAGATGAAAATGCCTTAGGTATTTCATTTTTGCCCCCAAAATATACTCATTTTATAGCACATTAATAATTCATGTGCATATTGCTTGCAGACATAAAGCACAAAAATATAAATGCTTTATAGAGCATAATTTTAATGAAACAAACATGAATTGCTACTATCTGAATGATAGTAATGCCTGATTAGCTCCCATACTATTTAATTTTTTGATGGATGTTCACGATTATTCATCAACACAAGAAAGCAACAGGATCCTCTGCAGTGGTTCGCGAGAAGTCTCCAGAAATACATCTCCTGCAACATCAGATTTATAGGCACAGCAAGACACATGTGAGGCAGCAAAGTTTAGCTGTCTATTTTTTGCATTCATGGCAAGCCACTGCGCACTGGTTTGCTAACCCAAATTCAACAAAGGAGATATTGAATGTATGGGATGATGCAGACAGACACTTCCTCCGTGCACTAAAATAGGGATCTCCAGGGAGTACTGTATTTCTTGATTTGTGATGAGTGATTTTCTCTCTAGAATTAAGGAGGAGCGAATCCTGTCCCCCAACTTCTGCAGTGGACACTTTTTAAAACAAGAACTAGGCCACTAATGATTCTTCGGCACTTTGTGATAAGGTTGCCCTTATGCCAGTGCTGCCTCCCACTAGTACAGTTTTTTAATTGACTAAACTTCCTTGTGTCATTAAAGGTTAAGATATCCTTGATCTCCTGTCCATAGGTGTCTGTTGTATATAATAGTAGTTATGTTGTTCTTACATGTGGCTGAGTTTCTGTGCTGTAAAATAGACCAACAATCCCGGTAATGTTAATGTCTTAACCAGCAGAGTTGTTGTCCTGCTTACAGAAATGGCAAAAGTCTCTTTGACTTGATTTGAAGTTGGGGTAGATCCTGCTCTCCTAGTAGGACCTGGTGTATAAAATGTGTTGAATCAGGCTAATATCTTGATGCCCATCACAGCAGAAATCTAGGAGTCGAGTGAAGACTGCAGGCACATGCACAGCTGATGTGTGTTAATGTAGCTAGTTTTTGCTGTTCTGGAGCAGGATGCAAGTCACTGCAGTTGGAACGAGGGGCGTGAGCAAAGTCTATTTCAGTCTGTGTTCAGGGTCCTAGTTTATGCATTAAACTAAGGGATATTAATTTTTCAGGAGTGCCAGAAGTTAGAGTAACAACTTGTTTGCTTGATTTCACTCCAGCTCCCAAGATTAGTCATAAGATATGGCAATGAAGAAGTAGTAATTCTCTTTTAAAGTTGTTTGCCATAGAGGACAATAAAAAAGTAGTTTGTTTTTTGTCAACAGTGTTTTTCAGTTATCTATCTTTTTGCATTTCAGTTGTGGAATCACGTTACCTCTTTCACGGGGCAGATGTTCCTGCTCAGGGGAGTGTGGCCAAGTCCTACCTGGGGCTGTTGAAGAGAATGATGTTACGCGTGTGAGCATTGGGAAGACGAGACCCTAGAGAAGCATGTGGTCCCTCTTGGCATATAAAGTGCAGTTGTCTAGATAACCATCACTGCAATAGTGCAGCTCGATGAATTGGCTTTGAGGAAATTGCTTGAGACAGGAGAAGAAACACATGAAATATGGGACTGGCTTCACATTGCAGGATGATGAGGTCTCTTCCAACAAAACTGAGCCAGATGAAAGCTCTTTTGCTGCAGATGAGGCATGCTGGGAAGAATAACTTCCCTGTTGATTACTCTGCAAGAGAAAAATATTTAGGTTTTTTAATGCATCAGCAGATTTTTGTCAGCTTTTGGAGACACTAGGGTAATTTCATTCAGAGAAATCTCTTGAAGTTACCAGTGTATTATCAGAAGAAAGCAGATGTGCTTTGCTGAAGAAGCAATAGTAAATGGGCTGGCACAGATTGCTGTGGTGCTTGGGTGCCTCTGCCATGGGCTAGAGGCACTAGTGGCTGGGATTTCAGTGGCAATTATGCCAGGCTGCTTCTTTTGACAGTGCAACTTCTCACTTAATGGTAGTGACTTTCCTTACCTGAAAGGATAACGTGCCATAGACATGTGTCTCAGAAGTCTGAACGTTCAGGATGAAGATGCTTGCTTGGGAAGGCATCATTAGAACAGTGAAGTCCTATCATCCTCTGGTATCTCCACAGGTTTGAGATCAGTGTCAATGGAATCTGTAAGGATATATTTAACCGGTTGAGCCAAAGTACAAGTCTGAATAAGGGATGCTCCCTACATATGCCTTCCCTTCAGCTTATTAATTGGCAGCTGCAGCTACTTGGGCCAACCTGGATTAGTTCTGCCTTAGTAGAGGAGGTCTGTCTTAGATATATTTTCCCCCAGAATTCATTTATTCTCTGGCCTTGATGAAGCCTGGGTGTATTGACTCATGGGCCATGTTGTGCGCATTATCTTCACAAGCATTTGTAGGAGGGAAAGGTTAAGAGTTTTAGGGCTGCAGACAGAGAGGTACTAACATGAAATTTTTACTTGCAGCTCTCAAGTATTCTTATCCTTATAGGAAATGGCCAGATGAAGCTTGGGTGAAGGTGACTATTTCTTATATAGATTATTTCATGGATCTGATTTTTACTTTCTTACCGTGCTAGGGGTTAAGTGATACAGGCATTTGTAAAAATAGAATAATAATGACAATTGCAAGTGTTGGGAGATATATTTTGGAGTAGAAGACTGCAGTTATGTCTTAAAAGAGTAAAAAAAGAGTTCTTCAATTCTGTGCTGGTTTTTTGCTCCTGTGGTCTTTTACTGAGGTGTATTTGGTTTTGAATATGCCTTTGAGGACTGTTGCTCAGTAAGAGAGTATAATCAAATCACTTAAGGGTTGATATGGCTTTTTCTGTGGATTATCTGGATGTGGCTGCGATAACAGTGTTTTTTACCTCTGGCAAATCAGTGCTGTACGCTGCCATGAAATGCCTGCACACTTAAACTTTATTGCAAATTTAAATTACTTACATTATTTTGTTGGACAGTAATTCCCTGGAGCATTATAAACCAAATCATTAATTACTGTTTCTAATGTGCACAATCCATTGGAAAACATTAAACAACACTCACGGTTCCCTTTATTGTTATTGCTCTTTCAATCCCTGAGGCAGCAGATCAGATGGAAACTCCTGGGCAATCTCATACTGATATTTTGTGCTTCTGACAGAGATGGCTATGGGCTGCAGATGTTCATGGGACCATATGGTATCTGCATATTGTCTTCTGGAATTATTATGAAATATACTGTTTTGGAGAGGAAAGATAATCTGATCATAAATATTAATCAGTGCAGCTGTAATTTGAATGAGTATAAAAGTGTCATAATGGAATTCCAGACTTTTCCTGTTTTCATTCACTGATGTATTTTTTTCCATACTGCTTTACAAGTAAAAATCTATTTTTCAAATAACACTTTGGTCACCCTACATTTTGTCTGAAAACAAGCTGAGTTTTTTTCTTGATACAAACTTCTGAACTAAGATGCATTGTACAAGCGAAATACAATTTGTATCAGGAGATCTAGACCAGTGGCTTCCCCAGCAAAAAACTGTTGTCTTGTTTTTCTCCAAACACTAATAATCACAACTGTAGAGCTGAAAATTCTGCTCTGAGCTTCAGTAACACTAGGGCATCAATGAAAACCCTAGAACAGTCTCAGGATTAAGCCTGGGTGGAAGGTCTTGTTGAATTTGATACTTTATGACCTTCTCTGTTTTTCCTACTGGTAAGTGTATTTCCTGTACCTCAAGGCGTTTCGTTTGAACAAATCTAGCTATTACTGGGTCTCTTAAAGTGGCTTAGTAATGCTTGCTTATATGTTGCTTTCTTCCTAAGGCTCCTTGATGTCAAATGTGAGCATCTACTGAACTACTCCTTTCACAGGGTGCACAGTTATATGCTTCATGCATCACTTTATAGTAGCCTCGATTTTATTGGGCAATAGCTAGCTTATAGATTTTGTCTGGTTTACATATGAACCCATTTCTTGCATCTACGAGGTGCAAGAAGGAAACTGGCACTGAATACCCAACTTGGACTTAGCACATTCAGTGGAGATTGGTTGCCTGCAGAATTAATTTCTCCTTTTGGTTTTGCTTGTAGTGGCCTTCTTGGCCATTCAACCATGTTACATGGTGTGTTTTTTTTTAAATTAAGGCTTTTTGCTTTGTAAAAAGACTGAGAAGAGGGTTTAATTCCTTCAGTGCGGTTGATTGAATTCTCTGAATACTCTTGTTTTGATTTTGCTTTAATTGTGGCATTAATTTATGGCTCTGTATGCGTGCTTGTAGAGAATTGTCTGCATATTCTGCAGTGCCGATTAAAATAAACATTAGCTGTCATGTTGTAATTATGCTACGTGATGGCAGAGCATTTAGTTGCTGTCTTATACTGAGGGTGCTAAAAGCACTTATGAGGGCCTCGTGCCTTCTCATATATGTTTTGTTAGAAGCTGCCCTTACGAATGTTTTTTTTTTTCTTTTCATTTTTTAATTTTCTTTTAAAAGGGTGAGGGCATGGCAATACTCTCAGTATTCTAGGCACACTTGCGGTGAGGTGATTAGGAGAGACTTTAATGCTGTGCCCTTGAAGGGCCTCCTGTACTTTCTTAATCCATAAAAGTGAGTGTCAATAACTTGTACAGGAAATTCTTCAGCAAATTATTTGACATATATGGCAATGACCCTGGATTAAACTGCATGAATTAAGAACAGGAGCAAGGGCACGCCAGGGCAGGGTCTGATAGTGCCTATCACACAGCAGTGTAGGTATGGGACCCCAAGTGCTGGGCCACAAGTTTTGCAAGTACTGCTTTAAATCACTTGTTTGCTAAAAGCGAATCTAAAAGACTGTGTGTCAAAGAATCTAGTACTTTTTAATTTTTGCTGTTAAGAAAATCTGAAGACATTTTGAATTACTTCAAAAGCTTTACTGCGGTATAAGCAAATTAGCAGAAACAAATTCTTCTCTGAGAGGAGCCCAAGTGAATCCCAGTTTCCCTGTTGCAGTGCCATTAATTTTACGTTGCCTGCAAGTCAAATGCAGTAACACTAATGTAACGGGGTGGAGAGCCTGGCCTGTGGGACACCCTTGATGTAATGGGGATGACTTCCCTCAGTTTTTGGTATAACAGATTGCCCTGATTTTATCAGTCTAAAGATACTGACATTTTGCGTGTTTAGTTATTAGACTTAGGCGTGTTCATATAAGTCAGAAATATAGTTCATGGATGATGGGCCAAGTATTTTAGGCATTATGAAACTATATTTCAGGTTTACCAAACAAATCACAAATATATTCATTACATTCTGTCCCAGGAAAGTGTAGTCAATTTAATGGGATTCACCAAAGCTGCTGAATATAGCTCAATAGCTAGCTCCGCATCTAGTGGAGTATGAGCCTCTCACTGAAGTTCTCCTTTACAGTTTTCCTCCTTGTGGTTTATGTTCTTTCATCTTGGCCTTATCCTTTCTTTGTAAGTGCTAATAAGGCAATAATTGATATAGTCCTGCCTGGGCCAATGTACTGACCTCTGTTTTACTGTTGATTAGCAGAGATAGGTAAAGCGTGTGTATGAATATGCTGAATATTTTAAGTCTTTTTGATTTCTGTATTGTCTTACATGAACATTTTTATTATGTGGAGAGCTGTGAAACATGAGGTATTAGATTCTCTGCTGTAGTACACTTACACTGAGACACTGCCAGAATATTGAATATGTGCAGCCTTCATCACAGGGGGACCCTGGATTCCTATTTGGGCACCCAAATGTTTGTGTATGAAAAAAAGTTAGGAATCTCTTGGAGTCTTCTAATTTGCCTTTTGGAATAATTAAACATATACAGCCTGTGCAAATCCCCACTCTTACCCTAAAACCTATACTTAATTTTAGCAGTGGGAGTGAATTTAGTAGGTACAGAATTTTCTGACAATGAACGATTGTAAAGTATGACTTAAAAGTGTGATAGTAGAATATTGAAATGCTAAATATTTGAATGATATACAGAGTCCAAACTCCTTCCCTATTACAACTCTACTAATTAACCTGTAAAAAGGCCCCCTCTGTGATAAGTAAGACTATTGGAGGATGAAGTTGGGAGGAGGATGCCACTGATTCAAGACAGATATTCTGTGAATAAAGCCTTCCCCTAAGGACTTTTCACTTCTCTGGGGAATTTTCTAGTAGTCTCCAAGCTGCTTAGTGGAGGGAAATTTACTGGAAACTTTCAGATGGAGAACTAATTTCAAGGGTGTCACACTGCCAGGAGTGCAGGCTTCTGTAGTGAAAATCCTGCAGTCCTCACCCTCACACAGTTCCAGGGAAGACTGGTTACATCAGCTCATCTGTTGGACTATGACGGTTGAGCAGAGTAAGAAACAAAAACAGAGCTTTGATCCAAAACTGAGTTGTTAGCTGGAATTTCCAGTTTTCAACTAGTGTTCCCACAAGAATATACTGGAAGAAATTAAAGTTGTGCATAAACAAGTCATATTTGGGGTTGGATGAGGGAGAAGAGAGATTAAAACTGCAGCAATCTTTTTTTCTTTAATCCTGCAGGCTTGTTCCACAGTTAAGGGTTCTTTGGAGGCCAGCGCCAAAAACTGGTGTTATATGTACAAGAAAAATGTTGTTCTGACAGCTGATGTTGGGGATGTCTTCATTAACCCGTGCCATTGTGGTGATGAGTGTAAGCTCTGTAAAAGCACCTCAGGATTGCTTTAGAAATGGAGAAGCAGAAGCTAGTCGCATGGCAAAGTTGGGTAATGGATTCTGATTGGTTTTTCTCCCCTCCTCAGTCCTAAGCACTTACTGTAGGTTCACATTGCTTAGCAGTGCTTCCCTGACACTCTTGAACTCCCCTCTCAGATATTTTCAAGTTACTGAAAATATTTAGTAGAAATATCTTTAGGAACTTGGTGGTTTTAGTATGATCAGCTCTTTCAGGAGCATTGTGGGATGCAATTTCCTAACTTAGGCAATTGGATTTTTCTCAGTAACTCAAAACTAAATCAAATCTACGTTGGCTAGGGAAGCAATTGCAACAGGAGGACACAGGCTGGAGTCACAAAGGAAACCAAGCAGTGAATTCTAGTTCAGTAAAGGATTTCCCAGAGATGTGTAGAAATCCTTTGCACCACCCTGAGCTCTTATGTCTAATTACATTGGACTACATTAGAGGAAAAGATTTGAGTTTACATTCAACTCATTACAAACTTTGGGGGTGGGAAAAGAAGAAAGTATCAAGATTATGTAGTGTTTTATTATCCCTTTGATTTTAGCATTTCCTAGAGTGGAGTGAGCTAAAGCACAAGAAGGAGGTGAATGAATGCACCAAATTTGCAAATGAAACTCAGTGCAGAGTAACTCAATGTAGGAGTTCAGGCCATCTCCCTTTGTGATAGAGTACCTCTAATAACAACTTGCTTGTTGTTTCTAGTTATAAAAGTGACCATTAGGAATGAAAATGGCAGTTCAGTTGGACAGGCCCAGTATAACTGGGCAATCCATTTAAACTTGCAATGTATTCAGTCCTTCCTGTGGTATGAGATTGAGCAGGCACACAAAACTTGAAGGAAAAATGGGATCAATGACCAACTAGTAGGCTTAGGAGCAGAGCTGATTGTGTTGAAATAGGAAGATCAAGATCATGTTGTGAGAAGAATGAAGCAAGTTGTGCATACCACCGAACATCTAGCATGCTGATATAATTGTAGCTGAAAAAGACTGGATATAAGCCAGAATTACTAGAGAGCTGAGGGACATAAGAAAAATGCCTTCTTAAAAGAAGAAGGTATTGTAACTGGACGTAGTAATTGGCCTAATAATGTCATCCTACAGTTATTTATATGCAACAGTACTGGGATCAATTTCATTTATTTATGTACTGTAGAAACAAAGATAAGAGAGAAACCATATGCATTTTGATGAATGCCATATGATTCTGGTTCTCATCCTCCGAATTCCTCCCATTCTCTTCATGTTTTATAAAAGTGAAAAATAAGAACAGATGTATCTCTTCAGAGTTTTACATTTTGAGGTTTTAGCCTACTAATGCTCCATCTGCTTGTTACCACAAACTATGGGAGCACTGCATTTTCTTGACACTGTCTAGCATGTTCTAAAAAGAGGAAGCAGTTAGGAAAAATGAATAATGGAAAAATATGCAGCACAAAGAAAATGTACCTCCCTTCCAAATCCCAAGCCTAGTTCTTTGGATATGCCTGTATAGGGAATGGGATGGGGGGAGTGGGGTGGATAGCTGACTGCTCTGCGTGCTGTTAATAAAAAGTACCACCATCAACAGAAGTATGTATGAAGAAGGATAAAAAGACCGACTATTGACATAACTTTAGGAAGATGTGCTTAATATAGGACTCTGCAGAACTGGTTAATCAAAATGTTTATGGTGTTTTGTTTTATTCTGAATAAGCATCCTAAATACTTGGTGCTCAGGTAGTTAGTAGAGGGCTACATGTGTGGAATTCCCAGTCTCTGAGGGAAGGGAGTTAAAGTGAAGTAAGTATTGGGTATCAGAACTAACTTTGTATGAGAATTTTGGACTTTCTCCTTGCAGCTCTTTGCAGGTTTTTGTTTATTCTCTTATCTTTCTCACCATACCTCATGGGGAAGGAATGGCTCAAATGAATGAGAAACTAGCAGGAAGATTGCCATCTCATCCTTTCATGCCAGAAAGATAGCATTTAGATGCCCAAATCACCTTTTGGTGCAGGCTTTGTTGTACAACGTACTCTGCCACAACAAAATAAATCACTGACCTCAAACAGTCTGGTCAAAGGGCCTAATCCCAATTTCATCAAACTCTCTTCATCCACTTTGGATCAGACCCTACGCAGACAAAGCAGATCTAGTGTAGGTAATTATCTACTGGTTTACCAAATAATTGGTATTCCAAGGTCACAGGAAAAAGCTGGCATTTCAGATTAATTGGGCTTTTGACTTCAGACTTTCTCATTTCAGTTTGATCACAGAACTGTTCTTGAGCCACTGTCTGCGACGTTGTGTTGTAACAGGAAAATATATCTGCAGGCATTCTGGCACTGTCATTAGTAGATCAGTCAAACAACAAGATTATTATATATCTTTATAACACGTAGTATCAGCACTTCTGCATGTTCCCATTTTGCACATATTTTGAGTGATCAAAGGTAGTATGATATAACTGATCAGTCACAGTTTGCACCCTTCCAAAAATATCTCCAACTTAGTCATTTTATTAAAAATGCTAATAATTATAATTATCTTCTGCACTTGGAAAATGTCTCTAATTGATAGCAGTAGGATGGAAGTGTCAGGAATTTTTTATAGGTGAGGATCTGCTGAGCCCCTTATGAGTGTTAAAAATATATCTATAAATAAAACTACTTGATAACCCACTCACTAATATTATTTTTTTAAAATCTGATTAGGTGGCTAGCTCTACCAGTAAGTAGGCAGAACTTGATTGCTGATATTTTTGAAATGTCTGATTTATAGATCAGTGAAGGAGAAGGAGAGTTTTTAATATTTTTGGAAGAAAAAATTGCTTGTCATTTGAATACCTCTGTACATTAGGTATGATAAATGGTGAGAAGTGGTTTTCTCTAACCATTCAGATATTATATATAGTTACTATTATACATATATTTCTTTAACCATTTTATATAGGTATATAGTATATGTAAATCTTTAAAGTGTATTGTATATCATAATACAACATATATGTATATGATTTATATAATATATAGTAAATATAATGCACTACATATTTTTATACATATATATCAATTCAGGTGAAGTATTTTTTTCAGAACTGAAGTAATCTGAAACGTGAGGAGAGACAAAGTTGTTTTCTGGATCATTACAGCTGCTAGGAACCGGCATGCACAGGCCTGTTTCATGGTGCTCTGGGGTACCGAAGGAGCTTTGGCTGTAGCCAAGTAGACTTTGGCCAGGCACCCTGAGGCTTGTCGTCCCATCATGCTTTTCATTTTTGGCTTGCTATGAAAAGAGCTATTGCATGATATGCAGAACTGCAGAGCTTTCACTGCGTTCAGGATCCAATCCAGAGCCAAGGGAAATCACTAACAGCAATGGACAAGCTCCTTTGGGACCCTAACCACTGCAGTAGTGGATTTCAGCCTTCCCCCTGGCTGTCTTCCCAGTGACGTGAGAGGGAGTTTTGTCCTTATTAGGACTCATGAGCACTGGGGGATTTCTCTCTGTTCCAGCCCAAGAACATTCTGTGGGCCTGTTGAAATCACTCAGTGTTGGCAGCCTGTGTACGTTTTACACTCTTCCAAAACACTAATCCTGCGCACGGAAAGGCTGAAGGAATATAACCTCTAGGAGAATGTTGCCAGCACCAATGATTTTTAACTACTCTGCCTTTGGAGTTTCTTCTTAGCTAACTTTTTCCTATCACCATCTTACTGCAAAAAAAGCAGGTAGCCATTCCTTTGTTGAGACAGAGCCACAGGCACGACTGAATAAATACCTAAACCACTGGCAATTGGACTGCCTAAAGTGACCCAGTCAGGCACAGCCCATTCCATTGTAAAGGGGCCAGTGAAAAACTGTATCTTGTGTTGCTGCTGGCAAGCCCCTGCGGAGGAGTTACAGAGAAATAGCAGTGCCCTCCCAGACCTGTGACTGTAAGAACTTGGGGGGTTGTATTGTTTTCCTCCTTTTTATTGTAATGCTTTAAGGCACCTGAAATGGCAAATCAGCAGCACTGCTATTTACTAGGTGGAGCTAAACTGGTATAGTGGAGGGGTTTACTGAGGGAAGACTCTTGTTAAGTGGATGCCTGCGAAGCATTTGTTGGACTTGTGGGACAGGGACAGCTATTATGTCTCAACATTGTAAAAACACAGGGCTACTTAATGGATTAAAAGGCAGATCCTCAAATACGTACCCAAATAGTTAGGTATTTGACAGTTTGTGGAAAGATGTAGACCACCTGGGATGGATAATTTTCAGAAGACTTAGTTGTTTCAGTAAGAACACTGTAGATTTGAACATTTGTCTAAGACTTGTTCTTAATCTGTAGCATTTGCTGCAAGTCATTTTTTTCAAGATGTTTTAAGAATGTTCTTCTTTGTAAGATGTTAGTATACCATCCACAGATTTAATAAGCTTTGCAGAGCTGTAGGGAGGTGGAAGATCTCTAGAACCTGTTTTCATTTGCCAAGCTCTGGATCATGGAAGTTGTTGTCAAAGTGGTGAGTTGGGTGAGTGAGTTTATTAAGAGTTGAATTTTCAGTGGAAGTCGAAGGGGGCTTAGGGTCATAGCAATCTGAAACTTGTTTTTGTAAATTCCACATCAGTAGGTAAAAGTTTCAGAAGCTCATAACTACTGCAGACCTGGCTCATTTCTAAAACCTTTTCATGTTAAATGAGATCCGTAAAATACCCAGTTCAGTAAAATATTTAAGTACATACTGAAGTCAATCCTGTTAAACCCAGCAATTAAACCAATGCCAGTGAGTTTTGGCCATGTACCTAAAGTTAAAGCATGTGCGTAGTTTCTTTGTGGTGTAAGTGTTTCACTATTTTAAAGATTTAGTTGGTCTTAAGAACAGAACTATGGTTCAGATTATTTCATCTGAATGGGCTTGGTCGGAGAAGAGCAAGATGCTGTTCTAGAGCCTTAAGACCATCCACCCTGCCAGAAGAGATTGTGTGCGCTATGGTGTAAATTCCACCATGTAGTAGATGCTGCATGAATGTACTCTAGAAGTGAAAAAAACTACATCTATGCTTCTCTGTTGGGCATAAATGCTGGAACTAGAAGGCCACAAAACTGATTCTGAGAAGAAATGCGAGGGCCTTAATGATGCTCATAAGCATACCATGAGCAGGCTTGTTGAAGTTACAAAAATGCTAAACTGTTAGGTAATAGTAGAGGTACGAAAATAATTATAATCAATGTTAATAATAATAAAATGAATGCCAATAACTTAAATAAGATTCAGTAACTTAAAAATTCAGCCTGACCATCCCAGTTGTGCTCTGGAGTCTTCCTCTGAACATAGCCAGCTTGGATCAAAGGATCCTTCTCAGTTCTCAGATGGTAGTGCTCCAGGGTACTGCCCTTCAAGCCCATGTTTTAGTTTGTGTTAAAAAAGTAAGAAGACAAATGGAAGATGCTGGAATGCTTGCTTCTCCTGAATTATTTCCTAGGTCTGATTTTTAAAAATGAGTGTTTCACTTTGCCAGTGTTCCCTCAGGTAAATGCTGCTTCCAGTCTTCCCACCTTGTATGTTCTGGGTGTTATGTCTCTGAGCCATTTTTGTTCTGCAGCAGCAAGGCTGCTTCTTCACCCACATTGCCTGCTTTCAGAGGTTTTGTCTGACTCTGTGGTAGCTGACATGAAAACCTCTGATGATTTTGAATATTTGAATGTGTTACAAGGTGCGATAAATGATAGAAATCTCACCTAAAGAGGGGGGAGTGAAGGATGAACCCATAAAGCCAGCCTCTTCATCTTCTAAACTGATTTTACTACCGCTATAATAGAAGCAATTTCAGTTAAAAGGCTCTTGTCAGACAACAGTTACTGTAGATTACAGAGGCATAAGAAACAGTCTTGGTCAAAGACAAATCAGGAATTACTCTAAAAAGGTGATCATTTGCTCAAAGCTCCCTTCCACTTAAAATGACCAGATTTTAGGGTAATGAGCAATAAAAAGAATTAATTAAGTCACAGGTGGTGCAACTCTATTAACTGGTGGTCTCAAAAAGAGCAAAAAAGCTTTTCTGGAGGATTTGTGGAAATGAATGTCATTGGCCACATTTCAAAATCAGGTGTCTTTTAAGAAGTAAATTCTCCCATTAGCCTCCAAAACCCAACCTTGGCTGAACTGGCATTTTGTATTAAACACAGGTGCTCCATAATTGCAATCTCTCTTCTAGCAGTCCAGCTGGGATGATTCAGTTGCATAGGGCACACTGGGGATAATACAGAGCTTAGTGTGTAATATGAGCTCATCAAATAGATGTTATTGCACAAAATGGGAGCCATCTGAAGATTTTGTCAAATGCGTCCTGCTGCCTTCAGAGTGAAGGTTAGGGGATGTAGTCTCCAGTTTGATCTTGAGGAAGTTATGTGCCTCTTTGACTAGCAGGAGTATTTCAGTGTTGCCCTGTCATTCTGTTTCTCTTGTTTGACTGTTCTGTCCAGCAAAATGTCTGTCTGCCCATAGTGTATTCTATATACCATACAAAGTATGGTATACACTTCTGTAATGGAGGAGCCTTGTGTCAAACCACAATATGGCAAGGAGTCTCCCTCTTACTCCACCCCTAAATTTTCCCAAACAAAGGACCCATCCCCATTTTCCAACTTTTCTGTTTTAAGTTCTTCAGTCCTTATTTTCTGAAAAGTTGCTTTGCTCCTGTATCTCCAGGATTCCCCTGCATCTTTGTACAGCACACTTGCAAATAGCTGGGTCCCAGGTCTCTCCTCTCCTCTCCTCTCCTCTCCTCTCCTCTCCTCTCCTCTCCTCTCCTCTCCTCTCCTCTCCTCTCCTCTCCTCTCCTCTCCTCTCCTCTCCTCTCCTCTCCTCTCCTCTCCTCTCCTCTCCTCTCCTCTCCTCTCCATCTCATCTCATCTCATCTCATATCTTGCTGTATTTCCTGCTCTCACCCTGATTCATTCATTCTTACCCTGAATTCATTCAGCTCCAAGTACACCCACATCAGTGTTACTAGAGTTTTAGCTGGGTATAGCAGTTTCCAAACTTGGCCTGGGAGTCAGGTCTGTTCTCTGCACTTTTGGCCATGACTTGCACGTTTGCAATGCTTCAGTCTTTTCTGCCTGCAGTAATTCCTTGCTCCATCACCCTTTGCAGGCTATGCCAAGCAGTTGGGGCTGTGGAGGAAGGTGTGAGTGGCTTGAGGGTTTAGCTGATGCTGGGAATGTTGTAGGTACTTGACCGTATTTTGTGCTGGACCTCAGCCTAGCATCGTGTCCCCTCCTCATCACAGAACATGGTATGTCAAAGACACATCAAGGAAGAAGACCAGAGTTGTGGAGTGTACCATTGCCTGAACTGTACTTGCACAGCTTGAAAGACTGTATGTATATTATGGATCAGAAGATGGCCACCACATTATAGAAATTTTTATTCTACAGACCTCCTCGGGTGACAGATGTTACAGGCAGTGGGATTTTATTGCTGTTCAAAACTTATACACTTGGGTCATTTTCATCTGACCACTTGGAGCACTCAAGATATAGCTTATTGTATTTGTCACAATTAGTTGCTTGCTTTATTTTACCTGTCTTGCCAAGAAGAATAAAGAAAACATGGAATGATTTAAGGTCATGCAAGATTTAGCCCTGCTTTCTGTAGCACTCTGAAAATATTTATTTCGATAGCTTAGGCTAGGGATTGCAAAGGAGCTAAAAGGTTGGGCGTCTGCTGAAGAATGCACTGAAATGCAGTAGGACCCGAGTGCTGAATTCCCTAAGAGGCTCTGAAATTCTGAGCAACGTGAAACTGTGTTGAATGGTTGTCTTTGATATAACCAGAATGATATGAAGGATTGGCTTTAGCTCTGAGTAGACAGCAACTGAAGTTGGTGAGAAATTTAAGTACCGTTTGTTTTAAAGCACTCCTTAAAAATGGACATACATAGATTTTGGCCTCGTAGTCACATGGTGGCCAAAAGCTTTAGGAAAATATTATAGAATGTCATGTTCAACAAGTTCCTTTTGCAATGTTGGGGCTCAAATTATCAGTCAATGATGCAGTCCAATTGTCTAAACAGTTGAAAGTGCTTCAAAACAGCTTTAAAAATGTATAAATACAATTTTCTGACATTTTGGCTTAAATAAGAGCTCCCTTGCATGACAAGTTTCATTCTGGAGTGAATTTTTACTGCTGAGTTATAAACCCCTGGAGTAGTGGTTTCTAATAAAAATGCTGACAGATCCTTAATGATAGCAGCACGAATACTGCTGCTGTAATAAAGAGAAAAAGGGAATCATCAGACTTTTTTTTTTTTTTTTAAATAGTAGGCCTTTGAGAGAGGATCCAGTGCTGATGATATTCATGGAGCACTGCTAAGAGTTATGAAATTGTTGACAAATATACGGTCTCTTTACAGAAAACCAAAAAAATGAAATATATTCATCTGGCAATTCAAGAGTTGCTGATGACAAAGGAGCAGTGAACATTAAGTCTCTAAATTATTTATTATGAACACCACATCTCACAAAAAAGTATAAGCAATATTAGAAAGCATCTGAGTGGAAAAAATGATTATTTTGTTATTCGGTGCCTGCGTTGCATGACATTTTTCATTTTAGTTATCTGTAGCACTACACGCTGTTGGGAGAAACTATTTTTCCTATGTTGAAAAGTCGTTTATAGAGCAAGATACTAATCTTATGGAAATGAGTTGAAATGGCATTCATCAGGCTTAGGCAGATATGTCAAAGCTGTTTTGATCCAATTCAGGCCTTCTGGGTTTAGTACTGCACAGTATCTGCCAAGATTTGCAAGGCAGTACAAGACAGGCAAATGCTAATTTCAAGGAAAGCAGCGAGGTGGTGGTGAATGCTTGGTCAGGCTGCTCTCCCACTGAGAATACATGCCACTTCTGCTGGGGCCACATGAAAACTGCCTTGTGGCTTTTGTACTGTTGCTTTGTATTTGCCAGCCTTAAGGCAACAAGCTGAGGAAGCTTGCATATTATTCCCACCGGCACACCCAGGAGGCAGTGTGTCCTAGGGGTAAAGCTGGTGAGAAGCTGTCCTCTGCAAGCTGCGTGCCCAGTGTCTCCAGGCACTTTAACAATGGGAGGTAGAGGGGTTAGAGGTAGGTAACTGGCTGCACAGTGTCTGTAGCAGCTGTGGGTGCCTCCCTCTCTTTTGCGGGGCTAGAATGACTGCCTTTTCAAAGGGGCAGTAAAGGGGAGGAGGATGTGATGAAGATGGGAGAAGTGCTGTGGCTGCACACATTCAAAGGCAAGCAGTTGCCTGGGTTGTGGGTGCAAGGAAGTCCCAGTGGTATCTCAAGTCACACAGAGGACCATTAGAAGGCACTGCATGCCGTAGCAGTTAAATCCTGGAGGGAGGCTGCTGGCTGTGCAGCTTTTCTTGTACCCTTGAAAGTTAGCTGCAGAACTCAGATTTGATTCCGTGACATGTTTCTTAAAGTTCGTCACAAATAGTGAATAGGGTTGCTTGGACCTTGTTGCCTGGAAAATTGATAGAAGATAGAACAGCAGTTTAGCTGTTGATATGATAGCCTAAAGACAGTCTTGGGAAACTAACCTCTTGCTTTTTCTAGAGGAGATGCAGCTGTTCAGTGATGCTGTAAATATGCCCAACTTTGTCTTAAATTAGGGCATAACATCTTTTTGGGTGCTTATTTTTGAATGCTTCAAAATCAACCTGACACAATGCTTCTACATTTTTTTTTCCTATTTACCATTTCTCATTACCTGAACAACAGAAATTATAAAACCAAACCTGTTCTTTCTCTCTGCTTAGGTAGGTGTGTGTGTCTGAACAGCATAGAATCTGGTTGTCTTATAAGCATTTAAAAAGAAAATCTGTTGCCTTCCTTCTGTGACTAATTCTACTCTTAAAGGACTTTTAACACTTTTCACTCTTTTCCTTAGGTATTTTCTGTGTGCAGCAGTACTGTCCAAGTAATGCATACAGGTAGGTAATGACCTATTGTACTGCTACAACTTCTAATATGTTCCCAGAATCCAATACTTGCTTGGTTTGGAGGCCCTGCTTCTTATGATAATCCCCTGTCTGTCTTCAGGTTCACTGTCTACTGGGTAGCAGAAGTACCGCAAGTAACCCTGGTGAAAAATCTTAAGCCAAGTGCTCAGTGCTTGTGGACATTGGCTGTACATTCATTTCTAGCCAGGTCAGTAGCTGAAAGGCATTATTAACGTTCAGAGTAGACAGTTTCCTGCAATGAAAATAAAGAGCAGGTTTTTTAATGTGCAAAAGCAACCTTAGTTTAATTACAATGGCTCTGGCTGCTTATGTGGTTTAAATAAAATTAATTTTAGTTTAAATACTCTCTCTGGGTATACTAGGTCCATTCCCTTCTCTGTCTTATTCCATTGCATGACTTAGATTTAATATACCACAGAACTTGTGGGAGTGTTGATTATAAAATGAGTGAGCTATGAGTCAGAGACTACAGTGAGCTGGGAAATATAAGGGCAGAACTGAGCCTAGATGTTAGCTGGGAAGTGGGGGGCACACATGATCTGGGCCTAAAATACAGAGGAGCAGTGTATCCAAATATACAGGGGTAGAGACTAATGGAGTTTAAACATTTTTGTACATTATAGACATCTGAATTTAAGGTCAGCTGTTGAACTCTATTTATCAATTTATTTGATGTATTAACTCTGAGTAATTTCTTCATGAAGAGAGCAAAGGCTTTGAAATTCAAGGCTAAATATTTGCCAGAGGCCCTGGGAACTATTTCCTAATACTCTGTAAAGTGTCTCCCTTTTCCAGTATCTTCAGGACCATTATACATTTGCATAAACTATAGTGGTTTGGGTGGGTTTTTTTATGTTGTATTTTTTCATGTAGCACAGGCTCATTTGGCAGTTAGCAACTCTGCTAATAACTCTACCAATGGGCCTGGTATTAGAACTCTGTCTATAAAGGTAATATAATAATCTTGTTACCCCTTTGTCTTCTCTAATGATTGTTGAAATACATTTCTGTTGAAATGCCCCTGAGCTTTATTTCCTCTCTCTGGCATGATTCTCAAATGTATACATGTGGCAGCACAAGGGGGAGACGGAGATGTAACATCTATTTCTTGGCAGCTCAGAAGCAGGAAGCTCATTTGATTCATCATCACCCTGTAACAAAGATGTAAAGCCAGTGTAAAAAGAACTGATTGGGAATGTTTGCTCAAAAAATGAGAAGGGTAAATATAGAGAAAAAGAAAAACCTGGTAAGAAGTAGCCTTGGAATATCTGAACCCACATCTGAGGACAGGGCTGTGTTTCCTATCCCCATCTCAGCAGCAAAATGCTCTGCTGAGTGTTATGCCGAGGACTGGTCCACAGGAGTGCAGGGCATTCTGGACACTATTGCATGCTTGTAACAAACTTTGCAGACAGTTCAAGCTGAGTTTTCAGCCTTGAATCTTCAAAGTGCTTATCCTTCTGTGCAGAAGGAAAAAGGCTGGATCTTAGCATCCCTTCTAGGTGGCCTGCACAAGTGCTGATGTCTGGCGTTCTGAAGCAGACAATTTGGGATAGATTACCTTAGCAAACTGCTCCTCCTAAACCACCTATTTGCAACCAGCTGGAAATCTTGATGTGAGAACGTTTCCCCTTCGAAAGCCCAGTAGTGGTAGAACTTCGTGTAGAAACTTACACTTCCATCAACTCATACCAAGTTCCAGAGGTGTGTTACTCCATCATATGCCTAGCTTGCACCCAAATAAATTACAAGAAAAGCTGCTTCTAACTAAGTGAGTTTTGGTTTTGGGGGTTTTTGGGTTTGTTTTGGTTTGTTTTTTTTTTTTTGGGGGGGGGGGGGGTGGTGTTGAAATATGATAGGAGCCTAGCCCGGCAAAGCAGAATCACCAGGAACTGGGAAAAAGCAAAGTTAAAGACGTTCTTTATTGTCTCATTATGCATGTGCCTTGCAGCGGAGCCTGTAAGTGCATGAGCACACACAGTCAATTCCTACTGCAGTAAGTTGATGCAATTTAACACAAACACTTAACCATAGCTTCAGTCCTGAAATTTTGCACTTCTGTTGCTTTAATTGCAACAGTTACAGAGGTGATAGGAGGGAAAAAAACATCAGTTTTTCATTAGAAGGTAACATCAAATGCATATTTGGTGCATTCTGCTCAGCAATTCTTGTTTCTGAAAATACTGCTGTGTGTGGATCTGTCCTATTGTGTTGCAGGACTTAGATTTAATATACCACCACACTTCATACCAGGCTACCCTATGAGGTAATGATATGCATAGTATTTCAAGTTAAGAAGACACAAATGACCTCCAAAAAGTTAGAAACTAATTAAAAACAAAAGTAGATGCCCACCAGGTGTTTGCAATTGAGACTGCAAATGGGGAAGAGTATTTCAGGGTCAGATTCTGGTCAGTTATACAGAATTTGACTGTGTGAAAGCAGCAGCTGTGTAACAGTGAGGGGAATTGCCCCTTGGTGCCTTAGAGAGGTAATGTGGAAAATGTGAGGTAACTGACAGGCCAATTTCGGGGTTTTTTTTCCTGTAGAGTTTAATCCTGCAGCTCTTTCTTCATGTGAGTAGTGGAAGGAGATGGTATGTTGTGAATCAAACACCTTGAGAACTGATTTCTTCAGGCCTGCCATGACTCACATGAGCATGACCTTGAACCATCCAGCTAGGTTCAGTTCCCTGAGTTCATCCTCAGTTCCCTAATTGTTAATAAAAGGCAGGAGGGAACTGTGTCCATTCCTGGCCGCTGTCGTGGAGATTGCCTGATGTCCAACATACAGTTTAGATCCCTCCAGTTCTAGCAGTATCTGAGATCCAAGGAGTATTTCCAGCAGTTTCCAAGTATTCAACAGTATCTGTCTTTCTAGAAGATGGCATTTAGGGGAGGGTGACTACTTCAGCTCTGGATTTTTCTGCCAGTCTGGTTTCTGGTTTATGCCAAGGCTAAAGTCATCTGGCTTCCAAACATTGTGGAAGTTGTAACCTGCACTCAGTTAATTTTGCATTTATTACACTGAATTTCATCTACCATTTTATAGCCCAGTCAAGTCTGCTCCACAATGCTATTCCACAGTTGTTCACAATGACCCCTTATTTACTACCTAGAGCAACCTTGTATCAGCAAATTATGTTGTTCACAGTCTTTTCCAGATCATTTATGAAAATTTTGATGGACACAGATATCAGTATGAATCCTTTGGGGGACTCCTAATGACCTCCCTGCTGCAAGAGCTGACCAGTTCCTGCTCAGTTTTCTGTCTCTTGATCAAATATTTATCCGTGTGAGACCCTTGTTTCTGATTACAGCTGCTTAGTTTCCTTAAAAGCTACTGCTGGGGGACCTTGCGGAACACTTTCAGGACGTCCAAGTGTACCATAAGAACATGATTTCCCTTGTCTTCCTGACTTGTTCAGGGAATTTCAGTAGGTCTGTGAACCTTGACTTCCTTTTAGGAAGCTATGTCTGGTTTTTCCAAAAATGCTACATTTGCTGATATGTCACAAATTATTTCTTTACAGTAGCTTCTATTTATTTGCTTTGCAGAGTCATTTGGCTTATTAGTCTATAGTTCCCCTGGTTTCTCCCAGTATCATATTGCCATCTCCAGCACCAGGGTGATTTTGATCAAGAGGCCACGTATCACATCCGAGAGTCTGAGCTGTTTCATCCTTTGGTTCTTTTAGAACTCCTGCCTAATATCCTCTTGTCTGATGATTTGTTGGTTTTCACTTTGTCTGCCTTTATAACATCTTTTATTCACAATTAATTCTCAGAAAGATCCTGAGATGCCCTAAAAAAGGTTCTGGCCTAGGAACTTCTGATGTATGCAGCTGTTCTGTCTTACGCCTACCATAGACAGGTAGGCAATAGCAACTCTGGACAATACTTGCAGGTTTAATAGTGGGTGCTTCTGCAGTTCCCCGGGGAGTGGTATGTGGTGTAATGGAACTGACAATCACCTGAGTAAGCTGCTCCTTTCAGTCCTAGATTTGGTCCAATTCCTATACATATGCTGCATTATATGAACAAAGCACGCGTGCATCTCTCTGCAGGTATAAGAGGGGCAAGAATATCAAACTAATGTGAACAGATGCTCTGAATACACAATTCAGCCTTTGATAACCTCCTATTACCATTAACCTATGGCAACTGAGACCACATTTTAGTAATACTTGGCCATAATTCTCTGTGATTCAAAAAATCAAAAATTAAATCACTTCATGGAGCAGGTAGAGACTTGATTTACAGTTCTGATACTTTCATAACAGCATATTCCATTGGGGCAAAAAAGATATTGAGTCTCTTTGAATCTTTTATGTGTGAATAATGTTTAAATAATTGATAAAGCCTGTCCTTTATTGTTGACTTATTATTTTTCCCATGTTTTTGTACATTGCATTGAAAGAAGTGACATTACAGAAGTTTGAAGTTTAACTCATCATCTCTTCCTAAAGGCTCAAGGGAAATGAAAACAGACTGATCATTTCCTAGCAGGAGAGGAAGAATTCCCTGAACACTGTGACATGACAAATGACTGGATTCTGGCCATATGGGGAAGGAGAACATTCCTGGATAGGGATCAGCAGTGCACAAAAGAGAAGGATGACGTATTCCTGCTTTATAATTATCCAAAAAGACAGATGTGGAGGCACAACTATTTCAAGTTCATAGAAATTTGTACATGAGAAACTGAATCCTGGAGGGTCTTTTAATCAGTACCAAGGAATCACAGGATCACAGAATGGTAGGGGTTGGAAGGGACCTCTGGAGATCATCTTGTCCAACTCCCCTGATGAGCAGGTACACCTACAGCAGGGGGGCACAGGAACGCATCCAGGAGGGTTTTGAATGTCTCCAGGGAAGGAGACTGCACAACCTTTCTGGGCAACCTGTTCCACTGCTCTGTCACCCTCACAGGAAAGAAGTTTTTTCTCATATTCAGGTGGAACTTCCTATGTTCTAATTTGCGCCCATTGCCCCTTGTCCTGTCATTGGGCACCTCTGAAAAGGGCCCCATCCTCTTGACACCCGCCCTTCAGATATTTATAAGTATTGACAAGATCCCCCCTCAGTCTTCTCTTCTCCAGGCTGAACAAACTCAAGTCTCTCAGCCTTTCCTTATAAGGGATATGCTCCTGTCCCCTGATCGCCTTGGTAGGTCTCCGCTGGACTTGCTCAAGCAGTTCCCTGTCCTTCTTGAGCTGAGGTGCACAAAACTAGACAGAGTACTCCAGATGTGGCCTCACCAGGGCAGAGTAGAGGGGGAGGATAACCTCCCTCGACCTGCTGGCCACACTCCTTTTAATGCAGCCCAGGGTACGGTTGGCCTTCTTGGCCACAAGGGCACATTGCTGGATCATGGTCAGCCTGCTGCCCACCAGCACTCCCAGGTCCTTCTCAACAGAGCCACTTTACAGTAGTTCAGCCCCCAGCCTGTACTGGTACATGGGGTTGTTCCTCCCCAGGTGCAGGACCTTGCACTTGCTTCTGTTGAATTTCATGCGGTTCCCCTCGGCCCAGCTCTCCAGCCTGTCCAGGTCTCACTGGATGGCAGCACAGTCTTCCTGTGTATCAGCCACTCCTCCCAGTGTGGTGTCATCAGCAAACTTGCTGAGGTTACACTCTCTCCCATCATCCACGTCACTGATGAATATACTGAACAGGACTGGACCCAGCACAGACCCCTGGGGAACGCTGCTAGTTACAGGCCTCCAACCAGACTCTGTCCTGTTGATCACAACCCTCTGAGCTCTGTCGCTGAGCAAGTTCTCAGTTCACCTCACTGTCCTCTCATCTAACCCAAGGAAGAAGCAAGTATGACTGAGATTTACCTGTAGTTTAATGAAAGGGATAAATAAGGTATTAAATCAACACATGAAGTAGATGTGTTGAATTTAAACCAGTAAAACCAAACACGTTTGATAGCTGTTGGTAGGCATTCTTCTCCGGACATGGAGCTCTTCATGCCCGTTATTTATCCCGTAACATGGGACAAGCCACTCCACCCACTGAGATGAGGGTTCCCCACATTCCCCAACTCTCTACTATTTTAGGATTACACCAGGAAATTGTATGGGTAGAGTATCAAGAGGTATGACCAAAATTTGTGCCATCAAAACCCCTTAACAGGAGATTGGCAGGTTTTGCTATGGTTTGCTGTGTTTGGAAACAATTTAGCTTTCACGGGTACCAAGAACAGCTTTGTTGGGGTGTTTGCAGTGCAGGAGGTGAGGAGTGCTGTTTAGGGAAAGCTAGTGTTTGCAGGCAAAATGCTCCTAGACTCTGTGTAGAGAATAGTAAATTAAAAAACAAAACTCTACAAAGATGCTAAAGAGGAGTATGGGACCCCTTCCCATATTTCATCCATGAGTATTTATATCAGCACTTCACAGGGGGGGAAAATAAATCACCTTGACAAGAGGTAAATAGCCCTGTACTAAAATCCATGCTCATGGGATAGCCAGGAGCTTTGCTGGCTTTGCTGACCTAGTCGAGTTCTTCAGTTGTTCAGAACAACCTAGAGGAAGCAAAATTTGGATTAAATGTTGATTAAATGAATTGTCGATGCTATTGATTTGCTTTGGCCTTAGTTACAGACTTTGGAAGGCCAAAGGGCAGGCCTTGTGACCTCTGAATACTTCTGTTCTCTTTCTGTAAAGTAGCTTTAAGAGTGCTTTTATATGTTTAGACCTTATCTTGTCTGAAAACAAAAAGGTGGGAGTTACAGTGCAGTGGGGGCTTGCTGACCCACAGGACCTTTAGTTTCTGTGTTGTGTTGTATCATGGAAGAGAAGTTGGTCTAGTATTTTTCCTCTAGTGAGAGATCACGCTGTTTACTATTAAGAAATACTAGAGCGATACTGCAGTCATCCGTCTACTGAATCCTCAAGTGCCACATTTGGTCAGGCATTTGGTAGCTCTAGAGAAGGAGGATATAGTGAGGTGTTGCAAAGTCTCCTCCAAGCATCGATCAAGCTAGTAAAAAACAAAATGGATTTTGATGCTGTGCCTGACCAAAATCACTCCAGTGCAGCTATTCCTATAAGAATACAGAGTTTTGGATGATTGAATGCACACAGGAGCAAACTGCCGTTTGCAACTTCTGCACACTTACTGAGATCCAAGAATAATCTCTTCCAGCTCTAGACATTTACGGGTCCTTTATGCTGAATTGCCAATCCTGCATTCTGCACACCTCAGAGAAACTTATTTTTTTACTCCACCAAGTTTGTTTTCTTTGGGCTGGTTTGCACAGTATTCTTAGGTGTTTGTGGCAGTGGAGAGGGAAACACATAATATCAGACTGAAGGTTGGGAGTAATGGTGTTCTGCAAAAGTTAGCCCAAATTGTCTTGCAAACCCCATCTTTCTGAATGTCTTGTTGAGGGATGTCCCAATGTATGGACAGTGAAAGTTTGCTGATTACATTTCAAGCAGAATGACTTAAAAATATAGGGTAACTTGATATCAGACTTCTGAATTGGCTGTGAAAATATTTTCAGTTAAAGATACTGGGTTTGCTCTCGGGAACACCTATGTATACTTCTTGTATTTGTTTTTGATCTCCTGTATATGACCTTCCTACAAGGTGTAGGGTTGGGTTTTGTGGCTGTGACACAGACATGTTTTTGAAACAGTGTGCAACAAGGTCCAGCTATGCAACTGTCTCCATTTGACATACACATGCACCCTATCTCCATGCTTTTGTTGCCCAAATGCAAAAAGATATGGACACTTACTTTTTCTGTACTGTTTGTCTCTTCCTTCTTGGTTCCTTTCAGATTGAAGACTGTCTTTCTGTATGTGTAAACCTGAAAACAGTGTGGACTGGAATTTGCTTACATCTTCTAGGTAGAGTTGAATCCAAATGCAGATGTAATTGGGGGAGCATTTTTTAAAGGGTATCTGGCAGATCTTGTCCTTCAGATGAAAGAAGTAGTTTGGGTTATGCTTAGTCCAGGTGACCTTTGTTCTCTGATTCTCATTCTATCTGCTCTTGTATCATGTTTTCACAGGACTCCACTGACTTTATTGTTTGTGTTCAAGTTGTTTGGGATCCATGTAAATTAATGGCTCTGTTTTTCTTCAGTATATTAAATCTCTGTAATTCCTGCTTGTAGTCAGTTTGCTGGGCATTCATCAACCTCCTGAATAGGCAGTCCCTGAAGTGTGCTGTATTGCGTGCAGTTCTTTTTGTTTGACACTTGCTCTCATCAGCATTTAAAAATCTGATATGATGGTAATTAAACCCTGGATACTCTCCAGCCTTTTTTTGGTGGCTTGATCATACTTTGTGCTTTTTATGAAACTCAGTATTGAATATCAACATCCATGATGATTATTCACAAGCTGTAAGGACAAGGGCAAGGCATTCTCACCTTCAGGCATTTTCCATGTTCCCATATATTTGTGAAGAAATAGCATATCTTAATCCTTTGTGTTGAGTTTTTCTTTGGCTATCACACTGATGCACACTGAGCAGAATAGAAAAACTCATGGGACTCCATTATCTAAACATCTCAAATGAGCCAATCTGAAGCTGTATGATTCTGGAGTTACAGTGCAAATTCTCCATGGATGCCTGTGAATAGCCTTTCTGCCTACCAGGGAATTTGATTCTATTTTGAATGGTTTTATTCATATGTTTAATAATGTTGGACAGTTTGAATACATGTACTTTTCAGTCCTGCCAATAGATCTTGCTCCTTTGTTAATTTTCATTTGGACACTAGCAACAGAGGGCAGAAAGCAAAGATGGCAAGGTTTGCCTTCTCTGCAAATCTGGTTGCGTTCTGGGGCCAGATTCAGCCTTGCCACAAGTGGATGTCATTACCTCAGACATCTCTGAATTTGGAGGCTAATTATATGTAATATGAAATGTGTGGGAGACTGATATAATGCCTCCTACCCTTCTTTCAGTGCTTTGTAAGAACAGTCTTTCCTTTGAAAGTCATATAATTAGCCAAAATAGCAAACGGCAAGTTGGCACTGTGAGCACAGAGCTTGACAGTGCAAGTAATCAATTAAGGGTTAGCTGCATTGCAGATGAATCAGCCTTTTCTTTTTTTGCTGTGCATGATTTTTGCAGAATGAAATGCTTCTCTTGGATGAGGATGAGTGAAGGGGCCTAATACCTTTATCTTTGAGGAATTCATTTGTGTTTGTCTTGAGTAAGAATCACAAAATCTACCCTAGGGTTACCTAGGGCAACTAGGTGAGGAAAATAGAAATCATCAGGAGTACTGAGAATCTTGCTGTAAACAGAACACCACCATTGGAAACTTCTTCCGTAGTGGCAGAGTTGGTAAGCTTTGAACCAAAGCAGTATTAGTAATGCTGTGGGTTTCCCTGTGATTGCTTTCATTTAATCCTGTATGTGTAGTTCTTATAAGGGTGTGGTGTGGGTGCTTTTCGGGGGTTTTTTGGGGTTGTTTGGGGTTTTTTTGTGATATGCACACAGACATATGCACTCCATTCTCTTCTCTTCTTTTATGCAGTAACATTCAATTGTGTTTCAGTTCTTTTGCTAAATGGACTGTCTCTTGTGCCCATCTGTCCCTCCAGTCCATCAGAGTATAGCGTATTTGTTTTGTATAGTGTAGCTTCTTCCTTTCAAAGTTTAGGAAAACTGCAAGAGAATATTTTTTTTTTTTTAATTGGGGAAGGCTTTGGAAAAAAGAAAACTTCTCACAGTTAAATCACCATCTTCTTTATTTTGTTAGTATCTGATCTTTTAAAAAAAGGCTTTTGGCTCTGGATGTTGAAATATTTTTGTTTCTTTTAACAAAAAATGGGAGGCAGGTTCTGTTCCCCATTTGGTGTCCTTTTCCACAGACATGCCAGTTGAATTGAGTTTAGAGGGCTCAGTCCCACCCATGACTCTCTACCTGAAGGGAACATGAATTTAGGAGTATACCTCAGCCTGGGAAGAGCATTTGTGTTGTATGGCGCTCTTTTCTAACTGACTACATCTTCACCATTAATATGCTACTTCAGGATGCGATGTCTCCCAGCTCACAGGGACTCTGTGTTTCTAATGAAGATAATGAATTGTATTACCCAGTTAACTGAAGCAGCTATCATCTTTTAGGCTCTCCTGAGGTAGCTGGAGTAGCTATTGGGCAGTGAGGGAGGCGGTGGGAATCGTGCTTTCTACTCCAGGGCAGCTGGCCTTTGACCACCAGCTGACTCCATGGGCAGGAGTGGGATGACAGGACTGTCCCTGCTGTATGGGGTCACCTCTAAAGCAAGTAGGGGATCCTCCCACCATGCAGGGGTCACAGGCAATGAACTGCCCCCAGTCCTGAGCTCAAAGAATAGGGCTAAGCTACAAAGAATTAAGATTAATATGTGGCAAGATTTTTTGCCACTGATCTACTCTGTGATGCTGTGCAAAATGCTTCTTTTAGTCCCCAGTTCCCCTTTTTTCTTCTCTGGCCCTGAAGAACTGGAGCAATGTGCCTTCAGTCAATGCTTTCTGACTAAAGAAGGCAAGCCTTACTATAGCACAATCCTGCAGTTATCTCTCTGTTAGTATCATGGTACTTACTTTGTAGGCATTATAAATGAGATTAAAAGAAGTGGTTGTCATGAACAATTTAAATCCTGAGTAAATCAGCCAGCCAGACAAGATATGCGTATGTGTGTTACAAATGCAGGACCAGAACACATATCAGTCCTTTAACAGCAAAAGAGGATGAAACTTCTCATACATCATAAGAAAAAATTCAGATCCTCTTATACCTAGCTGCTGCTAGAAAAACATTGTCCCTTCAGTCCTCATTCAAATAATGTTTTCTAGCACAAGGTATCATCCCCTTGCTGAGGCTATAATTATTACTGTGGCCTCTCTTGACCCAAGAAGGTAATAAAAAAGGCTGGGAGGAAGGTTTTCTGTCAGTTTTTCCACTTAAGATGAGAAATTGTTAAGGTAAGGATTTCTTTGATACAGTCTTATATATTTTCAAAGAATTTACAAAGGCCTGTGTCCCTGAACACAGCAGGACTTAACAAATCTCACTTAAAAGCTGTTGTCTTTGGCTTTTCCTGGGCCATGTTGCTAATGGTTGCTTGGTATCCATGGCTTTCTCTCTTCTGGCTTTTCAGCGCACAATTTTTTTCTTCTTTTTTGATCATTTCCATTGATCAATACCTTGTCCCCTGGATGTGCAGCCTGACAACTTTGGGAACCTCTCCATGGAATAATTAGTTCTGTTTGTTAGGGGTATGTAACTATTTCCTTGCTTTATGTTGCCTCTCTTCCCTCTAGGCTATTGCATGCATCAGTAGGGTTTATATAAACCCAGAAGTAAAGTGGTTTTGCCCTGCATCAGTGCCTGAACCTGAGGTGCCACAGGACTTTGCTGTTAGGCATTTGACATGCAGGGCAATAGGGACCCATCCCTGAAATTTTGTGTAGATATCAAGGGCAAGGAGATCATTAGCACATAAAGGAGATTGGCTAGCTTTTTGGGGAAGCTTGCTTCCCTGTGTAAGTGGCAACCTGGCAGACAGCTAGAGATGTTTTATCTGAAAAGGTGAAAGATGCCAAGCTGGAAGTTCTCAGTTAAGACTTTTCCTCCCAGACTGGCAGATACCTCCTTTCAAGTCAAGGAATTGCAATGTTGTCATGGTTTAGCCAGCAGCTCAGCCCCACACAGTCCCTCGCTCACTCCCCCACTGGTAGATGGGGGAGAGAATCAGAAGGGTAACGCTCGTGGGTTGGGATAAGAACAATTTAATAATTAAAATTAAAAGAAACAACAACAAAAATGCAATGTGAAGGAGAACAACGAGAGGCACGAAACCCGGGGGGGGGGGGAAGGAAGGGGAATGAACCGCCGAACAAACTGCACGCGATGCAGCCCTCATGACCCGACGCCGCACCGCCTCCCTCGAGCCGCAGACTGCCCCCCGTTAATATACTGGTCATGGTGTCACATGGTATGGAATTAACATGCCCTGGACCAGTCGGGGTCAGCCGCCCTGGCCGTGGCCCTGCCCCTCCCAGCCCCCCGCCATGCAGAAGAGCGCGGGAAGCTGGAAAGGTAGCAGACCCCCCACGGTGAGGAGAATTAACCCCTTCTCAGCCAAAACCAGCACAAATGTCCAAATTGTGAACCTGGTGTTGGGGAAGGATTTGCGGCTGGTGGGAGGAAGAGTTTCTGTTTGTATGGGTGTTGGGCTTGAACTGGCCATTGGCCACCTCAGGAAGTGATGTAAACAAGATTGGCTTTGGAAGGAGACCAGTTGGTGACCCTGAGTGTTGGACCATGAGTCAACTTGTGACAAATATTTGTTCACTTATGCTTAAGTCTGAGTCCCCCAGCTTTTCTTCTGAAGCAGTAAGCAATTTTTTTTAATAGTAAGAGTCATTCTAGGTGCAGAACGCTGCTGAAGATCTTGCCCTGAATATCTGTATTTGTGTGCTCTCAAATGGATCTATGCACCTACAAGACACTTCAGGAAATTAAGTTCATGATACCTAGTAGCTAACAGATACAAGAATGTTGCTGTTGGCCTGATCTTTACATCAGAGGTGGCCTTAAACCCACACTGTAGTGTCTGTGTTCTCATTCTGCATGTGAAGAACACCTTTCCTGGTGGTCACTTTGGATTCTTAGCACAGAAGTGCACACTGCAAGGTCTGAAGTGCTATTAATTCTTCAGGAAAGCTCTGTCTGTGACTGTTTCACAAACCTTGGGTGAGAAATTAAAAGCCATATTTTGTAACTTCTTATAAGTATCCACAATTATGAAAGGAGCTCCTGTATTGCACTTGACTTTACCACAAACAGTGGTGTCTTATCCTGTTGCCTTGCTCATGAGAAGCACCAGTGTGTTGGAACAGGGATGAATTTACTGATGGAAGGACCAAGTGTGCTAATATCTCCTCCAGCCACATGGTAATGCCTGGGATGTGAAACATCACAGGGGAATAGTAGGGCACCGTGCCATCATAGACCACACAATCCAGATCTGATTTGGGGATATCATGTTCAATCAGTGGAGTTAAACTTTTGAGCTTTTTATTCTGATAATTCACAACTCTGGCCATGACTGGTGACTCTGGACACTCCTTGGTATTTCCATATATGGACTCTACTTAATTATCTGTGTGACTGGAGATAAAAAGAAAACTGCGTATGTTGCACAAAAGCCTTATACTCCTGCCATTTCTGTTTAGTTTCAGGCACGTTGCTGAGCACAGGACACATCCCAGATCTGAGACAAAAAAGAACACTTTTCCTTTGCTAATGGAATAAGTTATTTTAGTATAAAGTACAGACTAGGAATTGGTGCCGGATTCCTGTTTGAAGGTAAACAAGGTCAGTTCAGCTAAATTACATTGTGAGCCAGCTCCTGAAATGTTAAAGAAATCAGAAAATCTGCAGATTCTATTAATGTGAGCTGCTCTAGATGCTTTTGGAATACAGAATCAGCAAGAACAAAAAAGTATTTTGGGGAATAGCTATGCTAGTTCAATGAAAAATCATAAACACACAAGAACAAGCAAATATTATTCAGATAACGGTCTCAACTGAGAATAGCTAATCGGGCCAATTAGCTGTTATGATATAGCTGCCTGATCATAGACATAGAGTTGTTTAGGTTGGAAAAGAACTCTAAGATCAAGTCCATTCGTTAACCTAAAACTGCCAAGTCTACCACTAAACCATGTCCCTAAGCACCACATCTACACACCTTTTAAATACCTCCAGGGATGGTGACTCAACCACTGCCCTGGACAGCCTGTTCCAATGCTTGACAACCATTTTGGTGAAGAAATCTTTCCTGATATCCAATCTAAACCTCCCCTGGCACAGCTTGAGACCATTTCCTCTCATCCTATCACTTGTTACTTGGGAAAAGAGACCGACACCCACCTTGCTGCAACCTCCTTTCAGGTAGTTGGAGAGAGTGATAAGGTCTCCCCTCAGCCTCCTTTTCTCCACACTAAACAACCCCAATTCCCTCAGCTGCTCCTCATAAGACTTGTTCTCTAGACCCCTCACCACATTCGTTGCTCTTCTCTGGACACGTTCCAGCACCTCTTGTACTGAGGGGCACAAGACTGCACACAGTATTCAAGGTGCAGCTTCACCAGTGCTGAGTAAAGACGCATGATTGCTTCCCTGCTCCTGCTGGCCAGAGTACTCCTGATACAAACCAGGATGGTGTTGGCTGCCTTGGCCACCTGGGCATACTGCTGGCTCGTGTTCAGCTGGCTGTTGAATAACACCCTGTCCTGGTTTAGCCCCAGTCAGCAACAAAGCACCACACAGCCACTTGCTCACTCCCCCCTGGTGGGACGGGGGAGAGAATCGGAAGAGTAAAAGTGAGGCAGCTCATGGGTTGAGATAAAGACAGTTTAATAGGTAAAGCAAAAGCTGCACGTGGAAGCAAAGCAAAAGAAGGAATTCATTCACTACTTCCCATGGGAAGGCAGGTGCTCAGCCATCTCCAGGAAAAGCAGGGCTCCACCACACATAACGGTTACTTGGGAAGACAAACGCCATCACTCCAAACGCACCCTCCCTTCCTTCTTCTTCCCCCAGCTCTATATACTGAGCATGACGCCATATGGTATGGAATATCCCGTTGGTCAGTTTGGGTCAGCTGTCCTGGCTGTGCCCCCTCCCAGCTTCTTGTGCACCTGGCAGAGCATGGAGAGCTGAAAAAGTCCTTGACCAGTGTAATCACTACTTAGCAACAACTAAAACATCTCGACCTTATCACCACTGTTCCCAGCAAAACTCCAAAACACAGCCCCATACTAGCTACTACGAAGAAATTTAACTCTATCCCAGCTGAAACCAGGACATATCCCCAGGTCCTTTTCCACCAGGCAGCTCTCCAGCCGCTCTTCCCCAAGCCTGTAGCAGTGCATGGGGTTGTTGTGACCCAAGTGCAAGGCCTGACACTGAGCCTTTTTTGAATGCCATACAGTTCGCCTTGGCCCATCGATCCAGCCTGTCCAGATCCCTCTGTAGAACCTTCCTATCTTCAAGCAGGTCAACACTCCCCCTCAAATTGGTGTCATCTGCAAACTTACTGAGGGTGCACTCGATCCCCTTGTCCAGATTGTTGATAAAGATATTAAACAGAACTGGCCCCAACACTGAGCCCTGGGGAACACCGCTTGTGACTGACCGCCAAGTGGATTTAACTCCATTCACCACAACTCTTTGGGCCTGGCCATCCAGCCTGTTTTTTACCCAGCAAAAAGTATACCCATCCAAGTTATGAACAGCCAGTTTCTCCAGGAGAATGATGTGGGAAACGGTGTCAAAGGCTTTGCTAAATTCTAGGTAGACAACATCCACAACCTTTATCTCATCCACTAAGTGCGTCACCTGGTCATAGAAGGAGATCAGGTTAGTCAAGCAGGACCTGCCTTTCCTAAACCCCTGCTGAGTGAGCCTGATCACCTGGTTGTCCTGTATGTGCCATGTGATGGCACTCAAGATGATCTCCTCCGTAAACTTCCCTGGCACTGAGGTCAGACTGGCAGGCCTGTAGTGTCCCAGATCCTCCTTCCAGCCCTACTTCTAGACGGGCATCACATTTGCTAACTTCCAGTCAATTGGGACCTCCCCAGTTAGCCAGGACTGCTGATAAATCATTGAAAGGGGCTTGGTATGCACTTCCGCCAGTTCCCTCAGTACCCTTGGATGGATGCCATTTGACCCCATAGGCTTGTGTGTGTCTGACTGTGTAGGTCACTAACCATTTCCCCTTGGATTATGGGGCCTTCATTCCATGAATGATTTCATGGATGGACGTACCTCCTCTGCCTCCACTGAGACAGCAGACTGAAGGACCTCGCTAGCACCCCGTCCCTCAAACATTGGTGTGCTGCCCCAGGCTTATATCTTATGACTAATTTGAGCAGTCTGTGGTGGGTGATGGTCATCTTATGGCACTTGAGTGAGTAGACCAAGCAAGGATGTGAGCTGCAGATTTGTAGAGGAGAAAATTCTTGTAGGGGACTCGGCTACATCACAAAACTTCCCAAATCAGGATGGCAGCATAGAAGTTTCTGGGTCTCATTTACACAAAGGCCTGAAGTCAAAGGGCCATGGTCTAAGGTAGGCATTTAGGGAGTGTTTAGAGGGGCGTGCAGAGGCTGCTTGCTGGGTCGGGCCTTTCAGAAGAGCAAGAGGAGGTGGGAGGTGGGAATCCAGTGACTTCCTCAGTGACTCTGTGGGAGATTTCTTCCCTTCTCTGGTGGAAGCAGTGGGAGAGGGGCTGTATCAGCTACTTTTGATTTAACTGGGGTTTGAGACACTGAAGAGTGTAAATATCAGCCTACAGCCTGTAAATAAAGCCCGGTTTGAGTGCAGTTTCATTGAATGCTGAGCTAGGTTTGAATGGGGCTGGAGCAGGAACCTGTTTCAATTAATTTGCTCAGACACAGCCCTTGGAGATTAATTTGAGTTTCAGAAAGGTTGATAATGAGGTTTGGGTCGAGAAATTCCTTACGTGAAAGGATTGCTGGAGATGGGAGAACAGCAGAGACCTGAGGTCTAAATGCACTGGAAAGCGGGAGGAAGCAGGAGAAATCACAAGAACCTGAAATCAAAGGCATGAAAGGAAGCTTTTCAGTGAAATAGATTGGAGAGGAGTGGAGAGGAGGCCTCATCTTTCAAAGGGGCTTGCTAACACTGAGTGGGACGTTGGTGCATTGGCCCTGGTTGCATGTGGTTTGTCATTCCAGACTTTCCGAACAGTGCCAAACTGCAGTTTACAAAATCTGGTTCAGTCTTCTTTCCTCTTCCTAGAAGACATGTCATTTTCTTCAGACATTGTAGGCTGCAATTTAAGGAATTGACAGTAGGGGGACGAGTATAATTATAATGGACATAATTAAGGAAAAGAAGATCACATAAAAGATTAAAAAGAGAATATTATGAAAGATGGCTGAAAAGAGTGAGGCATTTCCCATAGTTCATGCTTATTGCCATGTCTAATGTGTTGCCACTTTATGAATGACAGAGATGAGCAAAGTCTTGCCATCCATAACTGGGAAAGATAAGTTAATAAGGAAGACACATGGCTCACTGCATGTGCATCTAATTAAGAAAGGTGGCTGCAATGTATGTTTTGGACAGAGAAAGGGAAATATTGGAAGCAGTATTACTGCACAGTGATTGGGTAATTAAAGCAATGAAAAGTTGGAGAATCTTATTCAGGAAACAGTAAGGAAAACGTGCTTTAAACAGAGACTTTTGGTAGAACATGTAGATGTGGGCAGACTGACTTTATCACTGAACTCAGGAAATGATCAAAGGCATAGCTAGGGAACTCTGAACAGTCACTTCTCTAATGACCAAAAGGTATCTGCCGTACTGGTCTGGATTACTGAATATGTTGTCTAGGAACATTTTGAGGGGAAACTTGCTTTCTTCTAGAATGGGAATGTAGTAAAGCAAAGCATTGGTAGTTAGAGGGATTTCTAGAAACACAGGACTGAAAATGATGCAAGCATCCTTAGTAAGAAAAATACAGGTGGTAGCCTGCAAAGGGAGAAGGCCACCTCAAGTGGTGTTTTTCAAACTGTTTCATCTGTTAGTGCCTAAT
Source organism: Phalacrocorax aristotelis (assembly GCF_949628215.1). Taxonomy (NCBI): domain Eukaryota; kingdom Metazoa; phylum Chordata; class Aves; order Suliformes; family Phalacrocoracidae; genus Phalacrocorax; species Phalacrocorax aristotelis. Next base: position 26,569,046 of record NC_134282.1, on the reverse strand, counting down.
TTTGTATATTAATACATTGAAATTGTTGTTTGAAATAGCCTGAGTAGCCTTCATGATAGGTAGAGGAAAGGGGTCTTTCATATTTAAGCCTGGATGCTACTTGGTATCCTGTTGGCTTCCATCTTTATCTGTTCATTGCTTGCATTGTCTAATTGCTATATTTTCATTTATGTAATTTAACTTCCTCTTACTATAAAAAGGTTTAATTTAGCATTAATGGGTTATTTAAAGATTGTTTTTATTTTTGTATCATATTGGTGCTTTAAAATCACTTCAGCACTAAAAACTTTTGAAAAATTATCTGCAGGTTCCAGCTGAAACATGTAAGATAAGTTACAATCTAATAATTTGAAAAGAGAAAGAAATCATGAAGTTGGTTAGCACTTTCTGTGCTGGATGGTGTGTGTGCTCTTCCCTGGCAGCAGTGTGCACTCTACCTTTCTAGGGCACTTGTGTTTGCGTGTAATATTTGGCTAAGGGGAGGCTCTGTGTTTCCCCCGGGACAAGAACAGTTACTGCCAGTGACTGTTGCATTGAGTCTTTGGCCTGAAATAGTTTTTTTCTATGTCAGTTGTTCACCATGTCAGCCTGTGAAATGGCAATACGTTAGGCTGACCATTTCCATGAACTATTTGCATATATTTGTATTGATATTTCACCGGTGTGTGCCCCTTTGGCTTACTGCTAATGTTGTACTGGCAAGTGTAGAAGAAAGAAAGTTATGAGCAAGAGAACACAGGTGTACAAAGTACTGTTCCTTCATTTTATTAATGAAAACATAAAATTTTAGATCTGTTGCCTATGGAACTGCAAGTATACCCAAGGATCCTGTTCTTGTCCTGTCCCTCTTTCTGTCCATAATATTTTACTCACCATTCCAGACCACACATACCTGGAAGAGCCATTCAACTAAAATATTTCCCTGTGATTACATTTTTCCTGAGAATTGTCGAGAAACCTGGAGTGAATCTGGAGTGAGAGCAGTGAATACAGGTCTTCCTGAAAAGAGTCAATCCCCTCTCTCCATGCCCTTCACACATGCAAATTTCATCTCCCCACCACTAAAAACTTTGTAACAGCTGAAATAGAAAGGGATGTGAGAATGTTCTGCTAAGTTAAATTATTTGTCATACAGTAGTGTCCACCTCAGATAAGTTTTGTAAGTATAGTCATCTTCAAAGTCAGGATTATTCGATTTGCATTCCTGTCACATTCAAAAGCACACAAAGGAAGTTGGTGTTTGTAACAGCCTATGAATGAGGGAACACCTGGGATGCCTTTGAATATCTATGAGTTCTTTTATTGCCTGTTCTTCTGGAGACTGGTCTCCTCGGGAGGAGTCTCTGAATGATCCTCGTAGCAAGTGGGACTAAGGGGTTCCAGGGGTGTAATGTCTCCGGTCAAGTTTAAAGTATATTTTTACCTGAACAGAGTGGAAGAACCAAGGAGGCTTTGGGATTTTCTCAAAGGCGAGTGCAGTATGCAAAAAGCTCTGTGCATGCATGAAGGGGGTTGGAGTAATTGTATAAGAAAGATCTGAATGGACGCAAATTAAAGAGCAAGCCAGTACTTAACCTGAAGGAGTTGCATCTGTATGCTGCTCACAGAGCACTGAGGTGGGCTAAGCCGGCTCAGCAAACTCGCATTCTGCTCAGCAGTCTAGTGTTTGAATAATAGAAAGAGAAAAGCAGACATCCAGGTAGAACACTGGGATTTAAGAGTTTCTGAAGGGTTGACCTGAAGGTCAGATTCTGTTCACTCTTTGTGCCAAAGAGCCCTACAAGGATGGAAGGCTGTTTTGAACTGCTGGGATTGCTCTGGCTCTGTGCAGGCACCAAGGGGTTGTGCTGATGTTGCTCATACTTGGGCAGTCTGTCCCCAGGGACGCAGGGTAAAGGAATTAAAGCAAACAAAGCCTTTACCCCTAAAGCAAACAGAACTTCTGAAGATGTTCTAAGCTCTTGGATTTACTCAACAAATGTGGTGTTAGCCTCCTCTGCCATGCCTCTTCGATTGTAAGATCAGGGCAATTTAACAGCATGGGATGTACCTGAGGGGCTCAGGGCCATGTTATTTACAGCTAACCCATGGAAGATTTTTCATTTGGTATTTGCCTCTGAGGGACAGTTCTATACCTAGAAAGCACAAACAACTGAATTATATGTTTTTCAGTTCTTTTGGGGCAGAAGTTTTTCTAAGTAGGTTTCAGGTAAATTACTGTTTTCTGTAAATTAATATTTTTCTACAGATGTGTGTTTAAATTGTTTTTCTTGTGGATTATAAATCTTGTGAATTGTTTCAGTGATGCTTTTAGGAGAATAAATAGATAAAACAGAAATAAGAATTGTTTATGCCAAGACTTGATAGATGTTTTCTTGTTTCTGGGAACAAGTAGGCAGCTGGTTGATGGGATTTTTCCTTTTTTTTTTCAGTGCTGCTGATAGGTAGTCTGGCACACACTGCAGGCTGAAATGTAGTTGCTGTGTGCGTAGCTTAAATATAAATACTGTAATTGAAAATTATGTCCTACTTGTAAAGCTGGAAAACTGAAACTGAGCCATATATTATTACCGAGGTATGGTACCTCAGTGCAGTCCCTTCCCTGCACTAGTGTTTCAGTACAGAGACTCCAGACTGCCCAGGGAAATTCTCAGAAGTCTTGCTTCTACCTTCTAAAGATTGCTAACAAACTAAACTTTGTACTTCTTGATGTAATGGTGGGCTGGTTATAGAGGACCATGTGCTTCATATTGCTGTCTCCCCAGCTGTTTTCAAATGTCTTAGAAATATGACCTTTTAAAAGTGCAGAGATGTTAGCAGAAAGTTTGCTCTCTTTCCTCTAAAAATACACTTCTATTTGTGGTGCACAATCTTTGGGTCTGTCAGTTTATGAGCCCACTTTTAGAACCACCTTACGGGCGCTGCCCTGAGTGTGTTAACTCTTCAGCCCCTGACAAGCCAATCCCTGCTGGAAATTTCTCCACTGGGTATGTCCAAAGTCACTTTCAGAAATCCTGTCCAACAGCTTTTGTGTGTGCAGTGGCTGTAGTTACTCCAGAGGTGCGATAGGATGGGAATTGGTCTTACAGAAATGGGAGAGAAGGTAGTTCCCTTGACCAGGTATATGAAAGGACCAGGAGCCTTGCTGTGAATATATGATCTGCAATATACAAAAGTACAGCAACATTATTATTGTCTGCAGTGTACAGATGCAGAGCTTAGGTCCAAAAGCTTCTCTGTAGTCTGTAGTGTTGCAGAATTTAGTAATGTAACATCAAAAGAGGGTTTGCCTTTTAATATTATTTGGGTTGGGTGCTTGGTGGTTTTGGGTTTTTTTGTTTTGTTGTTTTTGGTTTTTTTTCCAAGTACTTTAGCTCAACAGAACTTTTCTGCACCAGCTGAAACACTGTTAAATGTTCTTGCTTTTTAGGAAGTTTTCAACGTAGCAGCTGGAATGTGGCCGACTAATAACTAACTATAGTGGAAGGGGCCTGAAACCTTCGAAATGATCACAGGGATAGAGCAGCAGTTGATCTGATGAGGTGATTAAGAATCAAACATCCATGACAAATAGCCCTTCAGAGGAAGTTAGCTTTTGTGAGAGCAACTTGATCTGACCCTGAGGTAGGATAATTATGCTGAAATGATATGAATTGCCCAATGCACTTACATATATTTTAGTTTCTTGCCCTTCTGATCGTAATTAAGTGCCTCTACCAGATCAAACGCTGTTTAACTCATTTCGAAATAAAATTACTGTGCCTACTGTGCTGTGTAAAGTTTAGGAAAAGCCTAATGAAACAAATTCTGTCAAAGGAGGCTGCTCTGCTGTCCCAAGGTACTTATTTTAATCAAATGCATATGGATTTGTAACTTAAATTTGTTGCATGTGTTGTGTGGAATCTCTTTGTGGGTAACTGTTGATTCAAATAGCGCTGAATATTGAAGTGCTGGGAATTTGGGTTTTCTCATCTGACACATCTCTCCTTATACAGAACCCTGCCATCAGGACTCACCTCAACAATCTTTTATTTTCATTTAAGTTCTAAAGCATTAAACCTTGTTTCTTTTGAGTGTGTGTACCTACTCATTCTGGGTTTATCAGTGTCGTTACACAATTGCAGGACTTGGGCTGTTTATCTGGCACAGCTATGCGCTTCAGACCCAGTAAAACTCCTGACAAGCTTTTGTTTTTCACAATGCTTTTTGTCTTACTTATGTAGTCTCTCTTCTTTTTGGGATCTGAATTCTAGTAACATGAGAACTCAAATGCAAACAAATCATATTAAAAAGTGAAAACTTTTTTTTTTCTGTAATAGATATAAAATCATATGAAATCAAAATTAGGTATTATTTCTCTCAAGGAAAATTAGTGTGAAATGTGTTTTTGTTATATTTCAAATAAAACTTGAAGTTTTGTTCTGATTCATTGAAAGCTTTTTGGATTTTAGTCAGACTCATATTCTAGTATTTGGTGGGTTTGAGTATTAACTCAGCTCTTCTCTCCCTACTGCTTATGTTTAGATATTCCTCTTGAAATCAAGGGCAGCATTATAAAAGGTCAATATATTGAATGAAACTTTTGATTTATGAAAATTCAGAAAGGGATAGCTGTCATGTTTTCTTTAAACAAAAATAGCAGTCTTATTTTAATGAAGACTGTGTAAGATAAAAACCATGCTGAATAAGTTCAAATTGAATTTAATGCTAAGATTGAATTGCTTTAAAATCTGTGCAAGTCAACACCAGAAAAATGGATTAGTGAGTTAAATCAGAACTGAATGTTCCCAGCTTCAGAATCGTAACTCTACTTTTTAGAGTAGAACAACTTATAAAACATGGACCTGGGCTGAGATCAGGAATTTGAAACTGGCATTTTGGTCCACTTTTGACCTTGAGTCATGTCCAAAAGATTTGTGTTTATTTACTTGTATTTACTCATACTCAGTTCATATACCACATTGCTACTGGAAGGCTGGAGCGAGCTCCTGCTGTCATTGCTCTTCTCTCTCACTTTTCACTAATGATGTTTTTTTCCAAAAGGTGCTTTGTTGTTCAGTACTAGACTGAGTTGAGACGTTGCTAACATAAACTGCTTGCTTCATGGTCATATTTTGGTATGCAGGAAATGCTCCTGATTAATTCCTAAGTATGTTCACCTGTTAACTGCTTGCATTAAATGCCACAAGGAAATCTTGTCTTGGCTGTGTTTAACAGTGGCTGTCAGCTCTCAGACAGAACATGCTTAACAAGTTCCTGGTAAGGACATGCACTGTTCATGGCACAGTGGAGAAAAAATATTAGTTCTGAACAGTTCAAACATTCAAAATCTTAACTGCGTTTGTGGGAACGCAGTGCTTTTTCCAGCAAGACTGTGATTGCACTAGACTGAAATAATGAAGAGCTTTCTTCGTTAGCCAGCCCTGCGCAGTGTGAATTTGTCTGGTGTGGTCCCTCTTTGGTGCAGTACCCCACAGCTGTAGGCAGTACCCCAACACATGTAGATTTTGTGCAGATACTTTTGTGGCTTTCTGGAGCTGCTTAGGCTTGGGGGGGGGGTTCATACCTTCAGGCAGCAGAAGAGATAATGCATGGAAGTAATGTCAGAAGAACACTGTTGACTGCCAAAATGAATGTTTCCACATGAGTAAGTATCAATGAGCCTTTTGCCTAGTGCTGATATTGGGAATACTTGTATCTCCACCCCACAGCGGGCTGAGTACTGAGCAGGGTGCTGCTTTGCTTACGAAGCAGAGCTAAACTGTTCACTGTTTGGATAATGAAAGTAGGCACGTTCCCTGACCCTTTTCTGTTTCAAAAATGAGATTTTAAGTTTAGAAAGACTGTCTTTTGACTCATCTTTCCTCCCCATTCTCTTCTGCAGTCCTTCTCCTTCATTCTTTACACATATTCATGAAGAAATAAGCAAATATACTCACCAAGACCCCTGGGAGACTACAGTAGACTGTAAGGAGAAGGGAAACAATCAATGTTTATCTTGCACCAAAGAAAATTCCTTTCTGGCTTTAGAGATACAACCTCTTGCTAATTTGCAGATATGCTATGCATATTTCACTCCAGTGTGCTTAGAAAGCTAGTCCAGACAGATAAAAAGAGTTAACAGACAAAAAAAATTTAAATGAGGTTGTATAAGTTGAAGGAGTGGCGGGTGGTGTGTCACTGTGTTCACACTGAATTGTTGTCATCACTTCTCTCTCAAATGCTCTTCCTTTCCAACATTGTATCATCATATTGTTACAGGAAGAACATTTTCCTGTTAAAAACCTCAGGTGGATTCAGGAAAAGGGAGTGACAGTCTTTTTCAGAGATATGCAGTAACCAGAATTACTGAGTACATTTCATAAACTCTGAACATCATAGATCTGTTTCCTTAAGATAAAACCCTGGGTAGCAAAAGAATGTTATGGATCTTGGAGCTGCATTTTTTTCCTATATTCTGGGAATTACAGTGCATTTCTATCCTAAGTAGACATCACCCTCCTAGTCCAATGAGCTGGCGCAGTGCTGCACTGGCTTGTGTATTTTAGCAACAGGGAAGTCCAACATAGCTGACCACTGATTTAGAGAAGTTAAAAATATGTATCCTACTTGAATGCTGTACTATTTGCATTAGCTGGATGATCAAAATCTAGCTTGTTCCCCCTTGACACTGCTACTCAAGCAATTGCTTTCTTGAGTAAACCATGGAGGTTAGGGAATCCATACAAAATACATCCATATCTTGTGTTGTGGTTAAACCCCAGCTGGCAACTAGGCACCACATATCTGCTCACTCACTCCCCCCTGGTGGGATGGGGGAGAGAATCAGAAGTGAGAAAACTCATGGGTTGAGATAAAGACAGTTTAATAGGTAAAGCAAAAGCCACGTCCACAAGCCAAGCAAAACAAGGAATTAATTCACTCCTTGCCATCAACAGGCAGGTGTTCAGCCGTCCACAGGAAAGTGGGGCTCCATCACGTGTAACAGTTACTTGGGAAGAGAAATGCCATCACTCCAAACATCACCCTTCATTCTTCTTCTGCTAGCTTTACATGCTAAGCATGATGTCATATGGTGCGGAGTATCCCTTGGGTCAGTTGGGGTCAGCTCACTTGCTGGTGGGGTGGGGTGAGAGGCAGAAAAGGCCTGATTCTGTGTAAGCCCTGCTCAGCGCTAATGAAAACTTCCCTGTATTATCAACACTTTTCAGGACAAATCCAAAACGTAGACCCACACTAGCTACTGTGAAGAAAATAAACTCTATCCCAGCCAAAACCAGCATATCTGGTTATATGGCTCAACATTTCCAGTGTAGAATTTTTTTCTTTTGATGACTTATGAAAAAGGTATCCATGTCCTCACTGACTCTTTTCACTGTATACCACTGCCTCTCTGGTGTTAAACACAGTTGCTACAGAGTTATACTGCACATGGACAGTATGTGCAGTATACTTAGACAGGAGTCATTCCATTGGCTTCACAAGAATTAAATTCTCTATGCTACAGCAAAATACTCAACCATGGAACACAAATCTTTTGTGAACATCACACAATGCAGATGTCTCGTGATACACTGGGGAGCAACAAATAGAAGGAGGGTTAATCTGAGCTTTGATATTACTACCAATTAATTTGCTCTTGTTATAATTATCTCATTAAAATTATGTATCATCTGCTATAATTTTCTTTTTTGTTACTAAGGGGCACCCTTCAGATGAAAAATAAGTCCACAAGGTGAATGCCTTAACTCCATGGACAAAAATCTTTCCTGGCCACTTGTCCTAGACTACCCCCTGCTCCTTCAGCCCTTGGATTCTGTCTGTGGTGAGCAGCTGCCTTTATTTTGTTCTCCTTCCTCATTGCCCTGCCCCTATAGATTGTACAACCTTGCGGCAACATACTTGGGAGGAGATGGGGCACATCAGGAGAGTACTGGGGAGACAGTTGGAAGCATGATAGGAAGTCGGTGAGAAAGTTCTCAAAGAGAGGTAACAGGTCTCTCAAAGAAGAGAAATGAGATGATTAAATTTTAGAAAAAAAATCTAGTGTTTGAAACTCATAAATCAACAGTGACATTAAATCCTTTGTGTATTCAACCTATATAAAATTCCACAGATTCAGAAGTAGAAGATTGAGCATTTGACAGTATCTCACAGATTTCTGTCAGTCACATTACCTGTTCTCAAGAGCAGAAAGATATTGAAAATTCTAATGGTACTGCAGATTATCCAAGAAATTAGTATCAGGCCTAAAACTTTTCTGTCTACCTTTGCCCTGAGAAATGTATTACTGTAGGTTGGTTGTTCATGTTTAATTTCTACCTGAAGAGGCTTTGAAAACTGGTAGAACTAGTGCATTTTGCTTTTAGTAGGTGGAGGCATCCTGAACTACTTGGCACTGTCAGCTTCAGTTGCAGCGCTGGTGGAAGGGGGAGACGGAATTAACATTAAAACATTTTAAATTGTGACACTTAACTTCACTAGCTACAATTATAGCAAAATGCTTTCTAAAGTATCTGATTATATCTTACAATAAGAAGTTCTAAATAAAATGGATAAACATACATTAAGAAGGAAAACAAGAGTGAGTGTTAAGTACAGAAAACAAGAGCGATTGCTAAGTATAATTACTAAAGCTTGCATGAGGTGTTACTGTTTTGTTCATTCTTCGGTGTTATATATTTAGAAAAGAAGGCTGAACTGTCACCTTTGTAACCAAATCACTTATCAAACAAATGCATCAAGTATGAAACAGATCGCTTATACTGCTTTACATGGTTAATCTGTCTACTGCATTCTGAGTTTTTCCCTACTCAGTCAGTGGAAGAGTAGAGCCTTTTTTTCATAATTGTTTTGTTAAACCACTTCACTGAAATTAGCATTTAAATAAGTGCAAATTGAGCACTGAACTGAATTTCCATGAAAATGGAATAAAACAGAAATCTATACAATGTATGTAGGCAGAGATGGCTGCAGCATATGTACACTTTGTGTTGAGCATGAAAACAGCCAAGGTACAGTTGCTGTCTAGGACAGGGCAGCATATATATGTGTTTGTATGGCTTGCAGGACAGTGAATTCTGATTTACCTGGCATCCCTGAATACAAACATTATCACAAAATATTAATACATGTGGAAGGCTCTTTTTGGTCTGACAAAATGTTTATGTATGTGCAGCCTTAATTTGGGATTCAACTTACTCCTTTCAGATGCAGTGACGAATAAAAAATGAGAAAGGGAATTACTTCAGTATGATGTCTTTTGTCATCCTTCCAGATGACACAGCTGAGTGAGAGAGTGATTTATACCTCAGGGTCATTTGGCCAACATTTAAAGGAGGGTGAGTGCTTAACACACTGCCTGAGCAAGGCTTGCCAGAAGTTATCTCAAATTTCTCACGTGTTCACTTCATTGGCTTTTAAAAGAAACGTGTGAGCCAACTGTATGGTGCAAAGCCTAGACTCTTCTGCAGGACACCTTCATTTTTATTTTGGTGGGAAGCCGCGGTCAGCATCAGTGTGTCAGGTTAAGGGCAGAGGGACCTACTAGAGTCTTCCAGGAGTACTGTTATCTCCAGGAAGTGGATATTCAATTCCCATGCTGGGCTGCAGGTCTGGTTCTTTAAACTTTGTGAAAGGCATAATCTTTTTGTGCAATTTGGTATAGTCAAACAGCATAACCCCTTAAGAAGGGAGGTTTTACTGCTGCCCCTTCCAGACACTGGAAGGATATCCCTCTATTAAAATGTGGAGGAAGGGGGACATGGTACAAAAGAAGGTGAAAGAAAGTCAAGTAATGTGATGACAAAAGTCAGAGAGAGGAGTAGGTGTAAGGATATGCATGGAATGGGAGGAGGAGAAAAAGGGCATTAGCACTGGACGTGGGGAGGAGATTCCTGACAGAATGCTTGTCTTGGCCGGAAATGGTATTATTGAATGTCTGAGCATTTGAAGTCCACCCGTCACTAGCTTATAACTGAAGGGATTGTAGTTAAACTTGATCTGATTACATTATCATATCACTGTCTTAATTTAGATTATTAATAAGATGCAGCGTTAGAACTTGCTTATTCTGTACGTGTGTTGGTGTAGCTGGCCATGCAGCGCTGCCAATGTGTGTGAGATTTTCAGGAGCAGATGAAGCAGCTATTTCAGACCCACTGGTCACTAAGGATGAGAAACCAGGTTTATGACATTTCTGCTTGTTGTTGAAACTTTCAATTCCCAGGGCGGTGTCATCTGTGCCATGGTGCTGGGGCATGTGGAGCAGAACCCACTGAGGCCACTCTCAGCTTTCTCTGCCCTTCAGACAAATGAGCAACAGACTCATTCCTCTCCCAGAACAAACGGGGTTTTGGAAGCAGTGGAGTAAGAATTTTTAAAAATTACCACTGTGGTGAAGCACCGCTTCTCATGAAAAGTCTGCATTCAAACTGCAAACTCTGTGCAAACAGTGAGGGGCTTTGATCAGAGAAGGTAGAAGCCTGGACCTGGATGGTGCTTTCCACTGAAGTGTGAACAGCTATTTTAGATCGACCTATATTCCATCTTAGTTGTCTGTTTTTCACTAGGATTTTAGTAAAGAGTTAAACTTATTTTTACTGTTACTGTGCAGTGCTCTCTTTTTATTTTATTTTTCTTTTAATGTAACTTCCTCTAGTTAATGTTTTCTTACGGGTTATATATCATCCCTATAAATCACAGCTGCTGAACATCTGTCACTTCAGTTTTCCGAGCCTGCCTCCCTACACATTTATGAAAGGAAGCAGCAGTATGATTTCTTCATAGAGTTAACGAACATGGGACAGCTGGGTGGGGTCACACCACAGGGCTATGTAGCTCAGTACTTTGTCTAGTAGTGGCTTTCTACAGGAGGAAGGCGCTTTGGCTGCATAAGGAGCCAGGCTACGAGGAAACGTAGGTCTTTCCAGTGACCTTCAGTTTAAGGACCTTGACGTAAAGATGGCATTGGACCCTTGACAATATTCCCCAATGAATCTGTTTCCTGTTAATCTATTTGGTAATCTCTTTGTTGACTCATACATGCTCTTGGCTTCCAAACATCCTGTGGCAATTAACTCCACAGAGTAATGATGTGCTATGTGAAAACAACATGTCTGAGGGGAAGGAGCATCAAAAGTTGAGATTGATAAAAAGCCTGAATAGTACAGGTATCAGCTGAACGAAACCTTTGTAGGTCTGCTTAGTATTGGACTCCAGATTGGATTGTGATTCTGCTCTCACTCTGATTTTTATGCTAGTTTGGCATTGCCATTTTTAGGTGAGACCAAAATTAGGCCAAAATACTGCTAAGGGAAGGCAAGATCTGATGTTTCTGATTAAAAAAAAATTCTTAATGAGAAATAACCCAATGCTTAAGAGAGGTGGCTTCTTGCAAAATGTAAGAAACATCCAAAATCTGTGAAAATAACCAAGCTCATGTTCTTTCCCTTTCATATTGGTACCTATGTGTTTAATTAGAAATAATGTTGAAGTCTTGGAGTGCTGCAGTTGTGATAAGAGTTGATGCATTAGGCTTTGATACAGTTAGTTTGAAGCACTTCAATTAATAATTATGGTGTTTGCTGATATCAGTTGTGAAGCACGTTCAGAGGCAATTACTGCATTCTACATATCTGATTTAGACAAAAACACTTGTATGTCTCTGCTTTAATCCCTTGTTCCACAGACAAAGGATGCGGGGTGTCTGATCAGAGTCGGAGGGGTGGGAGAGATGAGAAATACCAGCCAAATCTTAGGCCAATTTAAACAAGGTACCTGGTCACCCTGTTGGCATTGCTGTTTCATACAAGAACTGTGTATTTCTGCAAGGTTATTTGAGTCTTTTTTTCCCCACTGTGTGAATGAATCACAGTAGGAAGCTTTAGTCTGTCTGTAAATGTCATTCCTTTGAAAGTGAAGGTCTTTTTTTAAAATGACCTAGAGCCATCCTCAGTGGGTGTAAAATGGCAGACTACCACTACAATCAGTGGAGCCATGCCACTTTATTTTGTCAGGATCTAACACCTTCATTTTTGTTAATTTATGCAGTTTTGCACTGCATACATTTAGATTTTTATCCAAGGTGAAGGCTTTCAACACTCTCTCTTCTCAGTCTGAGAACGAGCATTTTGTAAATGCTGCCTTGCTGCTGTATCTCTCCTTCAGCCCCACGCACAAACATTATTTTTTCCTCTTTTCATCCATCATCTGCCTTCCTTTCCAATTTTCCCCACATTTCAAACCCAGGCCATGCTTCCTTTGTTGTTCAAACTGAAAACATTAAGCTGAGATATTAACAAGATACATCTCTGACAGTTGCATCAGCCAAGTTAAGGTTACTGTTCTGATGATGCAAGGGATGTAGTTGCTGCTGTTGTTAGGATCATTTTCCCAGGTAAGGGGGACATCAGACAGTCATCTCTCCACTGTTTTCACTGTTTCTGTCCCACGTGTTACTAGACAAGTTTTTGGGTTTGGGGGTTTTTTTGGAAATATAGCAGTGTGTGAAACAAAGATGGATATTTGGAACAGATTTCCTATTGTAGGCACACAGCAATAAGCCACCCCTACAATGGGTCCCCGCAGGCTTCATTCAGGTGAGTTGGGAAATATAAAGTTAATGCCAAAGTAAGTGCCCCAGTAATTGCATTTCCTAAAGTGTATGTTGCATGTACATCCTGCTACTATAAAAATACTGGGTTGCATATCTTAGAACTGATGGCTAATGAGTCTCTTGACCTCCTGCTGTCATGCTAATGCAACTGCTCACTTGGAACCTTCATGAGACAATAAATTACTCCTTTTCTTAATACCCTTTTATGGATTGCTGCTATCTCTGTAACAGACACTACCTATCCTATGAATTTGTAATTGTGCTGAAATATTGGAGCCTTGAAAGTGGCATGTGAACTAAAATACAAATACAGTAGATGTTCTGCTGCCAAAAGGCTATATCAAGTCAGTTAAGCTATAAATCACTGTAGATTAAAAAATTATGGAGAGGATTAATTAAAAAATTATAGAGAATCATAGAAAGGGACCTGGGGGTTCTGGTCAACGGCAAGTTGAACATGAGCCAACAATGTGCCCTGGCAGCCAAGAGGGCCAACCATGTCCTAGAGTGCATCAAGCACTGTATTACAGCCCATCAAGGGAGGTGCTTGTCCCGCTCTACTCTGCCCTGCTGCAGTTTCACCTCGATTACAGTGTGCAGCTTTGGGTGCCACAGTACATTAAGGATATAAAGCTACTAGAGAGTGTCCAGAGGAGGGCCACAAAGCAGGTGAAGAGTTCAGAGGTGAAGCTGTATGAGGAACAGCTAAAGTCACTTGGTTTGTTCAGCCTGGAGAAGAGGAGACAGAAGGGAGACCCCATTGCGGTCTAGAGCTTCCTCACAAGGGGAGGAGGAGGGGCAGGCACTGATCTCTTCTCTCTGGTGACCAGTGATAGGACCTGAGGGAATGGCAGGAAGATGTGCCAGGGGAGGTTTAGGTTGGATATTAGGGAAAGGTTGTGGAGCACTGGAACAGGCTCCCCAGGGAGGCAGTCACGGCACCAAGCCTGACACTATTCAACAAGCACTTGGACAACGCCCTCAGACACACGGTGTGAATTTGGGGTTGTCTTGTGCAGGGACAGGAGTTGGACTCAATGATCCTTGTGGGTCCCTTCCAACTCAGGGCATTCTGTGATTCTATGATTATTTTATGCTTTGGACTTTGGCATTACTTGGAACCTTACTTATATACAAGTTCAAGTAATGTAAGGGTAAGGGTAATGCAGAGGTGTATTGCATATGTCAAAAACATATTTTTAAAAATAAACTCTTTATCCAGCAAAAAAGATTTTGTGAATAATTTAGTAGGTTACCACTGCATAAAAAACCCCAACATCGGAGTTGTGTGACTATTAATCCCTTGCTATTTTGGCTCAGTTTTTATCCCTGAGATTTGTTTGCTGGGACAGAAAAGAATGGAATATTTTAAACTTTTTTTACTGGCATTAAACTGTGTTTGTATCTATATATAATTTAGAGTTTTGATTTTATCAACACATAAGTTTGTGTTGTTGGGAAGGCCAGAGCATGAACTATGAGAACAAATAAAGGGGATTGATCTTCCTACGTCCAAGGACTTTTTGTTCTGTACCTCTCTTGTCACCAAAATTGGGAATAAACCTCGTAAAACCAATGTAGCGTTAAAAGGCAGGCATTCTTTATTCATGGCACCAGATGCACAGGGGATGTCTCCACCTAACATGCATACCATACACACCTTTCTCATGTGATTTATATAGACCAAAAATATACATATTCATTTTATCCATACATATTCAATATTATTCTCTTTGGTGATTGGTACAAACTTTCTCGCTTCACATGTAAACTATTGTGCAAACTCAGTTGTCCTTTCCGATTGTTCTCTCTTGAGTAGGTGGTCCATGAGTCGGTGGTCATGATCTCCCCCTGCCGGAATTACCTTTTACCTACTTAGTTCTTAATCTTGGCAGTCCTGACCAGTTTTCTGAGTCCACTGCATGAAACCACATTTTGTCATCCTCTTCTGACAGAAACACATTATCTATTGTCTCGTTCACATTACTGAGTACCTAGAGACTAAAATACAGATCAACGAATACACTGACTTGTATACTCCATGTCCCCAGACTTAATGTCCAGTTGGATAGGGCTGTACAAGGATTATAACTACATCCACAGTTGGTTAATTCCATGACCCTGGTTACACTCTCAAGGGTTAGGAATAGTATTCTTTCATATCTTGTGCGCTTTGTTGGACATAAAGAAACCTGTCAGCTTTTCCACAATGTTTTAACAAGTCTGAAAATATTCTAAGATACCACTTGAAAATCTTTTATTTTACCTTTTGTCTAATTTCAATCTCTTTTTTAAATTAAAAGTAAATAAATCTTATGCTGGTGAAAGAAAACATCCCTTTACATTTTTTGCATTCTTTTCGAATTGCAAAGCCCCAAAAGTGAAGGATAAAAGGAACACACAGAGTTAATGATGGGAAAGTGTGCAGTGCCATCTACATCGGGGCACAGCAGTGTGACCGCATGCTGAGCTTCAAAGTTAAAAACAAACAAAGAAAAAACTCCAGCCAAACAAAAAGAAGAAAACAACAACAACAACAACAACAAAAAACAAAACCCAGTGCCTGGCTGATCCAGTATTCTTGAAGCAAAGTCTCCCACTAACAGAAAAGAAAATGGAGTTGGACCCTTATGCGCATCAGATGTTGTGACTGCAGTCACGGTCTCAGGCATGAGAGAGAACCAGGTTAATGGCACATCTGATTTTCTCTCCATTTCAAAATATGTTTCATTTTAATCCTGTTAGTACTGATTAAAGGCAATCCATCAGGCAAATATCCTTCTATAGTAAATGGCTGATTAAATGTTATTATGAATTTATGCTCAGATGATGGTACATATCGCTGTGCGTCAGTTGCTTACTTTTGTTTGAAATTATAGCAAATCATAGTGGTATTTACTACTGGATATAAAATGAAATTTATTGCCCCAGCATTACTTTTAGCAGAGTAAAAATGAATCCCAGATACAAAATTCTCCATAGCTTACAGTTATTTTTGCCCCACTACCTGGTTATTATTAAATGTCTGGACATGTTTTTATTATTGCATTGAATTGTCATTCTTCCTTCCTGGGATAAATGCACTTACACTGGTCTTTAATTGCTCTCAGCACTGTGCCATTCATACAGGAGATACAGAGCTGGCTGATGCTGAAATTGCTGATGGCTGGCCTTGCTACAATGAGATGGGATGCTGGATGCTCTGCAGCTTGGGTTTTTTTAATACAATAGCTTTAATACCTTCCTGTTAGTCCTCTTTCTTCCTGATGTCTGTGGGGGCAAGAGTGAGGCTCTGAAGAATAATAGGAAGCAAACTGTTCTGATGTATCTTTGATACTGCTACTTGAAGTCTCAAGTGAGTTTGATGAGTACTTACTTAGTCACTTACTTAGTTAATAGATGGATTAAATATTAGCAGCCCAAATGGGCTTCTTATTTACATAGATGTCAACTGTTCCCCTGCCTTGGAATCGTAACAGTAATGTCTTCCTCTTAAAACAAAGCAAAACCACTTCTCATTTACAGCGTCTGCACAAGTGCTCACAAAGAGCTTTTGAATATTTAAACCAGCAAGAATTTGTTATTTTGAATTTCAGTTTTACCTGCCTTCGCATGGAAACTAGTGAATATCTGTTATTTGAGATATTGGAGAGGGTCTGGCATATGCAAATTCATTTTAATGTATTGTGGTTTTAATGGATTTTGTGATAGATTTTATTCTGTTATTTAAAGCAACTCTGTACACAGCTGAGAAAGTGTACATGGGTATGGAGAGGGACAGGACTGCTGAAAGACAGGGACAGATTTCATTCCCAAGCAAATTATTTTATACCAGCTGACTCCCCTGTTGAGCTCATTTAAATGGGCTGGATCAATTCAAACACGTTTCATGCAGTTAAATTGAAAATTGCTTCCAAGTCCCCCCAAAATTTGTAAGCTTCCTCTGATTATTCAGTAAATTTCATATATTATAATCTAGAGAGCAGCACGGGGAGGAGAGGAGGTTACCTCTTTCTGTTAAGTGTAATTCTTAAAATCTGCTAAATTCAGACAAAGCAGTTGGATGACAAGCACTAATGATAAATTTTGTCTCCATTCATTGTTTGTAACAGTATAGTCCTGTGGCTGCAAGCTGGCAGCTGCCTTTCATTTCACAGAGTGCTCTGCCTTCATGAAATTGTCAACAGCAACCTTGCCTTTGACAGTTGTATCTACATGAGTTTATTGAACTTCAGTAAATGCAATGAAGACACACTTGTGTCACCGCTTGACCTCAGTTGCGTTCTCCACCAGGCTAAGTAAAATCTCTGGGCTACTAGCCTTTCATTGCTGTACATGAATTGAATGAAGGAAAAAGTATTTTTTATGGTCTGAAGATCAACTGAAGTCTGATTTAAAGGTTGTCAGTTTGATTTCAGGCTAGTGATAATTCTTTCAGTGTAAGATCTTGCTCTGCACGGCTGCTTTTTTGTTGAACGATGTTCAAATATTTGCCTGAATCTGAAAAATAACTGTTTTGTCCAGCTTTCCTCTCAGCCGTGCAGAGATTATTAACCACAGACACCCTCATTTAATGAAGTATTTTGATTCCAGTGGAACTTCAATGTCTGACAAAACGCTTTGCTGAATTAGGGTCCCCAGTCTCAGTTTTACAAAAGCTAAGGTGCTAAAGGAACCACAGCAATGGAGAAGATGCACCTGTCTTACTGAATTTTCCTCATTGAAACAAGTGTATTTTTGGTAGTTCTGCAAAACAAATCTTGCTTTTTAAATTATACAGAATTCATTACAGAGATGTTGATGGCATTGAATAACATGCATTGAAGAAGTGATGAATCATTTTTGAGTACAGTGGGTACCTAAAGTTTCCAGTGCTTCTTGAAATCTGGCCATTTGTTCAGCTGACCTTTGTCAGCATTGAAGAAAGTAGGAAATTTAGTTCCCAGTGTTAAAAAAATTAGCATACAGTTAGGGTGCAGTGTTACCTCACTGAAACTTTTTGGAAGAAATTTCTTTAAGAAGGTACGGATTAAATTTAAGCTGAGGTTTAATGGGCATTTTAGTAGAATTAGGTGGCTTTTCAAGCCATTTTTAAATGCAGTTGCAGTTCTATCTCTGGAGCAGGTGAAATGATAATAAATACCTATTTGGTCTGTATTGACAGAACTGGAATAAATACAGAGTAAAAGAAAATGCTGGTAGTATTGCTGATTCTTGACTTTGCCAGATGTATTCTCTGAGCACTGGATATTCTTTTCAGGTCCTGTGATTTCTGCCCTCTTTACCCAAGAGGCAAAGATCAGTCTTGCTGTTCCTCTGTGCACAGAATTGAGGAGGAAGGGGACATCTGAAAGAACTAATTAACACAGCAGAGCACTTTTTTGTTAGAGATACACAATATGAAAATGCTTCATACTCCTTGGAGTCTGTATTTTTTTAACCTGTTTGCCAGAGTGACTGTATCAAGATATAGCAGAATGACCTGCCTCAGTTGCTCCTCTTTAGGTGCCTAGAACTACACCCAAGTTGTTTTTTTCCAGTTATGGACAAATTTCATTTTTTGATTTTGCGTAATACTTGCATGCTCTTTCTTTAAATGGTTATATTTAAATATTTCTGGTTTAGGGGAGGTGGAGACTGAACTTAAAGAAATTCATTGAATTTTTGCCCTAGTAGCTATTTCTACTGGTCTAGGAATAGCTTATCTAGTTCTTCCTGTTACTGTGGGGAACATGATCTTGTTTACACCTCTGCCCCTTGTCAGCTATTTAGAAACAGTAGCTAAAACTATATTTTTTCCTAAGCATATTAGTGAGCATGACAAAAATACAGGGCTGGCAGATGCAGAAAAAGAGAGAAGGGTAGCCATCCAGGGAGGAAGACAAGAAGCTTCCAGGGCTCTGAAGAGCTGTGGCCTAACATTAAAACTTATACATCTTATTTCTTTGGAAAACAAATGAGATTGGTTGTTTGACACCAGTGTATAGCACCCAGGAGGTATAGTAAAGAAGTTATCTTTTGGGGGATCTCATAAAATAGAGTGCCCTGGAGTTGTCTTATTGGGGTTCTTTTTTTGGGGCATTATGACGGAAGCTTTCAAAGGCCACAGGAAGGCCCTTTCATTTCCTGCAACAAGGGGATCCTAGAGGGAATGGTTTGTTGAAGAGATGTAAATTGTAAACCTGCAGACACAAAGGGGCTTTTTTAACGTTGTAATGGTACGTATGGATGAGGTACTGCAGCACTACAAAAAAATTGTTCTGCTGCACAAAAATGACAACAAGATCTATGGGGAGACTGAAGCACCGTTTCCCTGACCTCTAGGAAAATGTCCAAATATCACAGAAAATGAGTCGTAGAGTATTTGAGAAATCATGCAGATAAATTTTAAAGTTGAATTCTTTCCTAAGTGAAGAATTTCAGTGTTGATCAGTAAGCTTTTTAGACATCATATTGTAATTTTCAGAAAATCTCTCTGTGGAATGTGGTTATCTCAGCATATCTTTGTGCCCTCAGATGAGGCTTAACTTTACCTTATCCTTGATACCAATTAAGAAATCGTTCACTGTACTGCAGTGGCTCACTAAAAATTGGTAACTGCACAAGCACAGCTCCAGGACAATCTGTTACCGTGAAAGTCAGATAATAACACCTTCAATAATAGATGATAACACCTTCACAGCACCTGTCTATGCAATATGCAGTTTGTTAGATGCAACTGAATAGTGGTACTTACATTTTTACACCTCTTTTTGTTAAGGAAAAAAAGAAGTCCAAATGGGATGAGATGAAAAATAATGAGGTTTTAGCCCAAAGGACAAAATCCTTATGCTCGTACAATAGGCCTGTAAATTATTGTCTTGCCGTTGGTTTTCATGAAAATGGTGTTTTCCGATATACTGTAGATTTTAATTGCTCTGAAAATAAATGTGTTGTGCCAGCTTGTAGACAGAGTATTTTATCAAAGTGCAACCAAGCCCTATAGCACAGTGTATAGATAGTCATTACCTTTTGAGGCTCAGAGCCACCTGTGACCACACGCTTTCTCTCAGCAATATGCCACAGTACCTCAGGCTGCTAATTTTGTTTTCAAAATAACCTGTTATTTCTGTTTTGTTAGGCTTTTCTCTTAATTTTGTTAACACAGTCAGTGCAATTAAGGGGAAGAAACAGAGTATGATTTATTGATAATGCCAGATACATAGTGGCCTGTAAAGAGGATCAATTGCATATTTAACTGATGCAAATCTCTGTAGTTAAATTCTTCCCTACCAAATAACTCCCACTTTCTTTTATCTCTGCTTAATACATTAACCAGACTTTTTTTATTAACTGGAAACTTTGGGAAGAGCAGTTATCCTACAAGCTAGTGAATTTCTTACCTGTGTAGCAATCCACTGCAAAATACAGTGTATGAGACTGAGCACAAGTACACTGTGGGACTCTCACCCACATCGAGTTGCACACAAATGTGACCTTTTGTCTGCCTGTGCAAGAGAGGGAAGCTTTCTCTTCAATAGGCTGGTAGATCCTGAACATTGTTCACCTACTGCAAGGTAAAGACTCCTATTAACTGTTGGTGCTCCTTCGGCACTAAATGTTCTGGCTACAGAAATGTCTTTGAGCATTAAATTAGATCTAGCTAATGACAGATGTTTCTCAGGAGTTTAGCAGAGCAGTTTGAAATCCAAATTGTATTTTCATTCCCAACAGGGAAGCTTAAGGTGCTGCGGTTACGCCAGCCAACAATCTAGTTTTGAACAAATCTTTCAAATAGACAAAAGGGACTTTCAAACTGCAGAAAAACAACATGTACCTTCATTCTTGCTTCACAGATGGAGAGGATGCTGCAGATTTGCAGACTATCATGCCACTGGCGAGATGGGACTAGTGCCCCAAAAATCCTGCCTGTTTATATCGGTGCTTCCCCATTGCTGTGCCATGGTGCATGAAGTCCTGCTGCAGACAAGTCATTGTTTTCTCAAGCAGGCATGGGAAGGATGCTTAAACTCCTCGAAGCAGAGTGCTTGTTTTTGCAAGAATACTGACTTGCCTAATCCAGATTCTGCATTTTGCCCGTTTTCTCCGTAAGTGAATGTTATTGCATCTGGATCTCACACTGGTGGGTGCTCAGCTGCTAGGATTAAGCTTATTTGACTGTTTATCATTGTTACCAAGTGTCCTGGTTTCAGCTGGGATAGAGTTAAATTTCTTCGTAGCAGCTAGTATGGGGCTGTGTTTTGGATTTTTTGCTGGAAACAGTGGTGATAAGGTCGAGATGTTTTAGTCGTTGCTAAGTAGTGATTACACTGGTCAAGGACTTTTTCAGCTCTCCATGCTTTGCCAGGTGCACAAGAAGCTGGGAAGGGGCACAGCCGGGACAGCTGATCCAAACTGACCAACGGGATATTCCATACCATATGGCGTCATGCTCAGTATATAGAGCTGGGGGAAGAAGAAGGAAGGGGGGGTGCGTTTGGAGTGATGGAGTTTGTCTTCCCAAGTAACTGTTACGTGTGGTGGAGCCCTGCTTTTCCTGGAGATGGCTGAACACCTGCCTTCCCATGGGAAGTAGTGAATGAATTCCTTCTTTTGCTTTGCTTCCACGTGCAGCTTTTGCTTTATCTATTAAACTGTCTTTATCTCAACCCATGAGTTGCCTCACTTTTACTCTTCCGATTCTCTTCCCCGTCCCACCAGGGAGGAGTGAGCAAGTGGCTGCGTGGTGCTTGGTTGCTGACTGGGGCTAAACCACAACACCAAGCCAGACTGAAGGCCCTGCATGGTACCTCCTTCTCCGGCACCATCTTTCCATTCAGCAGGTTAGACTGGTAGATCCTTGGAATGCTCTGATCCACCAGCCTCTACTCCCTCCATCAGCTTCCTTGCTGGCTTTTTTTTCTCTTTTTTTCCTCGTTTTTCTCATGGACTGGGTACAGACATTAGCTGTCAGTGCTATGACTACGCTACCAGGCCATAACTGCCCTGACCTGCCTCACCAGGGGTCCCTATAGGAACCCAAGTTTCAGTGTGTCCAGGTGTATATAGGGAATGAGGGGACACCTCACTGGGAGGAAAGGCAGCTGTGCTAGCTCTGGGGGCACTAACAAGCCTTGATTGTCTCAAGGAGCCTCACCTGGGGCATCCTCCCACCCCAACACCTCAGGTGCAGTTGTCCCTCCTGCCCCAGCTTCAGTATCAGTGTGCTGACTTCCAGTCCCCCATGCTCCTGGTGGCTGCTGGGACTGTGCTGTAGCCATCTCTGGCTCTTTTTGCTCTGGGCTGGACTGTCTGGATGGACCCTAGACCTGGACTTTTTCTCGCTGTGTCCAGGACCGTTGGTGGACGCCTGGATGCTGGGATCAGACTCTGAGGGCCATGGCCCTGTTGGTGAAGACTCTGTCAGCACTGGGGTCACTCCTGGCTTCCCTAGGGGAGCAGCTGGCCCTCGCTTCTCCTGGACAGTAATGCAGTGTTTCAAAGTGTCAACTACATGGTCTGCTAAACCAAAAGAGGAGGAGGTCTCATTCTTCGTGACTGGCAGCAATGGTTGGGTACCTGGTAAGTAGGCTGCTTTATTGATAATATACTTGTAACTCTTCTTTCCTGGGATTGAGTTGTCTGAAGGCATCAGGGCTGAGGTGCTGTGGTGCAGGTGTCGTCAGGAAGGGTCTGCCCTCGATTTGCTACTTGTCACCCATCTGCAAGGTGCCCAACCAGAAGGGCTGGCAGATCCTTTTTGGCAAATGGTGGGCCATGCTGAGCCACAGCAGGGTGTGCTGGGGCTTGTGTTCTTGTCTTTTATGCCTCCTCCTATCTTTCTCTACAGGGTGTTCAGTTTTCTTCAGAAACTGTGTAGTTGATTATCTTCAGCAGAATTGCCCATAGGAGAGGCTGTTTCTGCTTGATGAAATCCTGCTACATTTATTGTTACTATCTTTCTTCTAGTACTACTTTCACACTTCTGTGAAACACTCATGAAAAGAAAAGAGGCTGTTGGGTGATAAGTGTGTCCTTTTTCCTTTGCTTTATTTTCTTTTCTCCTTGTGCCTACCATTTTCATCTTTAGAAAATGGCTTATTTATCTCCCAAACACAGTTGCATTCTTTGCTTAATGTCCCTCTTCAGGAACTTATTCTGTATGGAAATTACCCTGTACAGGAAATAATTTACCTTTAACTCTCATCCTTTGCAATTGTCTTATTTTTAGATTGTTTTCTTGTTGGCTTTTTTTGCCAGTTCTTAGAACAATGAGGCTGGAGACTGCTGGCATCCAATAGCTTTGAAAAACTGTCAGTCTGATATGATCCAAACCATCTGCTTCCTGGGGTGACTAATTCTGGTCAGCATGAACTCCAGCTGTGGAGGAGCTGTAGCCCCAGATTCTGCTGGGGAAATCAAGGGCACAAGAACAAACCCCAGCAGGGAGTTAAATCAATGTGAAAATAAATGTACCTGTTTGAAGATGCCACCAAGATGGTCAGCCTGCTGCAAAGTGTGGTTGGAGTGTCTCAGACTGCATTTTGGGTCTTAGTGACCATAGTTATTTTTTCCCTGTGAGATACTGATTATTTTTTTTAATGCTGATCAGAAGTGTAGGTTGATTTATCATGTTAAAATTCAAGGGTATTGGAAGGTGCTAAAATCCTTCTATTTCCAAAGCATTCCTATTAGAAAGAGCAGACCCTCAGATAGCTGTCTGTTAAAGGATTGTATGTATTTTCTTATGAAGCTTTTATTGGAAAGAGACCCTCCTAAACAGCAGTCCTGAGTGAGCTATGGTTGCCATGGCTGAGATGGAGAGATGGGGGGCTGAAGCCTCCGTAGGCAGCACAAAATCCTGGGTTTGTTTCGGGTCACACTCAGAAACATATAACCAGAGGTATTCAGAGCTTGTGCACTGCAAGCTCACTCTCCTACTTGCTCTGTGATACCTTTATATGTGTTTCCATGCCTGTATAATTAGAACAGTCCTATGACTTTTATTACTTATCACAGAATAAAAACACATCTTCACAGAGATACTGCCCTGCTTTGAATGAAATGCAGCAGAAAGCCCAATCAGGCAGAGACTGAGATTTGGGAGGAAATGTGGTAGTAGTAAACATTTATGTAATCTTAGGCTATAGCAGGTACGCACACAATGAGTAATCAAGGAGCAGCCATTCATAATTTTGTTACACTTCGTATGATCTTCTCTTTCCCAAACCTACTATCAGCTATTGCTTTGAAGATAAGACTGCAGCTTTTCTTACTGGTTCTTTAACACTTCAAACCTCAACATCTGACTGCTTTCTAAATACAACCTTTTTTTCTAATACTGCTTGTGCTGCTGTAGCATCATTTTGATTATATGAGTGCTGAGTTTGAGCAAAAGAAGTTCAATTTTGGATTCCCAGTTTGACCTTTTTTTTTTTTTTTTTTTGGAGTATCCCTTGACTATACTGAGTTGCTCAATTTCCCCTTCTAGTTCAGCTTCTAGGTGGGAGTCTTGAAGAGCTGTGTAAATCAGGCCCAAGAATCTGAATTTGGGGATCTTTTTCAAAACATTTGAGATAATTTTCTTTTCTGAGTATATAAAAAATGTGAGGCAGCCGGGTGTTTTTGAAGCTGATGATAGCTAATTCAAAACAATGAAATTGTGAAATAGCATGGGCCTGGATTGAGATGCCTGTTAGGGACCCGGAGCTCAGTAGGGTCTGGATACAGTCTCAGTGTCTTGGGCTAGGTACTGAGATGGAGGGAGTCAAAGATATTTTTTGGCAATATGCCTGAGTGACAGAGAAGTAAACTGACAGATTCGTCTCTTGGGTTACAGTCATGTGACATTTCATGCTAGAATTCTCTTTTTGTAAAATCTGTATTGGACGTGAGCGTGCTCCCCTTGGGCTAGGGAGGAGGAGAGGAGATGCAGCAATTTCTGTACGTGCTAACTGAAAGAAAAATTGTCTTGGCAGCCTCACTCTATAGTTGGCAAAGGCTGTATGCCTTTTCTCCAGGCACACAGGCAGGGATGCAGGTACTGGTCCCTTCTTGTTTAGAGCTATGCCAACCAAAGCATGTTCGAGTTTGCTTTCCAAAATCTGAGGAGGCCTGCAAAAAAAAAAAAAAAACAACTAGACAAAACAATGGGATATCTTCAGTCAGGGAAAGAAAATAAGTATAACTTACATCCACAGTAGTTAAGGTATGGGGAGAGACTCTGGGGAAGGCAGAGCCTTATTATTCATGTTGGCCAACAAATACAAAATGAGAACTGATAGCTTTAGTAAATAAAGTGTAGGTTAAGTCTCTAAATCAAACTTTGAATGTGTTTTGTCAGGCTGTTCCAACAGCAAGGCAGAATGCACAGCATTGTGCAACTGAAAGGTGACTGCGGCTGTTATGGTTTGATATTAGTACAGTTGACAGTGCTTAGTACAATTGTTAAAGCATTTACCTACACTCTGCCACCTGAGTTAAACTCGGAAAAGATTTGCACAGAAGTACAGCACGGAGTAAAACTTCCACACTGGTGGAAAGACAGAAAATCTGGTATTCTGTTTATTTAATATACAATTTTATATTTTTTTAATCCAACTGGGGATGCAGTCATGATGGTAATTGTAACTGAATTCCTTGTGTTTCCTGCAGTTGCATTGCAGGAAGCTAATTCAAAAAAGAAACCCAAAACCTTAAGAATGGGTGGGTTGAGGTGTGGAAGTTCCAGAAGGAAGGGATATCAGAATGGCAGGTGTTGATGATCTCTGCATTAGTAGGTTATCAAGATCCTGGCACATGGAGCTAGAGCTTTTCAGGACACCCTGATCAGGAAAACAAGGGGCAGCCTAAACAAGGAGCAGTCCACACCCAGGCAAAGTGAGGCAAAATAGAGAGAGAAAAGATCCCAATCACTGTCAGTTCCAAAGGGTATGAAAGGCACATCCAAACCCAGCACATACTCAGCAGGCTTTGGAGGACACAGAGGACATGACAAGGACTTGATGGCCCGCTCCTCTGCGTTGTCTCCAGACCACATGAGTAAACATGCCTGGGTGCTGGCCACCCCACTTGGACACATAAATCCTAGCACTTGTGAGAAAGTGATTGAACTAGGATTTATTTTAAACTAAAATAAATATTAAATTATAAGTCAATTATTTTAAAAGAAAATAAGATCATGCGTTGAGCTTTGCTACAATATTCCAACATTCTTTCCTGAGAAAAAGCTTGTTGACAGCAGAGAAAAGCTTGTTAAGGAAAGGACTTTTCTCAAATTAGGAGGAAGATGCTAATACTCCATTATCTTGTCTGGCTATTTTGTAGTGTTTGAACGTATAATCAGCTTGAACAGTGCAATAATGAACTCTACCTAGCGTAGGGGAGTAACTGGTTGACACCATTAGCATTAGGGATGTCAAAGAGGATCAGTAATAGGTGGAAGATGCGACCATTTTCACTAGGCATAATATAGATAAATTGCATGATAAGTATATATCTGAATAAGTTTGTACTTGGTCCTTGCTTGACTCCAGAAACAAGACAGCAGCAAGGTAGTTTTGAACACCTTCTGCATTTCTGTAACGGTTCTATGCTGAGGGCACTGTCAAAGTTCAGGAGCAGAGCTAGCTCGGCTGTTTGCTGTGAACAATTTAGGAAATATCCCTGGGGTTAAATACAGTTCACATACCTCCTGCAGTTTGCCTTTTTAAGAGGTCAGGCTGTTACCCAAAAACAAGTGGGAAAGTAAATAGGCCTGGTTTGGTTTTTTTGGGTGGTTTTTTAAGTTTTGTTTTGTTGTCTTCTGGGGTTTTTTTTCTTCTTAATTTCTACTAAGCCAAGGTCAGCTAAATAACTGCCACCAATAAAGTGAATGTTGTTCACTGGTGGCAGTCACTGGCATCCTACTTGAACACTGTGTAAATGTCAGGCTTTATCCTAATGGAAAGTGAAAATTGACTGCAGTGGCTAAATTATCTGGAGGTAATCTCTGCTCTTGGGTCTCTGCATATATGAATTATGAAAAGGAAACTTAAAATAAATGGAGAATTTGGCAACTTCTGTGCTCTGTTGTCAGAAGTTGGCCAATGTGTTTTCTTAATGTACTGACATAAGAATATTCCCTAGATATTTTTAAGCAAAATTCAAGGAAGTGTTAATTACAGTGTTTTGATCTTGTTGCTGCTGTTTGTACTGAATGTAAATAGTCCTGCAGTCTTGACTGTCACTTCTGGCCTCTATCTAGTGTCTCTTTGTTTTCCTGGTTTTTTTTAATCCTTTCTTTTTTCTTTCTTCAAATGTTTTGGTCATTTTAGAAGTGGGGTAATGTCACAGCAGGGTAACTAGAGGCTGTGATCTGATTCTCCCCCATTACAAGCTGAAATGCCTAAATAAAAAGCATAGTTGCCTTTGGGGTGGGAGGAGGTTTGAGGAAGAGGATGATCGCCCAAAGTTTGAATTGCTGCTTGGAGAAGCCTGTCTTTGTTTTGGCTGCTTAGGTAGTTCAGGCAATTATGGTTGAAATTGGATGTCTTCCCTGGGTGGGATGAATCTAGTCATCCTGGCATTTTTCAGGGCAGAGGAGCCGTTTGCCACTTGCCTCAGAAGATTCTGAACATTGTACAATCTCATTGAAAATAAGAAAGATCATGCTTTTATGGGCACAAAACAATCAGGAGCAAAACTGTACAAAACATTGAAGATACTTCTTCAGTCTCCTATTTCTGTATCATACCCAGTTTTACTTGTGCATTTTTCAGCATGTCTCCTCGGTAAGAATCTTCTGATATATATATTTTTAAATCTTTTTCCACAGATTGTTAAAAAAAATAAAGCCTCTTTCATGATGGAAACAATGTTCCTCCTTCTATCAAGGCTGGGCCTGCATAAATATGACTGAGCTGTTTTAGATCAAAACTTTCAGCAAAAATACTTGCCTCTGCAAAGGCCAACCTCAGCAAATTTCTGTATGGTTTAAAGTCTGGGAATATGCATTAATGGAACTTGGCATTCATAGGGAAAACACTCATGAAACAGTAACTCAGCCTACATGGGGATATGCGGCTTTAACAGGTTTTTATCTGAAAAATGTGAAACTGTCAAAGTTGAAGTCATTTACTTAAATGTACATGACTTTTAGAGGAATACAGGCATGTTTCCCCTGAAAAGCTCTGCCTCCTCCTAGGTGGAAAGAGCCTGTGCTTGGAAATTGAATCCCTACTGCACAGGCTGCCTTGAAGGGAAGGACCTTGGGGCACCTCCTCTCTAGTAGCAGCTTGGGAAGCTGGAAGGGCAAGCACCAGGGAGGGCTTGCCTGCTTCCCGTGCTGCTGGTCCTGGCCCTGCTGCAGAGGGTTAAGTCCTGGCTGGAGCCCTCGGGGCTGCCATAGTCTGTGCTGTAGTACTGAGGGGCCCCAATACTGTAATGCTGGGTCTTCTCATGCTTTTCCAACTACTGAGTTTTTGGCATCTGACCAGGATCCCCAGACCTGGTGTACCAGTGCTTACTTCCCGCAAAATTATCAGAACACACTAATAGAAACTCCTACAAGTCCTTTTCTTTTGTATGAATGAGTTGTTGGAGTTTCTCATAGTGAAGACCTTCAAGCCAGTCTGCTTCTCTCTGGTTGCTGCTGTTCCTCTTGACTGTGAGCAGGCATGGTGCTGCTGGGGTCTAAACCCTTGGCCTTGGACCCTGCAAGCTGCAGGCACTGTGCAGGCTTATGTAGTAGTGCTCTGCTGAAGTCAAAGTTATTACATTGATGTCTGCCCCAGGTGAGGATTTAGACCTTTGTACCCAAAAGTTTGGTATGTTTTGTGGTGTACACAGTCAAGTAAACTGGTGGGAGGGGAAAGCAAACTCGATTGAGGTGTGGTGGTTTTCTTGGGATTTTTTTGGTTTTGTTTTTTTTTAATATTGCCCATTGCTTTTGGGTTCCTTCCTACTCCTATCTGAAAAAGTAGTAGTTTAACAGCCTCATGTTGAAGGGGTTGTAATTTAGGGAGGAGGTCAGACTGATGAATTTCTTTCTATCAGTTGCTCTTTAGGAGCACATCTCAGCTCTGAACTCTACAGTGCAGACACAAGCAGACATGATTCAGCTGGCAACTTGGCATCATTAGGTATAAAGTATAACACTGGGCTTTGTGTGACAGTTTTAATCAACTTCTCCCTCAAGGTCACCCTTGGCTTCTGAGCTCTGGGAGTCCCAAAACCTGCTGTGATTTATTTTGATGAAGGTAAGTCAGTCCATGTTTTCTGGCAGTTTGGCTGTTCTGTGATCTGTAACTACATTGCTTCTAGTACTAAAAATACACTCTGGACAAATATGTGTGGATGGACAGCTCAAATAATAGCAATCCATCTTAGCAAATGACATTAGTTCTTTTATTGCTTCTTTCAGCTGACTTGTCCCTTCGTAATAGGAGAGGCTCATTACTCCCATAGGAGGTTCAGAAAAACCATTTTTGTCAGAAAAACTGTTAGCTTTCTGGTTCAGCACTTAAATGGTTTCGGAAGTGACAAAGGAATTTGTAAAGGGCCTTGGGCAGCTTGAGACAGAGTGAGGAGGGGAAGTTGGCTGCCCAACAGTGCTCCAGCCTCTCAGCCTAATGGCTACAAAATTCAAAACCATTTATATCTACTCTTTTCTCTTGTGCTTCCGTTTTCAGATGCACATACAGCAGGGATCAGGAGGATGCCTTGCACGGTCAGCATGTCTGCCTTAGGAATGGTACACGGCTTGTATCAGAGGGATTACAAAGGGGCTGCTATTAAAATAACTCAGTGGATACTGTAGTAAAAATTTATGGAGGTTGTAATTGTGTTATAAGGATGAAACTCAAGTTTATCCTGCTGCAATTTTAATGCAGCTGAATATCAGGGTTGTGCCTGTATGGATACCCAGCACGCTTAATGTGCAGTTCCCAGGGAGGTCCAGGAGCTCTGGAGCTAATCTCTGCAGAGAGGACATGTCTGACTGCCTGAAGACAGTTGACTGAGCTCCTAGCCAGCCTCTCAGCAAAACAACAGACAGGAGCTCTGCAGACAGGAATTTTGGACAGTCCCAGAGATCTTCTTAGGTGGCTCCTGTTGTGCACAGACTAACTGGTAGACACTGCTTGTGTCCTGGGGTATGGTGGTTAACTTCCTGGGCAGAGAAACCAGGAGCTCCTGGGGGTTCTTCCTGTTGGCATTTGCTGTAGACAAAGGTGTTGACCAAACTGTATGGACAGAACTGCTCAGTAGGACTGGTCTTGTAGAGCAGTCTTTGTTCATGGTTAAGATAGCTAAGAGGTGGTTTGTACGTAATTTAAGGTAATGAATAGAAATGGATCCTGCCTATGCTGGAGTATTCAGAGGTGTGCCAGTGGGTGAGAGTTCTCCAGAATGGTTTGGGGAGTATTATCTCATCCAGCTGAAGGCACCTTTGAAAGGACACCTGCAGTGGAGACACTAATCACTAGCTGGATAGCAAGTGACCATCCTGTTCAAGAGGTTTGATTCTATAAATAAGCATTACCCAATACAAACAATACCGATAGATTAGGTCTTTTTAGCAAACACTCTTTTCTGTGTCTATTCAGCAGCATCCATTCAGCACAGGTGCGATGCTTCCATTGAATTGCTGCTAGCATCTACCCTTTACAGACTGTTCTTCAATGAGCTGGTGGAAAATCTTCTAGTGTTAGTGAAAGATGTTAGTAACTGTAATTGTGAAAAGTGATAAGCATCAAGTTTTCCAAAACCAAAGTCTATGCTGGTGACTGGTTCTGATCACACTTGAGACTGGAACTGACCACAGCTTTCTGGCAGTGATTATTTTCAAGCCAGTAGTAATGCTAGTCATGGGTGTTGTCTGAAAAGCGGATTTGTCGCCTGTTGGGCAATGAATCAATAATCACACGCTCAGGAGAGACATTGCTAATTTATTTCAGGGTTGCACAAGCCTGGATGGTTGGTGGTTTTCCACAAATCAAGCACACCAAAGACAGCTACCTCATTATATTTATACAATAAATCCAGTCATATTCTGCCTATTTAATACATATACATTCTAATCTACATCGGCTGCATAATGGTGTTAAGTTGCTCCTCTTGGCTCAGCTTCAGATTTTGTGCATGCCTTCCTCTCTTCAGGGGTCTTTGGTGGTCTTCACAGATAAAGTACCCTAACCCTTTCCATCCATATATGGTCACATGTTACACAAGGACAATTTAAGGCTATTTTTTCTTGCCAACTTTCCATACTTTTATTCTAAAAGGAATGCTTGTCCTTGATTAAATGGATAATCACTGATGGCTAAGATATCCCATTGCTAAGCTTAGGTTAAATATTAAAACATGAAACAGTGTTTGATCAAAAAGAAAGGAGTCTAGATTCATGCTAATTAAACATATACAATATCTGTTCTTTCCAAGGGGTGGGGGTTGTTCTCTTACATGGGGATGAGAAGCTTCAAGAGGCAGAATCCCTATGGGGATGCAAGTGCTGCTATGACTACATCAACCTGTATGTCTGAAAAAGACACAAGCCCTTCAAAACTGCCTAGGCAATTAGGTTGTTGTTAAGTACCAAGTCTGGGTTACAGCTTTAAAAAGACTGAATATAGATTCCCTGCACCGCTATTCCTTAGAAAAAGTCCTTCACAGACACCTTGCCTTTATTTATAAAACAACTTCAGCTAATGATATCTGGCTGATTCAGATGGTGTTCCAGGATTTGAATGAAGTCAACAGCTTGTCTGTGACTGTTTGTCAGAGGATATGTGCAGGCTATTTGCTGCAAGAGGATAAGATTGAAAGAAAAAATCATCACCATTGAGGTGATGCAGGAAGACTGCCATCTTTCTCCCATTACCTATGTTCACTAAGCTAAAAGGATGTGTTGTTGCTTTCTGTTCTAGTATTCCGTATATTCAATGCCTCATCAACTAGTGGCCAGACAAATTACTACTTTGTTGAAAGTAGGCAAAAGACCACTTCAGGTAAAGTGCAACTTAAAACGATTGCTTCTGCTTTAGCTTCGGCCAGCATGTTTCCTACACTTTACTAAAATGCTTTGCATTACAAGATTAAAACTTAAGCAGAGGGCGAGCTTTTACAGATGTGTTTCTGTGTATTGCTCCCACTGAGCTAGTCAGTCCCATAGCTTTTTAGCTGATTGTTAAAGCCACTCTGAAATGGGTCTTCTGAGGCTCTGCTGCTTTGCTGTTCTGCCCGGAACCTTCAGCTGAAGGTATTTAATATATTTTTCTGGACTCCTACACACAAAGAAGGAGTAGAATTCATACTTTTAAGTAACAGACATGGGGCAAAAGAACTGGCTTACTTTTGCAGGCAAAAATGACAGCCGTTATCAGGGAAAGGAAAAGATTTTATATTTTTAAGGTTTTCCAGCCTGATCCACTGACTACAGCATTAGGAAGCCTTTGCTACTACTGTAAAGTGTGTGGGAAAGGGCAACCTTGTCTTTGTTGCTACATGTCTGGACCAGAGTATTTGGAAAATACCTGTGCAAACTCTCAAGATAGTACGCAGGAATTAGGTCTTTGCACTTTTCTTGGTGCTCCTTACAATATGACAGTCACTTTTTGGATAGACAGTGGCTCCTCAGTGGAGCTTGGCTGTCTCTGCCATCACAGTGCATCTTTGATATCATCATCAGAAAGTTGGTGTTTGTTCTAAATATGCAGGGGGGTTCCTGAGCCATGAGGCCATTTTTAGACTTTTAAACCTGTCTTTTTGTCATCTTATCTGTCCTCAAAATGCAGAGGAGTTTGGTCAAATTGATTTCTCCAGCACAAGAATTATGAAGGACCCTACTACTCTTTTTTAAATAGTCAGATTTCACTAGAGATTTGAGCTTCAGAATACAGTGTCTTGAAGAATCCCTGTGCCAATACCTGAAAAGAAACATCAGTGTCATGTTCTTTCTATTTGTAATGCAATTCACTATGGAAACAGATTTATGATTCTCTGCTGTGTGTGTCTGTCCATCTCCCTAGTAATTTTGAACTGTTGGGTGATATCAATCAAATGTGACAGAGGTAAAGGTCTGAAAAGATAATTAACTTCCTGCAAGTTTTTGTGAAAGTTACTGTCTGGGTAGAGAGAGGAGATACTACCTTATACTTTTATAAACTTAGTCTGCAGCATATGTTTAACCTTTATTACTTATAATGAATTTACCATGAGGGGAATTTACCTTTCATGCTTTAAATGTGGGTAAAACTGCACGTGGAGCAAGTTGAACCTGTTTCCATCATTTCCCACACTTGCTGAGCTGTATGCTTATGCTGAAGAGACGTGGACCTGGGCAGAAAGAGCACTGTGATTTTGCTCCTTGCACATGGTAACAGGCATTGGTTGTGTTTTGGGCTTAAGTGATTGTTTCTGATTGAAGCAGTCATACCTCAGCTACTTGTGCTGAGTGTGAGATCTGCTGATCGGTGTGTGGGGAGTGAGGTGGGGCAGTTAGGAAAATTCTGTTTCTTCTGTTGCTCTATTTAGGTGTGTAAACTTGTGTGCCTCTGCAACGTTGGATTGTGTGGT
Organism: Phalacrocorax aristotelis; assembly: GCF_949628215.1. Taxonomy (NCBI): domain Eukaryota; kingdom Metazoa; phylum Chordata; class Aves; order Suliformes; family Phalacrocoracidae; genus Phalacrocorax; species Phalacrocorax aristotelis. The sequence goes on along the minus strand of NC_134282.1, from coordinate 26,535,898 downwards.
GTACGCCTATACTTGTATCCATTTGTGTTCCTTAATGCACCTAATGCCCCCTGCTTTGTTTCAGACCTTGTCTGAGGCAGAATGAACTCCTAAATTGGTGCTTTTTACAATCAAGGTGTCCTGTGTCCCACCCCCCTCAACACGCACACATACTGACCTTATTCAGTGGCTGAAGAGAATGGATTTCCTGCTCAGCTTTTTCTTTTTTCCTCCAGACTCTGTCTACATCCACATGTAAACTGTGGGATGACTTTAAGAATGTCTAATGTTGTAATTTTGATTAGCTATTAACTATTTATTAGCCTCAGTGCTGTTTTTAATGCTGCTAATCCCATTTTTAAAATATCGTGCAGCCTCAGGTTTGCAACAAAGTTTTAAATTGGCTGTTTTTGCAAGCATCACATTTTCTTTTAATGGTTTGCCTATTTTCTTGTACGCACCTGAGTAAGAAAACACATAACACGAGGCACATGAAACAGTATAGTGCTCCTATTCACCTTGTCTTACAGCACAAGAATAAAGGAATGCTTGCTGATGAGAAGAAACACGCTCGGAAAGTTTGGGAAACACTTATCATGACAGGTAAACGGTGTGGAACATTTGCTGTCATGGGGTATCATTAAGGCAAACAGCGTGGCAGGACTCTGTGTCTTAGGTACTAATAGCAGTAGAATAATGTAACATTTATACCTGCAGCAGAAAAATCAAATGTTACTGCGGAAAGAATACCAGTGGCAGAACTGGCAAAACTGTTTTGAAGGACATCCTTCGGTAGTCTAGGATGGATAATTTATATTTTGTACTTGGAACTGACAATTGACAAGAAATAAAATGTAAAAATTTTTTGTTTGGCATAAGAAGCTGAAAATACTTACGTTCCCCGCTTGTTCCAGCTACTTTTTTTTCCCCCAGTGGATGTGGAGGGATAATGGAAAGAAAGTACTATCAACTGGCAGTCAGTGGTTTTACTACCTGTTTCTCTGACAAACACTTCCCAGGCTCCTGATGGACTTTCTGTAGAGAAATACTTGATAGCAAGTTCAAAGGAGATGGGTAGCAAAGGGCCGTTTGGCTTTGAAAATCATTAACTGCTGAGCTCCCTTCCCTGTTTTTTTGTGTTGGTGCTTGTAAGCAATGCTGCAGAGCTGTGCTGGAGCTATGTAGAAAGGGGAAGAGTCTATTCCAGCAATGCTTTAGTGGGTCAGTACCTTTCACAAAGGTACAATTTAGCTTTGGTGCAACAGGGGCAGTATTTTACAGTATGGTATAAGTATCTTTCAAGTTGAGACCTTCTTCTCTTGGAGTCTTAGCTTGAAGTCTTCATGTTTGCTCTTTCACCACAAGGCAGGCTTTTGTGAACTATAACGTGATTTTGGGTGGGTTGGCTGACAAATTTTATTTGCTTTTTGTTTACTCTGAAAATAACTCTGAGTAGATTTTTAGAGGGGGGGGTTAGGGAGGAATAAAGATGGTTCTGTGCTTGTCTTCTCCAGCACTATTTAAAACATCAAATTGCTCTCTGGTGTAAGCAGAACTGGATCTAACGTCTGAAGACATAGCAGAGACGGCTGAGGATGCAAGAATATTAATTATCCTTTAATACATAAGACTTACATACTTAACCTTTTACCCTTAGTGCTATCAGTTACCCTGAAGAATAGTATCTCTGAAGTTCCTGTACAGGCTTTGTGAAATAGCAGTGCAGTACATAACTTTCCTCTCTTGCTATGTCATATTTAGGTATCTGTCTTCTGGAGTTGAAACAGCTTCTAAACAAACAAATAGAAAATTGGGTCAGCTATCTTCAAATAGAAAATATTTGGAAAAATGGGAAGTAAGGCATTAGGCTCATGTTTGAAAAGGCATACTCAGTGTAATGATCCCTAGAGTATCACCAGAGGGGTTCTGAAGACTTTCAAAGTGGCTCCACATTTATGTCTCTCCCTAAAGCATGCCTTTCAGAAATTAGGACAAAGTGTTGCAGATTCCTTGCAGGTGAAAAGGTTTTGGGTTTGTTTTTTTTTTTTTTTCAATCATCCTGCCTTATAAAACATGCTATCTGGAATTATAAGCAGTGTGTTTTGCCGCACCTGGTGGGATCTTTGTAGTCACCACTGAAGCTGTTCATGTACCTGCGTCACTTGTCCCTGACTGTTTTATCTCAGTCATATTTGTTACAGCCTTAGAAGTCATGCTTAAGGTGGAGCATAGAACTTAATACATTTTCTGCTTTGTGTTGCAATATTTCTAGAGTAAACATAATGTGAATGCTTAGGAAATGGGGTAAAGTAGTTCAGTCTAAAATTTCAGTGGGGACCCAGGCTTTGATCCTGCGATGAAATTCACCCCTATAGAGCCCATGGCAGCATCAGGACCTGGGCTTTTATAAAATCCTCTTTGTTGTTACTGCAAAGGTGTCTTCAAAAAATTTCTACATAGATTGGATAGATCTTTAAAGTAATTGGTTGAATATTAATTTCTGTGGCTCAGTGCAATTATATTAATTATGGGGAACTCATTAGGCACTAATGTAAATATTAGAACCTCTTCTGTAACATTCACTGTAATTTAATGCTAATTCATAGAACCATTATTAAACTGTTAATAGTCAGGACTGCAATTCATTCAAGTACATAACATCTCACACAATCAGTAAAGCATTTCAGTTGGTGAGCAACATGCATTAGAGTCCACACAAGTTCTTTTGACCACGTAGTCATGAGCTGTTTGTAGGCTTCCCATCACAAGTTAGAGAAGGGTTACAGTAAACTGTCAAAGATTTCTTGGAGTATTAACTAACCTGGCATCTCTGGTTCTCATAACTGCCATGTGTTGTTAGTAGTTGGCTAAACTACTGCACAACTTTGTATCTCATGTAATCTGTTTGGAAGCTGAGACGATTATGTCTCTTACATAATTTTAAAACCTATCATGCTAACAAAAGTAGTTTCCCAATCTTGCATTTATTTTGTATTCATGCGCTTTAGATTTCCTTGGCATAGGGCTTGCTAATAGGGGGGTTGTTTCTGTTCACATACACAGCTTGTAGTCATCTGATGCAGCTTGTGGTCATCTGATAACACTGGTGCAAAAGGGGATGACCTAGTTGTTTTTCATGAAATGCTCACATCTGTTATTTTGTTAGTCAAGGGGGCAAAAAGGTAGAAATGAAGTCACTTTTAAATAACTGGGCGAGGGCCAATGAATTCCAGGCTTTGGTTTTCCAAAGCTGTCCTTTTGCTGTCCTTTAATACAAAGCTTTCTATTCTAAAGTGACAAAAACACAACCCAAAATAAGTGTTGATGTGAGATCTAGCTAGAATTTAGGTGCCTAATATTGCTGTCCTGAAGAAGACTATGTAGCTGCTGTCAAAACCCTGGAAGGGATTTAAAAAATAAAAATCTTAGCTACCTGGAATTGTGCTGGTGCCCAGCCTTGGCAGGCCTGAAGGGCTTCATCCAAGTCTGCCTCCAGTGTGGAAGCTGTGTACTTGTCCCTGTTAGCACCCTGAGGGACTCAGTGGTGTGGATGGCTGTGCTGGTGGAGGGAAGCCACTCAGCACTGCTGTGGCTCCTGTTTCTACAATTTGCTGTTTTGGTTTGGTGTTTTGTGGTGGGTTTTTTTGCTGTTGGTGGGGTTTGGTTTGGTTTGGTTTTTTGGCTGAGGGAAGCAGAGGGACCTGAATTTGATCCCCTCTCCCCTACCCGAGTATGTGGATTCATGTCCCCTGTTGTCCTTGTTGTCCTCTGCAGTTCTGAAGCCACTGGACTACTGGCAGTTGGGGCTGGAGGCATGCCCTACCTGCCCCTATTGAAGGATTTGGGGATTAGTGGTCAAATGTACGAAAGGAATGAGGGCAAATGCCTGACAGGTGTTCCAGTCATCACTTGAGAGTAATTTATATAGCCTCTGAAAGGACTTTTGGTTAAAATTCTTGCCCCCCTCCCCATCCCTGCAGACCTGGGGAGTTCTGAACCTTGACCTTCTGTCTCGGAGGAGCATGGTGTTGTGCACAAGGAGAGGAACTACCTTGAAAGCTACTGTTTTGAAAGGGTTGAGGAAAGGGCCTCCTTTCCTATCTTCGAGAGAGAGTTGGGCTGTCTGTTCCCAGTGCAAAGAAGTTTTGTTTCCCCCTTGAATGTGGGTGTTGGAAGAATAAACTGTAAGTTTCAAAATGGTTCTTACCATCTTCCTTTGCAGAGAGCTGAAGACATTGAATAGCAAATATTCTGATGCCTGGTAGCACTTCACTTGAACATCTTGAACTGGGCTGGAAGCAATCTGCTTGCTGTCTTTGCCCAGGAAGTGTGTCAGGAGTGTAGGGATGTCTCTCAGGGTCTCTCTTTCTTTTCTGTGGTCAGACGCCTAAAAGCTAGCTTATGCACAGTCTAACTCCTAGAGACTTTAACAGGAAATTTTTCTGTTTTAATGAGCTATGTTGCCCTCAAAACTAACTTTTCTCCTTTTTAAAAAGAAACTCACAGTAGCAGCCTAGCTGGTTTAATAAACATAGAATTAAAAGCACAGCATTTAAGACCAGTTTTTGAATCTTATTTCATCAAATGATCAGTTTGAAATAAGTTTACATACCATCTTTAACAGCACCATCTGGTGGCTTTCAGGTAATGTTAACCTTAATCATGGCTAGAACTGTGTTTTACCATATTCCAGGATATGAAATGTTTGGGTTGTTTTATTATGAATACCAGAAGAGGCAAGTGGATTCTGTATGGGTAAATAAGGCATAAAAATATAGACCTTGACAAAAGCATGTTGCCGAACTCCCACACATTCTGAGTATGTGGGGTAAACCAGTGCAGAACTCCAGGGTTATATGTGCATAAATATTTAACTTGCATAAATATTTAAATACTAGAAGAGGGATATTTTCTAATTCCTGTACTATGTTTAAAGACTCCTACTTACCATACAAATTCTTCTATTAAAGATTATTTTATGCTTGCTTCTAATCTCCTTACATGTATGTAGAGTCAGGAGAGATCAATGAAGTCACTGATTGGAAGAACATCCGTCTGAACAGCACGGGGAATTTAAAATATATTGAGGGTTTAGGATTGTGAACTTTCATTTTGATTTATTCAGTCTCAGCAAACAGAGAAGGTTGATATCACAGCGGGGAAGGAGTGGGCAGAAAGACAATCCATGCTCAGCCAGTGAAGCTTTGAAACACAACCAAAGAGAGAATTTCTGTCACAAGCCTTTGTGAAGAACACAGTACCGATGAACAGTTTCTGAAGCTGATGGGTGATGGCCATAGAAACGCCACTAGAGTTCCTGCACAAGAATTTGTAGGTGGGCAAAGTATCCTGCTTCTCCTTCCCTCCCCCAGCTGGTATCCAACAGTGTGCTACTTTACATTACATGACTGATATATGAGTGGCATTAAGCGTAAGGCCACACAGACTTAGAGCTTTTTTTCTCATTGTAATAACAGCTGATGATTCAGTATGGAGCTCTGGCTTATGTTTTAGTCTCTGTTCTATCTAGAAAATCCAATTCCCTCAGTGTTAGGTGATCCCTCTGGCAATTATGGTTGTGTACAGCAAGCCTTGGCATCAACAGCTTAGTACTGGCTTCACTGATTAGAAGCAGAACTTTTGCTTGACGATTTGTAAAGAGGTCTGCTCACAGCTGCTGGGACAGAACCCTTTCCAGAGAAGAGCTTTCTATGCCTTCCATTTGTTATGTCCTCTGGTTGGTAACAGGAAATAAAGATGACCTGGAAAATATGAAGTTCAAGTGTTTGCAACCGCTGGTTGTTATTGCTAAGAAATGTAGATTACTTTAAAAAAAAAAAAAAAAACAAAAAACAACCACCAAAAAGAATCCATTTGCAATTTGTACTGGAAAGACCAAATTAAAAGACTGCAGGAAGCAGTTTGGTGTAGTAGGTAGCAAGGTGCTGGCCTTGCTGTCTCAAAAGATGTGTGCTCTGTAGCTAACTGGGGCTAATAGGCATGACTGGCCAAGTCACTGACTCTTATTTCCTCTGTGCCTATTCCTGCCCTCCCCATGCTGTCTGAGTCGTGAGCTCCTGATAATACAGGGGTGGTTTTCAGTCTCTTTCTTAGTTTGTGTGGCCTGATACTGTAGTGAGCATAATGAACTGCGTCCTCAGCAGATGCCCCCACCTGTGATGACTGCAGTTGAGTGTCGTCTATTTACAGCAACTTGGAAGGTACCCTTCTCTAGCAGAACTTAGAGGCATAGCAAATGTAGTCTGTAGTTTTTACCACAGAAATGGTGTCGATTTTGTATATTTCCATTGAACTTCCTGCTTCATATCTGGAATGAAAGTGAAATAGCAAGTGATGAAAATAGTAATGAAAATTATGATGAGGATTTATGCTTATAATAATCATCTGCAGATATTAAAGCTTTGCAGTACCCTTTTTCAGAGATATTCATATGAGTCAGTGAGATCTGATGACTTGCTCAAGGTCACATAGTTAGTTTGTGGCAGAGACAGAAATTGCATCTTAAGAGTCAGAACAGTATCATATTCACAGGCTTCCATTTATTTAGACACTGGGTGTTACAAGCACTGTTGTGCTGTATGATGTGGCAAGGCTATGAAGAAAGAAGGAGGTATACCCAGAAGTAAGCTTGGCAGTACATACTGGGTATAAAAATTTGGTTTTGCTTCTTCAAATTGGCATAACTCTGTTAATTTTATATGACCTTGATTTTTACTGATGCTTACATAAACAGTGGTTAAAAGATTCTTGGATTCTTAGTCTTGATGAAGAAACTGGCAAGCACTTATGCCAGGGACCCTCTATAACCTTCTTCAGTAACTGGTGACGGGTAGGACATGTGCAGAGCTGAGCATACTTTGGCCATTGGAGTCAGGAAGCTATGTTTGTCCTGTATAGTTTAAGGGTGATGCTGTCAGTGTATTAGCATTCAGAGCTGCCCTCTCCTTGCTTTTGGCCCTACCATAGTGGCATAAGTTCTACTTTTCTAAGTCAGAAGGCTACCTTTGACTTCGTGCCAGATTGTGCACAAACCTGGTTCAGAATGTCAGTTCAAGAGCAGAAATAGTATAATTAGTTCCAGGATCCGTGCAGGAGAAGCAGAAGACAACCTACTGCAGCCATATTCAACTTCAAGAGATATGTGGAAATGGGGAAATAGCTCATGCCAGCTTGTTAAAAAGGAAACAGAAAGTTACAGATGGCATGGATGTGATACTGAAGACGGAGAACAAATGGTTCCCACGTATTGAGAAACACTTCAGAAAGGGCAGAAAAGAAGCATCATCACTTAATAGCAGCATGATGGTTGCTCTTGAAAGCAAGAGTCCTCTAAAAGCTTAAAGCTTTATCTAAATGAGGAAAATATAAAGGATTAAAAAACCTGACAGGTTAAATGTAGAAATGCAGTAAGGCAGACTGAAAAAAAGGGTTAAAGGACAACTTGCAAAAGGCATCAAAACTAGTAAGAAATACATCTTCAAAAACATCAACATCAGGGAGCTTGCCAGAAAAATCTCTAGGGCTAGTAGATGCTCAGGAATGACAAATGAGTTCTTTGCATCTGTTGTTCATTGTGAATGAAAGGTAGTTCCTTGTGCTGGAACACTTCTGAAAGAAGAATGAATCAGAAAATCTCTTTCAAATTGAAGAGTTGGTAGGGGAATTTTTGAATCAAATAAAGAAGTTGCCAAGTAATTTGTTATTAATCCGAGCTTTCTGTAGGAATTCAAGAACGAGATAAAGACTAACTGTGGTGTTGCATACAAGCACTCTGGTTCCTGAGGACTGAAAGATGACAAATGTGATAGGACTTTCTGAAATGCAGGAAACCACAGGCTGATGAGCTTGAGATATGTACATGAAAAAAATTGCTAGTTCATTGTATATTAAGAATGGAATTACTGAATACAGGGATAAACTTCTTGCAAAGTCAGGAGTCAGCCTGGCTTTTTGTAAGGAGAAGTCAGACTGTGCAAAATGTTGGAGTGTTTCTAATGAGTTAGTAAATGTATCTGTTCTGGAATCCATGGTGTTCAGCATATGCATAAATGATGCAGTAAGAGTTGAATACTTGATGTTCATTACTGTCCTGAATAATTTTAAATTATTAATGATGACTGAAGAATTTTATAAGAATCTATTGAAACTGAGTGACTGGGCAGTGAAATACAAAAGAAATGCAGTGTAGATGAACGAAGTGAGTTATATGGGGGAGGTGGGAGCCTGAACGGGGGAGAGATAGGTGGGTTCTGAGCTGGTTCTTGAGCAAGATCATGGATTATGATAGAAATGCCATCTCAACATTCAGGAGTGTTCCAACAGGTATGTCAAGTACTAGAGTTGTTAGGACACTAATAGAGAGCAAAATTGAAGCAGCATTAAATCCTTTGTATGCTAATATGAATGCACAGAACTCCTGCATCCTGAATACTGTATGTGGTTGTGGTTCCTTTACTCCCCACCCTGCCTCAAATATGCTAAAACTAAATGAATTGATGAGAGAACAGCAAGGCTCTTTAAAAGGTTGGAATGGGCTCTATAAAAGAAATCAATTATGAGGCTAGGGCTCTTCAGCATGGGAAAGAGACTACTAAGGGCAATGGTGATAGAGGGATATAAAGTCGTGGCATGGAGAGAGAGGGTAGAGATTGATCCCTAACTCAGCAGAGACAGGGACACATTAAGCTGGCAGGAGACTGGTTCAGGGTAAGTGTCACTATCTGTGTGACCCGTTCTTATGTTTCTTCCTAGCTACCTGGTACCTACACATGCCACTATTAGAGGCAGTATAGTGGGCCGTGTGGACCTTTGTATCTCCTGCTATAGTTGTCTTATGTCTGGCTTAAGGTAGTTTGGGAAACCACTGCTGCAACTTTTAACAGCAGTACTGGCCTTCCGTCAGTATGTCAGCTTGTCATCCTTAGTGCTAATTCAGGGTCAGAAGTCAAGCAGCTGAGAGTTGACAGATGCTTATCCTGACCAAGCACCTTGTGCTAAGATTCTTGCAGTAAATTTGTTTTGTCTTTAATACAGAGGCGCTCCATGCACGTGGAACGGGGGGAAGGTCTGAACAGCATCTCCACAGCCGCCTGTGAATAGCAGGACCCCAGCCCCCCAAGGCAGAGATGCAGACTGCTTCTGCAGTCTCGATGAGGCACAGTGACAGAGAGGCAGGAAATTGTAGCCTTAGGCAATGCAATGGGAATGTTCTGTTTGGGTTTACAGTGATTTGTGTTTTGGTTTCAGCAGTATTTTGAAAATCGAAACGTTGTGTGTAATTCTAGAAGACTACAGAAGCCAAAAGATAAAAGAAAGAGAGTCCCATATGTTTTTACAATATTAAAACAACTGCAACTAAAGCTGCAGCACTGCCAGCCTTTATCAAAAGGCTGTGCTTTTGCATTTGAAGTAACAAAGGACTAAATGACAAAGAACATACTGACCCTTTATATACAGCTGTAGAGGGGAAGAAAAATCTCAAAGTATTGAAATTTTTCTTTGAAGAGTCTTTTCATGTTACTTTCAGACACGAAAGGTAAGAACATGGTACAGATACAGACCAAACAGGTTAAAGGAATAGTTGAAAGTACATGTCCACACATGAAAGTTGCTAGGAATGGTTTGTTTTTCTGCTGGGACATCTAGAAAGGTACCCCTACATATCCTTAAGGTCTCATTTTATTTTAGTTCAAGTAGGTGAGAGTCCCTAACCTGAGAAATGTGAGGAAATCTGCAGGTTTTTTGTGAGAAGGGGTGGCTCCTTACTGTGCCAGTAAAAACTCCTTTTATTGTTCTTGGCAGGAGGTATCTAGTCGCCCTGTAGCACCTTGCCATACCCTGAACTTATTTTTAAACTCCTTTCCTTCAGAGTAACAGCCTCCTGGGACCCTGTATGTGTTGCAAATTCAGGAGGAAATCTGCAGATATTTTCAACTGAAGATACTGTCTTTATATTGAGATTCAACATGAATAAACATGGGATTTAGCATCAAAAGACCCTGTTCAATCACCACTGTGCTCGGTGTGATTTCAAGAACCTGTTGGTCCTATATGAGTGGTTTAGGCTTTAAGGCCAAAGATGTGGAGAGTTGATTAGTCCTGGCTGAACTCTCACAAACAGAAACTGAGAATTGTTAAACTCGAGCTTTGAGTTTAATATTAAAAACACCCACAAGAATTCTTCTATATGTAAAAAGAAAATTGGGATTTTATCATAATGATGGTTTTGATGTACTTTCCTGCTACACCTAGAAGTGTAGATGAAGAGAGCAGATCCCTACTAAAGGTCATGACTTCTCTTGCCGCATTGGAGATGAGATATGAGCTGAGGTCTATTTAGTCCAATCCTCTTGTTACTATGCCACCTTAATTCAGATGAAGAAATGTTAAAAATAGAATAATTTGTCTACCAGGAATAGTTGCATGCTTTTTCTGAGTTCCTGTTGATTAATAATGGGCTTCTTTCCAGTGCAGAGTAATTTTTTTCTTTTCCTTCCCAGATCATAGAACTTTAAAAAAATCTTTAGTAGCCTTGAAAATTCTTGTTCATGTCATTGCACAGTATATTTCTTAAATATGCATAATAATCTCTTGACAGTAATTTCCAAAGCAGTGGACAAATGTGCGTTCAATTTTGGCACATACCAATTTCATCAGATAGCTGAATTTGCAAGCAGGAAACAAATACAGAAATACAGATATTAAAAGGTAAATCAACGCAAATTATTATTTTTCTAATTATTTTTCTCACTGAGAAGTTTAATGCTAGTTTCCCCAGATAATGTAGAAGCTGGTTGGGAGTTACAGGAACAAGGGTGAGCAAGTACAGTATTCATACACCTTGAAATATTTGAAAGAAGATTTTAATCGTGAACTATATTAGTCAAATGTTAACACGTATTTTTATGTATAAAGTTAAATGGGTCAGGTACATGATATTACAAGGTAAATTTTTGGTACTTTGGCCCAAAGTACCATTTTCTGATGGGAAAGTAAAAGAATTGCAAGAAATTCTGGATAACTGAAGCCTAGCCATTGTTTCTTGAGTGTTTGAAAACTACCTTTAGTGAAAATATGAAATTGCCCTTCTCCCTCCCATGTTTCACAAAAAGTTGTCAGCTTTTTGGCCCAAGTTTTCTGAGGAAAAGATATAGCCAGGTTTTGCTAGCTGTAAGTGGAAATGAAAATAAGAAACACTAGACATGTTGATTATTAGACCCAGAAAGATCAGATTCAGAAACTTGTGAACTGAGTGCTAAAATACTGGCATAGAGCATACGTGGTATGAATCATCCCAATCAAATGGAGGAAATTACTTAGCCACATGAAAAAATTATGCCCTGACATTAAAAGCTACTAGTTTGTTTTACTTTTTGCTGGCACTTTATTATTCCTGAAGCTTTAAAGAACTCCAGCCTCGTATCTCCCATGATGGGTGTTCTAATTATGAACATTAAGAATATCTTCTGATTGTTTTGAGTTAGCTAATAACTTGATATGCTAAATAAATCAAGCAGTTCCCAATCCAAATGTAGTGTCTGACTTTGGAAATAAAGCATGCTCCCTCTCTGCTGTGTGAAATAGGTCTGAACAGCTGGAACAAATGTTCTTGTCACTAAATTATAAATTACAGCTGTCGAGAATAAAACATTTAGTTCCAGCAGCCAAGAAATAGATTTTTAAGAATTCTTCCCATTTATCAGTTTAGCCATTGATTATGTGTGTAAGATCATTGAATCAGCAGTAATGAATGAAATTCTTGATTGCTCAAATACCAGACTAAATGTACCCATAGTTTTACATTCAGGAACTTGATCATGTTTAAAAATGCCTTAAAGCATTTAAGGAACTAATACTATGTGTAACCACCTATATATACTGCCTTTCTGATCACCAGTAACATGTTTGCTGAATAGGAGAGTAAGATCAATTTGCTTCCGTGAGCTCCTTACTTGCCAGATTCTCAGTGTGTCACGTCTTGCATAGTAGCAGTTTGACTTCTGAAGGGTTGTGATTGCCTTGATGGCTTATGGAGTGGTAGGAGATCAGGGCTAAGGTCAGACTGAGTTTCCTAGTATTAACCATTTAACTGGCTGCCCTGTTTTCCTTGGTGCAAGAGGAGGAAGGTTGCTGTATGTGTTCCAAAATAGATATGATCTACCATCACAGTCTGCTGCTGTTCCTCAGGCTTGTCTTGAGATGAAACCTGAAGTAAGCAAGCATATAGATTTGATCCAGTTGTTTGTGTGGGCTTTTTTTGTTTTTGTTTTTTTTTTTTTCTTTCTTAATTTTGGTTTGGCTTTTTTGTAGTTTTCTTTTTAATATTGGTCCTGCTAACTGGTATTTGAACAGTTTTATTTTCCACGTATTCTGATGGCTTCAGTCTTCACCAGTGTAAAGGGGGCTACTGGCTTCAACCTTTTAAAGTTTTATACCCTGTTTTTCACAAATCTCTACCAATTACAGTTGTTTTGAGCAGAAAGTTAAGGGATATCTGCAGTGTGCTTGTGACACTGCTGTACTTGCATACTGTTTCTGTGTTCAAGACTTCTGTTTGTGAAATCATCAGTTCAACATCTATTAGATGACATTTCAATGGAAGTAGCTAAGATGTGCAAGCATGTGTTACAGATCCTTTTGACGTCATGTGGAGTTGGTAGGAAAAAGTATTTCTGCAAGTGCAAGAACATATCTGAAGACCATTTTCCTTAAAGATATGTCGTGGGCTTGACACCTGCTGGTTCTGATCACTTTTATGACGCTTCCTCCAAAGTTAAAGTTTTCTTTCTGGGTATTTTATGAAATTCTGCATTGGGAAGGTTTCTCCAGCCTGAACACTTACGTGCTTGCTTTCTCTACCTGACTATCAGTCTTGATAAAACTCGCAGGAACCAAGTTATATTTGAGAATCGTATGATGCTATTCAAGTAAGTCTTGAAAAACTGTGGGTAGGGTCAAGGGGGAGAGAGGGCACAGGTTTTGCATAAGTTTCTTTAAACAGAAAACCAAAGCTAACTAACAGCTGTAAAGATATTATCCATGGTCTGAAGTTGGCTATTGTTCTTTTTCCAAATGCCCTCCGCCGCCTGTTAATTCTCCATAAATGCAGAATTTGTATTGACAAAGCAAAAAAATACTACAGAAGAGATGTAGTTTTAAGAGATGTAGATATGTTTGAGGACATCATTCTTACTAAAATTTATTTTAGATTCCATTTCATTTTAGAGTGAAATCTGAGAGATATTTATCTCAACTGACTTCCATCTTTAAGTATCAATAAAACCAACTTTAAAAAAAAAACCAAACCGCAAACTAATAAAAGCCAGTAATTACAGCTAGAGCAAGCGGTAGATATAGGCAGTTCTTGGCTGATCAATAGTTGGTGAAGAAAATGCACCAGGTGTAATTTGGTAGCTCAGTAATTTATTAAACAGATTAATCCTCTTTCTGCCTGAGGAATATCAGTGAGTTATTTAGTTCCCTTCACCTTCTCTTCACATATATCCAGTAAATATCCTTCTGTAGATTTTGTAGTTTGCTGCCAGCAAACTCTCAGTTTGGTACTGTCATGGAGAATCCAGAAGTTGTGATATGGTGGTTTTTAGTTTCTGTGTCAGAAAAGCATACAGGTATTCCCTGCACAGATTAGTTTCAATCAGAAATTCACTTTGAGAAAATGTTCCTGGGTAAACTAGGTCATTCAAATGGCAGAAAACAAGAAAAGTATGTTGACGAAATGGGCAAAATGAATTTGTTAGGAAATTGAGTCTGGGCAGAGGCATCTCTCTGTCCAGATGGTATCTCAGCTCAATCATTCAGCTTGAATAAATAGTATTTTTGTTTCCCTGGTATGCACCACAACTGCTTTGCTTCTGGGGACATAAACTGTGTTTCAAAACTAGAGCAATTGTTAGGTTAGTATAGCTTGCTAATTAAAGGCTAGATCTTATCCCTGATAGGTATCTATTTCTTCTGGATTTACTTATTATAAGCTTTTGGTTGTATTAGTCTACCTTTTACTCTGGACAGAGTCATTCATAGTTACTATGTAGCATGTTACTGATGGGGTTAGATGCAGTATTTAAAATACTCTGAAATTATCTCAAAGGCCTTTATATAAAATTCTTCTTTGCAATACAATTTTCATTATGTGGGCTGAAGAATGCCATCTTCCAATTTCATGTTGCGTAAATTCACATTTTAAAATTTACATTTTGAGCATTCCTCACTAGCCTGATGTGTGCGCAAGTATATATCTCTCTATATATCTATATATATTTACACACACCTATTTCCATTGAAGCTGCAGTTTTGTTCTGTGGTCTGAAAACAGTATCTCTTAGCCAACAATAAAAGGAAAAAAACCCTCAGCACACTGGGTAGTGCTCAATGGCTCCCTATAAGCCCTCTCCCCCATACAGTCTCTTAAGGTCCAGAAACCAGAAGACAAAATAATTAATTTTTAATGCACACAGGCCAAAGGTCAGTATCTATATATTTTATTTGCTGCTTAATTGGTAGAAATGGGAGAAGGTGCCTGTTGGATTTAAGGGAGTTTTAGGCCTCCATCCTGCCGAGTCTTTGCTTTTCTAATGAGGTTGCCCATGACAATGGCAAAGGTAGTATTGGTTTTGGATGGGAGCATGGGCATGCCAGGAAACAGCTCTCGCTTTCTTCTAGTTCAGAACAGAGGGAAACTAGATCAGAGACACTTGAGTGCTGGTTTCAGAAGAAACTTACAGATGTGCCTAAATTAAATAGTCTACTTAAATATCTGTTACTTGTTTCTTGTTCTGTTTAGCCTCTCTTCAAAATCTGAAATCTGCAGATTTAAAATAAATTATATAGGAACAATTAATTTCTTACACTTGATCATTTCAGAACCATGAAGAATAAAATGAGGATACAGTCAAATGTTTCTGTGTACAGCTATCTATTAGTATAATTGGATTTATGCTTGTCCTCCCTGTACACTAAGAAACTCTTCTACAAATAGATGCTTGTAGAAGTATGTGGTCGCCTGAATCTGTTTGAGGCCTCCTTTATGACTGTTAGTAACTATATAACGGAATCCAATGAGGATGGCTGTCCCAGACAGCTACATGTTAAGTACAAACCAATCAGTCTTTTAAGCTGTAATGTCTTTTTTTCTTGCAGTATGCTTCCTGAACTGTGATGAGTATACTCACAGTGTACTCACTATACTCCCGTACCCTACTTAAAGGGGAAACTGTCCTATGTCTATAAAGCAGAAAAGGGGTGGGTTTTTCTGCTGCTATTGCATTTTAACATACTATGAATTTCACATTTTTCTTCTTCATACTTCCTTTTGAAGCCAATTATTTTAAATTAGCTCATGAAATATTTTGAAGAATAAAGTATTTCCTTTTTACTTTGAACTAAAGGAAACGTAATTAAGTAATGCTGAACTGAACAAACACCCATTACTTTTAGGTACCACAGACTTATTTCTGTATAATTTTTTTTTATAGGTCAGTCAAGCTGCAAATTACCCAGGAAAGCCCTCAGGTAGACCTTCTGTTAATTAGCTGACATGGCTGCCTGCTTTTAAACCAAGAACGAACAGTTGAAGACCTGTGTTGTAATAAAGAAGAAAAAATTAAAAGATATTAAAACAGTTCAATATGAAAAGAACTGTTTGTTTCATAGCTGTTCTGAAGATTGTCCCACCCCGAAGGCAGGTTGTGGTAAAGGCTGAAAATATTAACTTAAAAGAAGATAAAAATAACCATATATATCTAGCTTGCTGAAATGGCAGAATATGCTTAGCATATGGATAATAGTAGATAGCTGTCTGCCTATGAATTTTTTGAGTGAATTTTCCTCTATGCAAGTCTCTCTAGGTTCAAGTTGGTTGGACATGGTCAAAGAGAAATTTAAAAAACCCCAATATAGTGTGGTCCTCTACACTGTTACCTCACATCTTCTATCCTTACATCATCACAGTCTGTGATTTGGGAGACCTAAAACATATTTTGTAGCTAGATTAACAGTTGGGAGCACTGTGTGTAGTGCATGCAACTTACATTATTGTTTTGGGCTTTTTTTTCTGTGTTTTTTGTTTTGTTTTTTGTAGTGAAGAGGCATTATCAGCTGCTGTTCCCACAATGCGTTCTCATCCATTAATCATTCATATATCCTCTTCTGCAGACATACGCTTGGAAAGCATAAATTTTACTGGAATATAATCTGCAAAATTTTCCTGTTTCATTTGAGAAGTGGAAATGTTCATTTCACAAGCTCATTAAACTCTGCTTTAGTAACACTATGTTATACCTGAAGGTAAAATATGTCTGAGTGCTTTAAATGGGGAAAAACTAGCAGCTGAAAAAAACAGGAGACATTTCCTGCACAAGAGTACTGTCTATTCTAACATCATAAAAAGGAACTATTTGAATGTTAATTGGCTTAGTAATTGACAAACATGGGTTTCAGTCTTTTATTTTCTGTGGTGTCCTAAGCAGACAGCTAGGTCTTTATAGCAGAAAGGCCTGAAAAAGGTTCAGTCTGTATGTATTACTTAAAAACACTTGAAACTAGGACAATGTACCAGTGAATTGAGCCTCAGTTGTTTACCTTCTCATTCAGAAACGTGTTAGGTCCAGCGTCAGTAAGTTTACGGTATGAAGTGTTATACGCAATAGTATAGTGGATGCATGTCCCTGTGTAAAGCCTGTGACTGTAGGCTACTACAAATATAGCATGCCAGTCATACATGCCATGCGTTTAGGAAGTTGCCCTTCTTTAATGCTGAGATCGCTGTTAAGGTTTGCGTTACGACGCAAGTTGCAGGAAGCATAGCTGGGACAGGAAGAAACTACTTTCTGGCATGCTCCATCTTGTTTAAAGTGAAGCTCGGTTGCTGCTGGTTTAACCTCATCTATCCCATTACTCTCCCTCCACCCCACTCTCCATCTCATCACCCTGCCTCATGTGAAATGGGGCAAAGGCAATAGCAATACAGACGTTAGTACATTAGGATTCATTTTCGTGCCTGTAGGGTTATGAGGTTGGGAGGTTTGTTGGTTGGTTGGTTGAGCTTTTTTTGTATTGCATGCTTGTTTGATGCTGTTTTTAACTCTTGACTTTTTATTTCAAGTGGATTTACCTCTCTGGTGGTGTTCTGGATCTGGTCTTGCAAGGTGCCGAGCATTGACCTTAGAAAAGCAATGTAAGCAGTTAACCAGCTGCGGTTGCAGAAATGACTCAGACACTAAAGCATTTGCTACTCTAGAGCTGGTTATTGTTCAAAGGTGTCTGTAAGGTGGTCTTGGTTTTAATTCCATTTAATATATCTTCCTTTAACCTGCGTGGTTTTTTGCCGTCCTCAGAAGAGTTTCAGACAGTTGGCTGTCAATATAGGTTCTTTAGTTTATTAACTTCCCATTAACAGTGTGTGGTTGGAGTGTGTGTCAAGGAAGAACGTTAGCTGTAAGGTAGACATGGTTGTAGATGAGCTTGAGGTTCCCTCTTGTGCCCTTTCTGATGAAGTGGTCTATACAGTGGGAATTTTGTACTGGTCTAAACCTATGTATGGGAAACATAACCCTCATTTTTAAAAAGGGGGAAAAAAGGAAGACGTGCAGAAGTACAGGCCAGTCAGTCCTACCTCTGTGACTGGAAAGTTCATGGAGCAGATCCTCCTGGAAACCATGCTAAGGCACGTGGAAAATAAGGAGGTAATTGGTGACAGACAGCATGGCTTCACTAAGGGCAAATTGTGCTTGACAATTTTGGTTGCCTTCTACAAGAGGGTTACAGCATTTGTGGATAAGGAAGGAGATATTGACATCATCTGCCTGGACTTGTGCAAAGCATTTGACACTGTCTTGCATGATATTTTGGTCTCTAAATTTGAAAGATGTGGATGGACCATGTCTTTCATGGACCATGGTGGATGGACCACTCAGTGGATAAGGAATTGGGTGGATTGTCCCACTGAAATAGTTGCAGTCGATGGCTTGATGTTCAAGCGGAGACCAGTGATGAGTGGTGTTCCTCAGGAGTTGGTGTTGAGACCGATGCTGTTTAACGTTTTTGTTGATGACAGGGACAGTGGGATTGAGTGCACCCTCAGCAAGTTTGCCAATGACGCTGTGTGGCGTGGTTGACACATCAGAGGGAAGGGATGCCATCCAGAGGGACCTTGACAAGCTTGAGAGGTGTGCCATGTGAACCTCATGAGGTTCAACAAGGCAGAGTGCAAGGCCCTGTATGTGATTCAGGGCAATCCCAAGCACAAACACAGGCTGGGTAGAGAATGGATTGAGAGCAGCCCTGAGAGAAAGGACTTGGGGATGTTAGTTGATGAGAAGCTCACCATGACCTGGCAATGTGCACTTGCAGCCCAGAAAGCCAATAGGGTCCTGGGCTGCATCAAAAGAACCGTGACCAGCAGTTCAAGGGAGGTGATTTTGCTCCTCTAGTCTGCTCTCATGACACCCCACCTCCAGTCCGGCATTCAGCTCTGGGGCCCCCAACATAAGAAGGATGTGGACCTGTTGGAGAGATTCCAGAGGAAGGCTATGAAGATGATCAGAGGGCTGGAGCTGCCTCTTCTATGAAGACAGGCTTGAGAGAGTTGGGATTGTTCAACCTGGAGAAAAGAAGGCTCCAGGGAGACCTTATAGCAGCCTTCCTTAGCTGAAGGGGGCCTACAAGAAAGCTGGAGAGGGACTTTTTACAAGGGCATGTAGTAACAGGACAAGGGGTAATGGCTTTAAGCTGAAATCAGGTAGATTTAGATTAGATACAAGGAAGAAATTCTTCACTATGAGGATGCTGAGGCACTGAAACAGGTTGCCCAGAGAAGTTGTGGATGCCCCATCCTTGGAATTGTTCAAGGCCAGGTTGGATGGGGCTTTGAGCAAGCTGGTCTAGTGGACCAGCCCATGGTGGAGGGGTTGGAACAGGATGTTCTTTAAGGTCCCTTCCAACCCAAACCATTCTGTGATTCTATTGAATAAATGCATGTAAGCCTTAGTCCATTTTAGTTTCAGTGGGCCTTCTAATCCATCGGCACTGGGACCTATTCCATCGCACTATGTTAGCTTTTAAATGAACAGGTCTGATCATTAGCAGAAGACTTTCTACTTGAGTATCAACACAAATTTGAAGAAGTTTTTATTTCTTATAGGAATAGTATTGATTGTTGTGTTCGTTTCCTTGCAGCGGTGGTTCCTGCTACACAGGATAAATATTTTTTTCTGAGTATAGATACCTCTCCTAAGACTTTTTGGAGACTTGCACTTGAGAAGCTCTGCCAGGATGAAATAAGATGTTTCTATAGTTTGCATGTCTGATAAATTATTTTTCTGAAGCAGTTTAATATATTGGTGGGATTTAAAGGTGTGCTTAATCTAGTCTTCTTGGAGTTGAGGAATTATTCATTAAAATGCATTGTCTTTTGCTGAATTTGACCTTCACTACCCTGCTGGCATGCATTGCAATTTTTTAGCTGCTTTCATTCTGCTTTTCCTCCTTGGATGATAATCAAAGTGAAGCTTTTTGCATGTCCAGCCTTAGTTCTCTGCAGTCTTGATGCTTTCCTGCCATTCAGGCTCCTGCTGGGGCTGGTGTCCCTGTGCCTGTGTCTTCAAATCCCCAGTCTCTTTGTCCTGGCTTCTAGTTTTGACAAGCAGGTAATGAAGTAGTTTTGCTTTCTGTATTGCCCTCACACTTAGGAGCTTTTGCTGTGTATTTGTTTGCATAGTAAATCTATCCTGATTTTTAGAACTTAAAAGGTTGAAAGTTTCCTGCCGTCTGTGCTTTCTGCAGAAGTAGAGACTCCTTTTAATTGTCTTTATTATTAGAAACTTTATTATTAGAAACTCCAAAGTCTTTTGGAACAGTGCTTAATATTAGCTCTGTAACAGCAGCAGTTTTAAAACTAACAATAACGTACAATGCTGGCACTGGCCTGATGAACACTTGGTCACCTATATATGGCTAGGAAACTGGGGAGAGAGACCTTCTTTCCCTTTTCCAACTCTTAAAGTTAGGGGAAGGAAATGGTGCCTGAAGTCTGTGCTGGTGTTTTCGTTTAGCCCCAGTCAGCAACCAAGCACCACACAGCTGCTTGCTCGCTCCCCCCTGGTGGGACGGGGGAGCGAATCGGAAGAGTAAAAGTGAGAAAACTCTTGGTCTGAGATAAAGACAGTTTAAAAGGTAAAGCAAAAGCTGCACGTGCAAGCAAAGCAAAACAAGGAATTAATTCACTGCTTCCCTTCAGCAGGCAGATGTTCAGCCATCTCCAGGAAAGCAGGGCTCCATCACACGTAACAGTTACTTGGGAAGACAAATGCCATCACTCAGAACGGCCCCCCTTCCTTCTTCTCCCAGCTCTGTATGCTAAGCATGATGTCACAGGGTGTGGGACATCCCTTGGGTTAGTCAGGGTCAGCTGTCCCAGCTGTGCCCCCTCCCAGCTTCTTGTGCACCCGGCAGAGCATGGGGAGCAGAAAAAGTCCTTGCCTAGTATAAGCATTACTTAGCAACAACTAAAACGTCAGTGTGTTAGCAACATTATTATCATACTAAATGGAAAACACAGCACTTTACCAGCTACTAGGAAGAAAATTAACTCTTTCCCAGCCAAAACCAGGACAGCTGGCTATTGCATTGCAATATTAAGACGTGTGACCTAAGAAACATGCTAGCCACAGTAATAAAAGAGAAAGTATACTGGTTAGTTATTATACCCCACACCAAAAGAAGCCAGTTTATTTGCCTGTAACTACCTTTTTATGAATGTAAAAGTTTTACTGAATTCCAAGAGTATTAGAATTGGTTGAAAACAGCACAAATATGTTTGGATTTTCAGAACAATTGCATGTAATTTTAATCCCTTCCCCCACAACTAACTTCTTAATAGGTTGTGAGATTTTTCCAGTATTAGTTTGTGTCAGAATCTCTCAGTTTAGTGTCACTAATGTTCTTATTTTGGACGGCAACTGGAAGAAGTGATTGTTGGTACCATTCATTCTGTGTTCAGAATAACACAGGCCTTGTAGTCATACCCCTGATGCTAAAAGTCTCAAACTGGATTACCAGTAACTGTTTTCTTTCTTTCCAAAGACTTCGGAAAATTGCTGCATTTTTCCCAACAAATGCAGTACAGTAGCTCCCACCATGGACAACTGGAAGTCAGGTCCATGTTCCCACATTACACTTCAAAATCTGATTCTGATTTATTACCGCAGTAATACATTCTATGAAGTGAAGTGAGTGTTCCTGAGCTTTGCTGATCATCTTTGCAGGTCTGAGTTTGGGTCTAGGCTCAACGCATCTTTCTTGGAGGGATGAGGCAATGGACTATTTTAGTCCATTGGGTGGGCACCAAGTCTTTTTTCTTCCTGTTGTGAACCTTTAGAAGTATTGCTTATCACTGATAGAGGAGGTTCTGAAACAGCTATAATTAAGATACTGTTCACACTGCCATTATTACAAGATAAAGTGATTTTATTAACCAGGATTATTTATTAGTCACAGCAATCAAAGCTACATTTTGATTAGTCACAGGAGGACCTGACGGAACATGGATGTTAATGTTAAGTATCCAATGTGCTCATTTGTAAACCTGTCATGTTTGTCATGGTGGCAAATGGTATTAAACTGCTTTTTGAAGAGTTTCAATACTGATAACCTTTTGGGTTGATACATCTGCCACAATTTTTACAATATTTCTTGATTTATTTTTTTAAACACATCAAGTATGAAGATTTAAATTAGGCTCATTGGAAAGAATTGGGATTTTATTATACACATTAGGAAAATTATTTAATTGCTTTAAGTTATTAAATTTGGGACCTATGTATCTCAGCCTCAAGTTTAATCAAGAAATATTTGGTTTAGTTCTCTAACTATTAAAGAAAGAAACTAGAGGTAAGAGAGGCTCTTGACTGTTTTGAATTGTTTCCAGTTCTGAAATTCTTTACCATGTCACTGTTACTTTATCCTCCTCCACCAAAGAGGACATTTTACATATTTAGCAGGGAGTTCAGAATTAGCTGTTTGAACCAACAGATGATAACTTAGTTAATGTAAGCAGAGAAGGTGGCACATGCTTGAATTTTAATTTGGACTTTCATTTTTGTTACTTTAATGACATATCTTCCATGGCAATGTATGGTTCCTGAGATAATATTTCTACAGCAAAATCTCAAATTACAGCTTCTTGTCCAAGGAGCTGTTATAGGCCTCTTGATTAAGCAATAGGGTTAATTTCAGCTGGTATCTACTATTCCACTTCCCTGAAAATCTGTTATCATGCAGACTCAGGCAGCAAGGTTGAGAAACAGACAAGAAAAGATGCTAAAATATGTCAGTGCATCGAAGGGAAGCCAGCTGTGTAATTCAAGTAGGTTTGCTAGCAGTATACTAAATCTAGTAGCACAATTAACAGTAAATGGGCATGTGGCTGTAAAGCCTTGGTGTGGGCTCACCCTAAATGTATACAGGACTGGCATAGGCAACATCAGTTGCTTGCTGTGGAGCCTGTACCACTATGTTAACTCTGTTATCTGGGTGGGTGCCAGCACGGGTATGCCTGTTGCGCTGTGTACATTCTCATGTTGTGGTGGTTAGGTAGGAATAAAGCTTGCACTCTAAACCAAGGTATTGTTTTATGAAACATTTATCTCATTGTTGGCAAAATGTGCTGGACGTGCTTATGTGCCACAATCCACTTGATTGTGTTGGTTGGGGCTCTTTATTACTTAAAAATATGTTTATTTGTACATATTACTTGTAGAAACTGAACAGTAAAATCTTTTCTGGGACTTTCAGTCAATGGAAGATTTGCTATTGTCTTTATGGAGCACAAGAGTCCTTCTGGCACTTTGATTCTGTAGCAACAGGCTGGGATTTTACACAGGTGAAATCCAGCAAATGTTTTGAAGCCTAAAATTCTTGAGTTGTAAACTTACAGCTTGTGACTTGTTGAGCTGTGACAAGTCAAGGGGTGGTGGTACAGCATTTTCCCTTCAGTAGGAGACAGAATGTTTCAGTCCTTTCCAGTGCTAATATGGAACAGGTCTCGGTTCTCAAGTGCAGGGAACTGGGAATTTATACTGAAAGCTGTAAGAAGTGCAGCAGCAAAGCAGAAAATTTCCAGCCTCAAATGAACGCACACAATATTAGTTCAAGGTCTTGATGCAGTGCTTCAGAGAAATAGAAATCAGGAACAGAAGAGGGTAGTTTTGCTTTACCTTTTGCTGTAAATGTAACTGCATCTGAAGTTTTGTCTTCTGCGGGTTTCACGTTTGCCTGGTGATACTTAAATTTGATATTTTTTTTTCCTTCAACAGTATGTTTCTGTAATTTTTGCTTGTATTCCTGTAGTCTGTTTGAAACTTAACTTTCATTTTCAGCAGAAATAATTTTACTGTAAATGCTGGTTTAGTTTGTTTTGTCATACTTCATAGACCTCTTCCAGAATGCTGTAGAAGGTGCTAAATTAAAGCATTAGTTACTCCACTGGTTATGCTTCTATTTAGCAGTTTTAGCACAACTTGTTCAGGTTTTCGATTATTTTTTATTTTAGCGTTTTTGTCTAGTTTTTTTGAGGGTTTGACTTTAGTAATGATCAAAAACAAATTCTGATGCGGTTACAGGTAAAAATTGCAGCTATGGCAGCACAATTACATTAATACAAGTAATTCCATTTCTAATTATATACATCCCTTTATGGTTATATTTATGTAACTGTGCCCATACTAAAGGAAGAAGATGGATCTGTGTGCTTGGCATGAATGTTTGTTTTTTTTTCTAGGAGGCATTGCTCTAAACTTGAGTGTATATAATTACATATTGTATTTTATAAAAATACAAAATGTGCATACTATCTTATAGTGGTGGAAGTAACATTTTCCCCTCAAATATTAGGGTGGGGGGGAAGTTCAGGTAAATCTCATTTCATAGCTATAGTAGGCCTAGCCTGAAGTCCAGTCTCTATGCTTGAAAGCTTGGCCTTGAGCTCCCTTTAAAAGGTGATTCTTATTTTCCCAAAGGCTCTGTAAAGGCATAGTAACACAAAGAGATGGGACATAGAGCAAAAGCAACTGTTGATTTAGCTGCACTTTTACTGAAAATGGCATGTGGAATTTTAACTCCTGACTTGTTCTCTCCAAGGAGCAATCAAGGTGTAAGCGCATCAAGAGGTGTTTTTGCAGGTGATTTCTCTGTTCCTGAAGATTGTATGTCTCTCCCATGGATATCTAGGTTCTGTGGGAAGCTTAGCCATGACTGTGTATGCTCAGGCCTGACTGTGTGTGTATGTATGTGCACATGGAATAGTACCAAACGGTACCTTTTTTTTTCTGTCCAAGCTACTTTACTCAGTAAAGGGAAAATTTTCTTTTCCAGTTTGTCATTATGAAGAAAGGTCTGCCATGTGTGAAGCATACACAAATTAATCTCTGAGGAGAGACCATCTTTGACACACAATAAGAGTGTTAAAAGTAGGCATTTTTTTTCCATTTTCCTATTGTCAGCATTTTAACACTATAGCAAGGGGCTGAAGTCTAGAAAGCTGCTGTAGATGATCGGATGTTTGTCTGTAACAGATCCATGACTTCCTACCCTGTCTTTTAAAAAGTCCATGTCTGTAGCACATGTGTAGCTCACAGTACGGCCAGGAATTCATGTTTATCTATGGTAATAACACTAGGGAGTATGCTGACATGTTTCTATAATTTTCTTTGCTAGAGCAGCAACTCAGATTAGCAAAATTTGAGGAGTTCATGTTTTTTCAACTTGCTTTTGTTCAGTCATATAGAATGCTAGATAAATGTCCTTGATTCAAAGTGCAGGAAGTAAGTGTTCCCTTGTGGCAGTTCAACTGGGGAGCTACTGAAATGAAGCTAATCCTTTGGAACAAATGCATGGTATTATCAGAGAAAGGTTCTCATTCATTTCCCATACCTCCTGCTTGATGGAATATCCAGTAATCCACTAAGGATTTCAGGCTTCTCAGCCTAGCTTGGAGTAGGTTGTAGCTCAGACATTCTGCAAGACTACAGAGTGATTGGTGATTGAACTAGGAATACTATAGGTGTGTTGTGCTTAGTGTTGCTCTGAACTCCGATACACTCTTAAGGTATGTGTTTCAAAGATTTGCTTTGCTAAGATACATTTATACCCATAATACCTCCTCAAAGGAAAGCGCACACAAGCATAAATGCAACATGGATACAGGATATGTCTTGGAAGAAAGAAGAGGACCAGAAAGCATGATGAGATTATCAAGAGCAGAATCAGTGTGTATCACTATTAGGAGCATAATTATTACTCTCCAGAAAAAAAAAAAATCTGTAAGTGTCTGCATCAGGGGAACAAGTGACCTGCTCAAGCCACTCCACAGATGCGTAGCCAGAGATGTGCAGTCCCCTGGGATTTACATTTCCCTATGCTTTGAGCTCTCTGTGTATGACTCTTGGCCCCCAGAGAAAAGCTAAAGGAAGGACACGCCAGAAACAGCTCAATTCTTACTCTGTTCTCTGAACTACTTGTTATTCTCATCATGTGTTGAGGGTCTCCCCCCTGGGGTTCAGAATAAAATAAAACAAAACTCACTTGGTCAAACCTGAATTTTCTATGTATGCTGTTTGTGATGCTGTGGCCTCATCAAGTGTGCACAGACCCCAGTCACTGTTCTCAAGAGATCCTCTCTTGCTTTTGGTTCTTAATTTCCTGCAGCAGGCAAGGCAGGTCTGAGCTTTGGAGCAGACCCCTTGAAGGAGGTACTTAGTTGGTGTTTTTACTAAGCACCCTTATTGTTAATTTGGACTTATCTGCTTGCAAGTATATGTGCAGCATCTGGTAAGAACCTCTAAAAGAGAGAAATTGTTCAGCTAAATATGCAGATCTAGTACTTGAAGCTCAACTGATACAGATGGCATGTCCATTATGCTTGTGGATTCAAAGATACTAAGCAGAGTGTCTGTATGTACAGAACATCTATTTTCCTTGGATTTGAGAGAGTAGTTGCAAAAATAGTTTTGTGACATTTGTAAGCAGATGAAGCAATTAATTATAGTACAGCATATTGAGCATTGTATTTAGGGAAGCTAGAGTTTAAAGTTTCTGGATTCCTAGCTGTGGCACAGCAGTGCTATCAGGGTTTTTGTTTTGCCATTAATATACTACTCTGTGATACTTGCTCAGCTTTCTGAACTTGAGGAAACCAAGTGACAGTTCTGCTGTTGGATCAAGCTGTGTCTGAGAGGCCAAAGTCTGGTTGCCAGTAAAATAGGCCACTGTGGTAAGAAGTCCCTTGTTCATCTTTTCAGTATCTGGTTCTGTTACATGAAGATGGCTTTTACAGTCCAAGTTGTTCATAACCCGCTTGGACTTATTATTCTAAAGTGTCCAGAAGGAAAAGACAGCCAAAGCAGGTGAGCCCCAAAGTAGATAGCAATTGTAAAATCATACCGCAGCTCACAGAAGTGTTCCCTTCCAGATCAGCCTCGAGAGATGTCTTGCTTGTCAGATCAGGGGGCTTTGTCTAAACTGACTAAACCTTTATTTAAATAAATGATTGGCACACCCTGTTATCTTCAGCTTTCAGGAACTGACAGGTAGAGAATCAAATGCATTATGAATCTTTCCAGATGTATCTTAGGGATACATCTCGGGTTTGTAACTGAAGCTTACCATGTTAAAATCTGCAGTGTGTAGTAAATAAACTTGGATTTAAAATAGTTACAGTTCCCTCGCTATTGTTTGATTACATAATTCCCATAATACTATTTACTCCTTGATTGGATTATTTCAGTTGGTTTTAAAGCATTAATTTTACAGTACTGTATACTTCAGTGACTCCAGGCAAGTTCTGTTTTCAGTTTCTATCAGTAACCAGCTACAGCCAAGACCAGGTTCCCTTCCTGTCAAGCATTTGCACACTTGTGAAGGAGAGTGAGCTCTTTTTGGAGGTAGGAATTTCAAAGTTTGTGAGAAGGGCAAGGAGGCTAAGTGACTGGCTACAGGCTGGTAGCAGCTCAGCAGCAGGGCATGCAGTTAAACATAGACAGAGTGATTTCCAGTCCTGGAGGCTGTCTAGCATCATGTTATCTGTGAATGTCTGTGCTTTTAACACTTTTGGATTTGTAATGTATGAAGAAGTACATGTAATCAAATCAAGGCTTATTTCTGATTCTTAATAAACTAGTTTTCTGCCTAAATAGGAATTTATTCAGGTCATTCCATCCCAGAGCAATTTGCCCTATCAGAAGGCTCTTCTAGTCTGTGAAGTGAGCTGGCAGTCCAGTTATAATTTCTAGCAGAGGTGGGTTTTATTTGTATTTCATACTACCAGACTCAGCTGGAAATGAAAAAGGCATGGGAAGGGTTGTAGCTTCTGTACTACCTAGATGCCTCAGACCTCAGCTTAAGGAGATAGGTATCAGCAAGGCTACCAGACAGCGCCATTTATCAAGGTATGGGTTTTTTCCAGGCAGGGGAAAGTTTCCAACTTGGTGCTTTTGAGGAACTCTAAAATTTTACCTTGAATCTCCAAGTAATGCTATTTATTCCAAGAAATTTGTCTATTGCATTTTCTATATGTAACACTTACCTGTGTACATTTGAAATTGATAGAGTAGGGCTGTATGACGTTTTAAATGCTGACTGTTATGAGCACGGTTGTTAGAAAGATCTGGATTTGTCTGCTTTTTAGTTTAAGCCTGGTGGCAGAAAAATCAACAGAGTTCTTAACAAAATGCTCACTGAGGTTTCAGTCTCCCAGATGGAAGAAACTTAAACATCAACTTTTCTCTAATAATTGAAACGTGTTGCTAAAATCTTGCCCCCTCCGTCAGTATGTTTCTTTGCAAAATGGATAATTCATCCCTGTTTTAGTTTTGCTAACAAAAATATACACAGTCTTTGAAAAGTCAGATATTCATGCTTCTGTCTTGACATTGCTTTCCTCAACTCCTATGGTGAAAATGTGTCAATCATTTGTGTGACAAAGCTGTATCTTTTGAAATGCTTGCTAAACTGCAGTTGACTTTGAAATGCGGGAAGTGAATGTTGCTGTTGTAGATGTCTGTCAGTCCTCCTCATCAGTCTCAATGGTTTTTTGTCAAACTGTAGAACTAATGACCTGCAAATGCAGGAACAGGAGTATGCTTGTAAACAGTAGAAATTTGATCATGCTTTGTGCTTATGTGGGTTTCCTTAAAGATGGGTGGCAATAGATGGCCCATGCTCTTTGGTAGGTATATAGAATATTTTAAAGTCTATTATCCAAATATGTTTATTGTTGTAAAGAACTAGTTTTTTCTGGGAATTGTGTTTTGGTTTTTTTCAGTTTGTTTTTTTCCATCCCTGTCGTCGCCCCTCCCCCCCCCCCCACTTGTCTCTGAGGAAAGTGTTCGGGCAAGTCTGCAATACAGAAAGCAGAAAATACCCAAACTCTTGTTGACGTAAAGAGGATGGAAAATACGTGTTGCTCTTTTTTTACATAAAAACCTCCTGTTTTTCAGTGGATATTGTGATCTGTGGGCTAGACTAGAGGAATCCTTAGTAAGCCATACATATGCTTGTTAATGATAAGCAATGCCAGCGAAGGTGCTACTGTAAAATGTGATAACATTTGCCTAATTTAAGACAACAATAAACTGACTTAAAAAGCACAATGGAGGAAGGCTGTACTGTTTAATTTGTTTGCAAGATATTTTTCTGATTTATACTGGTTACTTTTATTAAAAGGAGTAGGACACTGCAAAAAAAAAAAACCTCCTTTTCTAGGGTTTAGTGTATGTCCTTAGCAGAATTCAGTATTGAATTGATAGTGGACCCTTTTCAGGAAACTCACACAACTGACCTGTGGTGCTCTCAGCCTTTATACTCCAGCTATACTGTCTGTAGTATACGGAAACATATCCCCCTTCCTACATGTGAGCCCCTGCCCCTTCTTTTCTTGGGAGAGGGTTTGGGCTCTTACTGAGCTGGCTGGAACTGACCGTGACAAGCATGGGGCAGTTCTGGTGGTCCCTGCACCAGCCCCAGCAGCCCCCTGCTCTCCAAGAGCTGCTGGTTATGCTCAATGCAGGAGCTTTTCAGGTGGGGACTACTTCTCTTCTCTCTCTCTCTCTTGACTGTACAATCTACTTGACCTGAATACAGGCTTAGTAGCAAAGTTTATTTAAAATTGTCCAATATTTGAATGTTTGTCCATTATGAACAGTCAAGAGCTGAAATTTTTCTTGCTGGATGGCATCCTCAGCTGAACCTCTGAGAGATTCAGGGAAAGCTTGGGCTAGCAGGAGGCTGTCATCCTGGCAGAGCATGGTGCTTCCTTCATGGCACCTGCCTGGGAAGCAGCTGGTGGAGGATCATGGGGATGTGGCTGTTGTGGGAGGAGCAGCGCAGGAAGGCTCCCCATGACTGTCCACAAAAACATGGCTGCAGCAGAATTCCCAGGGAGACTGGATGTCCTGCCTGCTTAGGTTTGCTCCTTTTGAAGCTAAATTCTCCAAACATTTTGGTTCCTTCAGGCACTTAATATTGTTCCGTAGATATGGAGCGCCAGTGAAGTTATATACGGTAGTTTGTCAAATTAAAAACAACTGCCCTGTGCACCCATTAATGCAATTGATTTTTAAAAGAGAATTACTTGCGGTGGTTAACCTTGGGCTTGCCTGAATAAATACCATTTCATACCATTATGCTTGTATTTCCTTGAACGTTTGTAGGTTGTAATGAGCTTGAGGCAATAAGGTTTCATATGGCTGGGGAAGTTACTAATGACATAACTTGGAGCCTATGGCTTTTTTCCTCTCTTATAGGAGACAGGCGGAATAGGATCCTGTCCTTCAAAGATTTAGCTTGGTTTTGAGGTAAGCCTCTGATTTTTTTTTTTTTCTTCTTTCTTTTTTTGCTCCCCCCACAGTGATGATCAAGAGAGTAGATGTCAATATTCACACTGGATGCAGCACAAAAACTAAGTGATTGTAATTGGTAATGGGGTTTGCAGTGAATTCAAGGTTTGAGTCTGTGCTTAGCAGACAAGGAGGCAGGGTGGTCAGAGGATGTTGAATAAACTGCATGTGCCAGTGCTAACTAAAGATCACCAGAGCTAGAAAATGAAAGGCCTAGAGGCCAGACAATGTCACTGAGGTCTGGAATAACTTCAGTATTGTGAAAGTTGGTGTACTTCAATAAACTACTAACATTTTCCTCAATGGTAGGCAGGAGGAAGGTAATATTAGGACTTCTGGACTGTGACTAATTTTGGGAATGTTTGGTTCATGCAAGTTTTTCAAGGACAAGAACAGCAAAAGCCTAGTAAATAATCAGCTCAGTTAGGTTTTCTTTTTGGTTTTGAGGTAGGCTTTTGTTTTGTTTTGTTCATAAGACATAGCTGTTCCTGCTGGAAAACCTGTTTGTTTTATTTCAAATGGAAAGAGGAGTTGGAAGTTGGAGGAGGAAGAGAACAGCAGGAATTGAAAGCAAATTGGTAAATGCAGCCTGCTGTTGTAACGTGTTTATGGTGCGAGTCGGGCCTACAGGGCCTTATTAGCACATTCCCAGCGGATAAAGCTGCTTGCACAATGGGAGGAATGGTAGAATTAAAGTTATCTTGCTGTGTATACAGCATGTCAAAAAAACATGAGCAGGGGGAAATCATCAAGTTTTTTTAAATGAATCTGGTAGCGGTCACTTTTTACAGGGAGATCAAAAGCAGAAGCTAAGGCCTGTTGTGGTGTTAAGGCTTTCCAAGAAGCATTGAACTGAACTTTGATTCAACAGGAAGAAAAACATCAATTACAAATCACTCTTGTTCTGATGTTCTATATTTCAGCTGCTGGGTAAAAACAACCAGCTGCAAATCAGATAAGAAATATTAAAGCTGGAATGGGGTTTCTAATTACTGGAGGAGTGAGGGTATTAAATACCCTTTCTTTAAGGACAGAACAAGTATCAAGTGAAGAGTTGATGATAAAAAGGATTTAGATGTATTTTTCATGGTAGAAGTTGGAAGAGATGCTCTGGAGAATCCTCTTCTAGCACTTTCACATTTTGCGTGTGATAAGTTTGAGGAGGAACAGAAGTTAAAGAATAAAGGGTTATCTGAAAATCAACCCATGTGCATGTCAGGAACACCAGGCTGCAGCTGCTCTGTAAATAGTTGCTTTACTAAAGATGCATTTTATCTTAGCGAAGGTGCTTGTTACTCAGCACATGGTGTGCAGAGAACACCAAGCTCTGCAAATTAAGTAATGATTGATCTGATCTGTGTGCTAATTTCTTCATATTATTGTCATTTCTCCTACCAGTGTCCTGGACACAATTAAGTGTACTCCGGTCTTGTTTTAGGATTGCAGGCAATTATTTAGAGCAAATGGCTGGAACTTTTTATTTTTAAATAAAATTATTGGAAGCCCTCTAAAAGCATGTCTGTCACAATAAGAAACCATATTTCTGTTCCTTTAGGCAGTAAGCATTGATTAAAGTGAACTAGTATGATGCATTAGTGCAGGTTCTAAGCTATACAGTACCTGAAAGTTATAGTGTAATGCATAGTGGTATTACTCATAAATGTTAACCAAAGAGCTGCACAGTAGCTTTTTTAGGAGGGAAGGCAACATGTTTCTGTGATAAATGGTAACACCAGCAGTGACAAATTTTACCTGTGGCAAAATGCTAGGAAAATTGATGACTAACTAGGAGAAGCTCATGTGACAGTTGTGTTCCAGGTTTATCTGGTGGCTTTATCTGAAGTGTATCATGTTACGATGAGCAACTGGAAATCACGCAGAATTTTCCTGTATAATGAGAATGTGATTTAGGTGCATTTCATTTGACAGAGATGGAGCTGTGTGAATCACAGCAGCTGCAAGGGTTGCAGAGGAAGTGCTGCTGATCAGCCCAAAGAAGGCTCAATGAGATATTGTAAAAGCTGGGACCATGACCTACACCTTGGGCAATGCTTCATCACTTTACTTTAGCAACCCATGGATGGGTTGCATTGCAGAACCAAGTGCATTACGAAATCCAGGTGTACTGCATCAAGAACCTTCTTCATTACACTTTCTGTTTTCTAAGAAGTTTCACTTTATTTCAAGGAACAAGCTCCATTTGTTAGATTATTCAAATAGGAGAGTCGCTCTGTGCTTACTATAGAGCTTTCATTGTGGTATTCCGGTGATAGATGTTATTGCATCCTTCCTCAGAGGTTGCCACGTTTGGCAGTTTATATTAAGCAGAGACCTATTTTTATGAAATGGGAAAATGATAAGATTTCTCGGTTATGTCTGAACATGATTTCAGTAGGAAAAACTCAGCATGCCTTTATAGAGGAAAATGAAGTATTGTTGTTCTGTTACAGCTCTTTGAAGAATCAGGTTGATAACAACAATCGGCTTGATGTGGTGTTTGTATTTCCAAAAGCTTGGAAAAAGTCTTTCACTGAAGGCCTCTAATGTATCCAAGCTGTTAGGGAATAAGCATTTGTAGATCAGTGTCAGCTAGATATCCATTGTAAATAAACAGGTTAAAAAAAACCAGATGGAGGTATTATTGACCAGATTTCATTGCTAGTAGTCTAACTAAGACTTGTAGCATTCACTATGTTCTTAACTGACCTGGAAAAAGCACTGTATTAGGGAGGAAACAGCTTGAGTTATTCCATAGTGTTGAAATGACACTGATGCTGTGCATATAGAGTTGCAGAAAATATCATGAATGAGCAACACAATGCCAGATGAAACTCAATGTTGATAGATGTAAAGAAATATGTTGAGGAAAAACCAGTCCTAGTTATCCGTATGTGTTGATGGGGTTTAAATTAGTTAGTATTGCTTATGAGAGAGACTTTTGAATAATTTTGGGTAACTCTTAAAATATCAGCCTAATGGTTAAGTAGCATGCAAAAGAATAATAGAAGTTTAGGAATTACTGTGAAAAGACTAGAGAATGCGATATGCCACTCCTTGATTGCATACCTCGAAAGGAACAGAAGAATGCACAGAATTAATCTCAAGGGTGTATTAGAGCTAAAGGTGCAGATAGGGGAGTTCAGAAGTGTTTAACAGGTTACGTAGAGGAGGGAGGAAATGCCAAGGTCAGTTTGCTTCACAGAAGGGACAAATGAGGAGGGCATGGCAGATGTCTATAAAATTCTGGACTGTTGAGAGGGAGTAAATGAGGACATAAATACTGTATGAGAACAAAGAGTATCCAGTGACATTTCAGTCTTCCAGATGCTGAAAGACAGTGACATATCAGAGTGGGGCTCCAGTACGGGAATGCTGTGTCATCCCAGTTGCTTGGGGTTGGTTTGGTGCCTCCTGCATACCTCGTGAATACTACCATACTCCTCTACCAAATGACCAACCTGAAGGTCTTTGGGTAAGGTCTGTTACAGTGTGCCATATTTAACTATTACCTTTGTGAGTTGTCTCTACCACCTTCTGTTTATCAGCTGGTGAAGTTGTTGCTTTTCATTGCTGTTGTCGTAAGCGCTGAAGTATGAATGCATTACTGTAGTGCAAATAGAAAACAGGTTCTCTTCGGCTTTAAGTACTACTGTAGTAATCATTAGTGATGATTAGTTGCTGAGGGACCTAGCTTCCAACAAATCTGGATTTTTTTTCTAGACTTTTACCAATAGAGCTCCTTGCTTAATTCCATGGGTACTTTATCATTACACATAAATATTAAAAATGCATTGGGCCACCTTTTTATTTTGTTTTATTTTGTATTATATGATGATCACAGTCTGAAATACTGTATCCTTCAGTACATACCCGAAGCTAAATATATACCAAATAATGAATTGTGCACTGGGTTCTGCAGAGGCAAAACAGTTATGCTCAAAATCAAGGGCTCATGTGGCATCTTTCAAATACTTTGAGCAGTGAAGCAGAGCATCAACCTTTAACTTCTGCTTGTAAGACTGATTATTTTATGCCTCAGTCTAATTAAATGACTTTTTTCATTGTGTCACCAGATGAAGGCAATGAACAGTGCTAGTAGTGTTGATAATGCATTACATAAGGAGAAAGAGTTGCAAAGATATATTTTTCATGTGTAATTGATACTAACAAGTCTGTCAACCCTCTTCTGTTTAGGGTTATGTTGTTAATGAGCAGGAGAAGGAAAGTTTCTCTGACAGTAGTCTTATGTACCTGATGGCCTAATGCATGGCGCAGTGACTAGTCTAAT
The DNA here is from genome assembly GCF_949628215.1 of Phalacrocorax aristotelis. Classification (NCBI taxonomy): domain Eukaryota; kingdom Metazoa; phylum Chordata; class Aves; order Suliformes; family Phalacrocoracidae; genus Phalacrocorax; species Phalacrocorax aristotelis. The sequence goes on along the minus strand of NC_134282.1, from coordinate 26,501,707 downwards.
AACCTGTGTTTTGCTTGTAGTTTGCCTTCAAAAAAGCTTTGGAATATTTATAGCTGCTACTTGGGACTGTTCAGCATGTGATACTCTGAATACTCTTGGAGGGTGGGTTCTCCATTGCCTAGTGCTTTGTTCAAGTCCTGCCCTGCATCATCCATGTTCTCGCCCTTCACCCCTGCTACAGCTATTTAAAAATACTACCCTCTTAGGACAGTGATGTCCTAGGTCCTCTTGGCTGGTGGTGTATTTCATGCTTTAGAAATCACTGGGTTAAAATTAAGCCCACTGAATTCCATAGCATTGCTTCTGTCCTTACTACAGGATTAATATTTGGATTTCCAATTCAGTTTGATTTTAGCTCTTTAAGATACTTTAATACTTGCTTATTTAAGATTTTCTGTGAACAGTTCCAGGAAATCCATTAATCATTTCCGAAGTACAAGAGAGTAATGCTGCTAAACTGAACTCTCCCTTTCCATCTTTTGTACAGATTCGGCTTCCTTGAGTTTTTTGTAACTGTTGATGTTGAAAGAAGGTAAAGGTGACTGGAGAGCTGCTCTCTGGGAACACCTCATCACTACTCTCAGAAAGCGGCTGTCTTGTCTGAGGTAAAAGAGGTAACAACAAAAGAAAAATTGGGCTCGTGCTACAGCAACAAGATGTAGTTTCTTGCATATTTAAATACATTCTTGTTAGTATTATTGCATAGTAGGTTTATGTTTCCCACACTTCTCCCTCATAGTTCTCTCTGCGGTGCATATTTGATGTTGGGAAGAATCAGGTGTATCAGATTACTGTGGTGTAGAGAAGGTGGTACTTCTCTTCTACCAGCCCCTTCACAAAAGATGAGACCAGCCTTTGAAAGGGAGACTGTGACACAGGTGAAATGAGGGCAAGATCACCGAGCCTCAAAGACAGGACCAGAATTTTGTTCTGAAGTTGGTAATGATGTATATAAAGAATAATAACTAAACTACACTTACAGTATTTATTTATGGACCAAGTTAATCAAGGAGGATGGATTTCAAGCCAGTGTTTGAATGAATACTCTTGGACTCAGTAAAATCCTCTACAAGAAAAGTATTAAAGTAAATTATTTACATCTTTAAGTCAGTTATTTACCTGAATATAGAGAGACTACAAATCCTCAGAGATAACTCTTGTACTGAGAGCAGGGGGGAAGAAGATGATGATAGTGGTTGCTTCCTTTTTCCTTAACCCATGCCTACTGGCATGACCAAGCAAGAGGTGCTGTGTAGAGATGATTTAGGATTATTTAATGTTACTCTTGCTTGCAACAGTGCTAGAAGGATAATAGTTCAGCCCCCTCTTGCTGGAGCACATGTGCCATTGCGTGCAGTTGGTACAGAACCGCTTGTGAATGATAGCCAATAGATTTGGGGAAACTTTTGGTCTGGAGGTTTAAAATCTTCCATGTTGTGGTTATGCAGTAAGTGCTAGTGTGAGTTTAATCTTGTCTTCCCCTTAGAATTAAACTTATGAAGGATTTAATTTGTATTGTAAATAGAGGGTTCATTTCAGTCCAAGTCATAAGTACTAGAACTTACTAAATCAGTTTTGTACCTGTCCTTGCCCCTTAAGCAAAAGCCAAGCTAGAACTCAACCTGGCCAGTGTTGTAAGGGAAAACAAAAAATGTCCTTACAAATACATCAACAACATAAAGAGAACCAAAGAGAATCTCTATCCTCTATTGGATATGGGAGGGAACATTGCTACTGGGGATGAGGAAAAGGCTGAGGTACTGAATGCCTTCTTTGCCTCAGTCTTTAACTAGTTATCCCCAGGGTATTCATATTCAGCCCCATGAGCTGAAAGGCAGGGACGTAGAGCAGAATAAACACCCCATAATCCAGGAGGAAGCAGTTTATGACCTGCTGAGCCACCTGGACACTCACAAGTCTATGGGGCTGGATGGGATGCACCTGAGAGTACTGAGGGAGCTGGCAGAGGAGCTCGCCAAGCCACTCTCCATCATCTATCAGCAGTCCTGGTTAACAGGGGAGGTCCCAGATGACTGCAGGCTTGACAATGTGATGGCCATCTACAAGAAGGGCCAGAAGGAGGATCCATGGAACTACAGGCCTGTCAGCCTGACCTCACTACCAGGAAAGGTTAGGGAGCGGTTCATCTTGAGTGAGCTCACCAAGCCTGTGCTGGACAACCAGGGGATCAGGCCCAGTCAGCATGGCTTCATGAGAGGCAGGTCCTGCCTGACCAACCTGATCTCCTTCTATGACCAGGTGACCCTCCTAGTGGATAAAGGAAAGGCTGTGGATGTTGTCTACTTGGACTTTAGTAAGGCCTTTGACACTGTCTCCCACAGTATTCTCCTAGAGAAGCTGGCTGCTCACGGCTTGGACAAGTGCACCCTGCACTGGGTTAAAAACTGGCTGGACGGCCGAGCCCAGAGAGTGGTGGTGAATGGAGTCAAATCCAGTTGGCGGCCAGTCACGAGTGGTGTTCCCCAGGGCTCAGTGTTGGGGCCGGTCCTGTTCAATATCTTCATTGATGATCTGGATGAGGGGATTGAGTGCACCCTCAGTAAGTTTGCAGATGACACCAAGTCAGGTGGGAGTGTCGATCTGTTTGAGTGAAGGAAGGCTCTACAGAGGGACATGGACAGGTTGGATCGATGGGCCGAGATCAGTCCTATGAGGTTTAACAAGTCCAAGTGCTGGGTCCAGCACTTGGGTCACAACAACCCCATGCAATGCTACAGGCTTGGGGAAGAGTGGCTGGAAAGCTGCCTGGCAGAGAAGGATTTGAGAGTGTTGGTTGACAGCCAGCTGAACATGAGCCAGCAGTGTGCCCAGGTGGCCAAGAAGGCCAACGGCATCCTGGCTTGTATCAGGAATAGTGTGGCCAGCAGGAGTAGGGAAGTTATTGTGCCCCTGTACTGGACACTGGCCACACCTTGAATATTGCATGCAGTTTTGTTCCCCTCAGTACAGGAAGGACATTGAAGTGCTGAAGGGTGCCCAGAGAAGGGTAGCAAAGCTGGTGAAGGGTCTGGAGAACAAGTCTTCTGAGGAGAGGTTGAGGGAACTGGGGTTGTTTAACCTGGAGAAGAGGAGGCCGAGGGGAGACCTTATCACTTTGTACAACTACCTGAAAGGAGGTTGTAGTGAGGTGGGTGTTGGTCTCTTCTCCCACGTAACAAGTGATAGGATGAGAGGAGAAAGCATCAAATTGCACCAGGGGAGGTTTAGGTTGGATGTTAGGAAAAATGTCTTTACTGAAAGAGTGGTCAGGCATTGGAACAGGCTGCCCAGAGAGGTGGTGGGGTTGCCATCCCTGGAGGTATTTAGAAGACATGTAGACGCAGCACATCAGGGCATGGTTTAGGAGACATGGTAGTGTTGGGTTGATGGTTGGACTTCATGATTCTAATGGTCTTTTGCCATCTTAAGATTATATGATTCAGGAAGATGCCAGTCATGCCAGTCTGGTGGCTGCCTTATTCTTGAGGCTAGTAAAGAGGTATAAAGATGCAATAGATAAGAATAGTTTTGCACAGATACTTATTAGCATCCTAGCTGTAGAAGGTTGTCACCAAAGTTAAGAAACATTTTGGATATCTAGTAATTTATTGCATTAGATTTAAACATGATAACAAGTTTAACCTTCAATACGAAAGGTAAACCTTAAGTTTGTTTACCTGAAACGCTTCTTTCAAGGCTTGTTTCTTACCAGTGATCTGTCTTTTTATTCCCTTCTGTTTTCAAGCACCTCAAGATTATTATTTTTTTAAGTGGGTACAAGGTAGAGGAAAGAGAAAAATTATTCCTACTCCAGGATGTTGCAATTGCAATACATCTTTATTTCTTTAGTGAAGCAATTTTATGCAAATAAAAACTACCAGCAATATAGTACCCAAAATAAAACCACAAGCACTAAGTCAAGTAGGAAAGTTGTAAAACAGTGTTGCATTGCTGAATGTTAAATATTCAAATAAACGTTATAAAAACTTCAGGAAGACTTTATGGGGCCATAGACACATATTGTAAAATCATTCAAGTTCTGCTATCAAACCACACCAATTGTCTAACATATTCTTATCAGTCAAAGTTGAAAGTTTGTATCTTAAGAGAGGGGAGTACTTAAGCTAGTGAATATTTGTAATTCATCTCTCAAACGGCCTGTATCCTGCTGCTTTCCTTATTACACCTTGGCATACAGAATCAAGATGGTGATTAAGTGCACAGTACGTTGATGACATAAATAAAGCGTGTGCAAACATACATCAGCATCTGGATGAAGGAGACACTTTGTTTCATTTAAGTGTGCTGGTACTGCCCTGGGTGGATGCCGTGTGTACATTGCTAAGTGCCACGAGGAGAACTAAAGAAGCTCTGTAATAAGACTGCATGGGCAAAAATTTGCAAGACTGCTTGCAAAAGTATGGAAGAAAGGCAGAATAATAGCAGAAAAAAAGGGCTTAACATTAACCTAGACATTTTCCCTAGATTAATTTCTTTTTTTCTACAGTTGAAATGTATTTAGTGGAAAAGATGCCTTTAGGAAAGACTTCAGTGGAAGTATTAGTTGAATTTGAAATGTTTTAAAGAGCTGACCTTATTTTCTCATGGCCTAGTGTTCTGCGGCATTGTATTTCTGTTGCTGGAAGTAGACTTGCCTAGTAATAAATAGTAGGGAACGATTTGTTATCTGGTGGTCAACATGCCAATGGCGAACATAACTCCCAAAGCTTATGTTCCTCATGAAGAAATTGTTTGAAAGTATATTGACAGATAGAAGAGCCTCTATGTGTTCAGATATGTTTTGACCTTCTTCTCACTGAGTAATATTTTATTCTGCAGATAGTCTCACTGAAATCAATGGGACTGTTTCACAGAAAAAAAAAAGTTGGAGTGAGAATGGCAGACCCAGACTGGCAGACTCTGAACTAGATGAAGAAGATACTAGAAATGAAAAATACCTGTTAGTGGTCTCAAGATCAAATTTGCTAATCAACCACATTGTTTACCAGCTGGAACAGCTGAGGTATTTCCATCTATAAATCCTGCTTGTGCACATGCCCTGCTTCTGTCTGTCAGCTGTCTGCTCATCTCACCTTATGCAGATGGCTGGGAGAGACCATCTATGGGTTGACTTGTCATACCTTGATGTTTTCTAACATAAAAAAGATGGCATATCTAGGTAGCCTGAGCTTACTGAATAAGGTTACCTATAAAATTAATCTGGATCCAAATACAGGAGAGATGTGGATTTTATAAGAATGGTACTGTGGAATTTAAGCTGAGATATTAAACTCAGCAAAACTTAAGAAATTTTTGTTAAAACATCAGCTCAGGGTAGAAAATGTTCTAGAGAGAAATTGTACAGGAGTGATTTAACAACAGTTATTGCAGTAAAAGTTAACTGGCTTTTTCTATAATCAAGTAATTGTTCTAATAGTTCTCATAAGAGTTTAGTTTAGCTTTAAATAAACTAAAAAAAGGAAGGATGGAAATTCTTAAGTGTAATCAATATTTTATATTAAGAAATGAAATCACACCTTGTATTTGTTGTCCAGGACCTGAGTTACAGCCTGAAACCTAATTTGTCTTCTGTTTTTTGGTTTTGGCTCACACAAAGATTTATGTTGACAGAGAATAAATGATCTTGTGGAAAAGATGTGCACTTGGGACTTGCAAGATCTGTGCTTAGTTCTTAGCTCAGCACCAGTATTCCTTGAAATCACTTAATCTGGATGTTTCCTATCTGTTCTGCTTTTTTAGATGGCAAGTTTTTGTGACCATGTTTGCATACAGATGAATACAGGGGATCCCAAGTGTTACTCAGAGGCTCTTGTTGCTGTTGAAATGCATATGCCAGTGAAATTAATTTCTGGTTTATGTCTTTAAGTGATTAGATCTTAATTAGATGCAAGTGTGTATTCTTCATTTGCAAGGAATGGTGGGGAACATTTACAAATGTGTTCCCCCTGTACAGAAAACTGATTAAATAAGCATGAGGAGAATGATTTAAGAAGGATAGCAAATTATAAGCTTATGGACGACTTCTTGCAGGAAGGAGCAGAGCAGAACAGTTGAGTCACCTATTTCAGCTGTTTATGTCCTTGTGACTTTGCAGTTTAATTTTCCAGCCATGATGGTCTGGTCAGACACGCCCAGGTCTCTTCCTGAGTACAGGATGCTAAAGTGCAGTGTTGGA